>NC_135533.1:5231415-5587768 GCF_045843805.1 Urocitellus parryii
CAGAGAGAAAACACATGCTAAGTGACTGCAAGTGTCAAGTACTGTGTGGCATGGAAGGAAGGGTAGAGAATGTCAGAGGTGAATTCTGAGAGGTGTCTGTAGCCATTTTTACAACTTTAAATTGAAAATAATAATTTAACACACTAGGATTTTTATGGGCGAGAGTGAGCAGCAGTCCCTGTGTTGTGTGTTTAGGGGTGGACCGCAGATCAGTACAAGTGGGGTGCCACATGGTCAAGCGGGTTAGCAGTGAGGTGCTGCTGATCACTTTGGCCTGGCATGGACTGTGCCTGAGTGACCAGCAGCTTGGGAGGGGGCTGTTCTCCTGGGATTTCTGGACAGGAGGTGTGTGTTCAAAGGGTCTTTTGTCTTTCATTGATATCAACTGCATCTGAAAAGCAGGGTGATGGGACAGCCCCCTTCCAGAAGCAGCAAGAGATCCAGAGCTGGATGTCAGAGTTGTGTGGAACTCAGAGCTGGGATGGAGCACTCTGCTGCTCTGGGTCTCTGATTCACGGCAGCCAGTGCTTCCAGGGTAGAGAGAGCCTGGGTGGGTAGGTGGTGGCAACGTCCAGCCTAGTAACAGATCAATCAGCAGTGAGCATATCCATGAGAAGGAGGTCCTGAAGTCCACCTGTGAGCCATGGTTTAGTGTGATAAAAGCTTATAGGTGAAACCATTTCATGGTGCAGCTGTCTCTTCAGTTATGTGTCAGTATTTTTGCTTGACTAATCCATTTTAATGACAGTCTGTCCTCCTCATCTTTATACAGTTAGGGCCCCAAATACCAAGGAATCTTATGACATTGTTTTTCAAATTCTTTCTAAAATTCTACATAAATGGGTCTTAGAAAAAGTAATTTATGACTATAGTAATTATTATAGTGAACTTGTTCAGTTGTTTGGTGTATTTGCAGGGCTTTTAAAATTCTATATGGTAGTGTGAACATTTTAAAATTTTCTGCTATCTAAACTTTTCTGCTGTCTTACTCAACTGCATTTTTATAATTGATAGAATTAGAAAAAATGGCTTTAATATAAAAGGTAATTGCAAACATGTTAAAGGTTTAGATAAACAACCATTTTACTTTTTAAAAATCACATGGGACACTTCCAAGGGGCATTATTTCACACACACACACACACACACACACACACACACACACACACACTCTCTCTCTCTCTCTCTCACACTCCTAACTAGGTACAGTGGCACACACCTGTAATCCCAGCAATTTGGGAGGCCGAGGCAGGAGGATCTCAAGTGCAAGGCCAGCCTCAGCAATTTGGTGAGGCCCTGTCCCAAAATAATAAAAAATAAAATTGCTGGGGACACAACTAAGTGGTAAATCACCCATGGGTTCAATCCCTAGTACCAAAACAAATAAACAAACTAAAACCCTCCCTAGTCTTACCTTCATAAAGGCATACACTGTCGATGCAGCTTATTTTCTGGTTGTTAGTCCAGGCTCGCCATCATCATTTACACCTGCCTGCCTGGTTGCTGGTCATTTTTCTGAGGTCAGAGAGGTCCGTGTTTGTGCCTGCACTTTGGATCTGCATGTCTTTCGGTAGCATACGGTTCTGTAGGCTTTTTTTTAGCCTGGTTCCTATGGGGACACGCTGAGTGCCTGGATCCTAAAGACGGGGGAAGGCAGGTTCACTGTCCAGGGGAGGTGATGGCCCAGTCAAGAGCCAGCCCTGCATGCCCAGTACAAGGCCGCGAAGACTCGAGCAGCAGATCTCTCAAAGCACTAGTGGGCGCGTCAGAGCTGGAGCCATTAATTCCAGTGTGAGGGGCTTTAAGGAAGGTATAATGGGAGGAAGGGCCTTTGAACTGGACTCGGGAGGTGTATCAGTTTCCTGAGGCCACAGTATCAGATTTCCACAATTTCTGTGGTTTAGAACCACAGAATTTATTCTCTTATGGTTTCAAAGACCAGAAGTCTGCCTTAGGTTGCCAGCAGGGCTGGTTCCCTGGGCCTCTTGACTTTTGGTGGCTGCTGCAGTCCTTGGTGCCCTTGCCTTGTAGATGCATCACTCCTGTCTGCCTATCTTCATGTGGCCTTCCCTGTGTCTCTCTCCACTCTTCTCTTTGATGGACACTTGTCTTTGGGTTTAGGACCCACTCTAATCCAGGACAATCTCATCTCAAGATCCTCCCCCTTCACTACGTGTGCAGACACTGGTATTGCAAATAAGGTCTCCTTCTGATGTCTCAGGAGGGCATGCCTGGAGAGGACACTCCTTACTACGGAGGGTTAAGGAGGACATTGGTAGGTGTCATAGAACAAGGAGTTGCTGACCTGGAAGAGAGCAGTGTGTGCAGAGGCCAAGACAAAAGCCTCAGGAACACACCCCCAAATGGAACTTCCTGACGTTCAGGTACTTCCTTTAAAAAGGAAATGCCAATATGATGCCAGAACATGAGATTCCTAAGAGACGTGGCAGGAAGGTGAGGCTGGAGAGGTGTGCTGGGGACCATAGGGGACTGGGTGCTCTGTGTGGCTGGATGGCTCATCAGAAGTCAGGGAGTCACGTTGTCATCACATTAGAAAGATAAATACTTACTTGCACATATTCCCATTTAGTGTTTTCATTGTTTGCATTTAAACTTAGAGGTGGCATTTTAAAAACCCATGTTAACCTTTCATATATACGTTACCCTAGTAACTCCTCAATAAACAGCATTGAGTTAGCATTCTGCTCCCAGGTGGTGAGATTTAACATCAGCCTGCAATCGGGTCCCTCCTGTGTGGCCAGTGCCCCAAGTGCCAGCAAAGCTCTGCAACTCTGCTTCTGTGCAAAAACATGCAGAATAACCAAAGCAAGAGCAAAACATTGTAATGATATCTTTCTTAACTCCAGTGACCTTTTGAACATTGAGAATCTGAACTTCTTGCCTTCTCTGGAATTTTAATAATGTATTCCAAACAACCTGTTATTGAATGCTTTAGGTGGGTTTCCCCCCTGCTTAATTGCAGACTACTCTCTATTTTAATGATTTCTTCCTCCAAGTGCATTTTGAGACTTCACCTTAATGTCAGTAATGCCCTTAATCAGAAAGTTTATAGTAAGCATGGAGAAGCAAAGTAAGAAAGGAAGAGCCGGGCTGGGGTTGTGGCTCAGCGGTAGAGCGCTCACCTAGCATGCATGAGGCACTGGGTTCAATCCTCAGCACCAATAAAAATAAAATAAAGAGAAGTAAATGAAAGTAAGTAAAATAAGATGTTTAAAAAAAAAAAAAAGGAAGAGTATTTTATTTTCCTAACTTAAAATTCTAATGCTTCTGTTGTTACTAATAGTTTTATTAAATATCAAATTATATCAAAATGGATTCTACTGTCATATATAACTAAAAAGAACCAATTTTTTAAATAATTTAAAAAAAAAAAAAAACCTGTCCTCATTCCAAACCAACAGGCATTATTACTTAACATTTTGCTGGGTTTGGTCAAGCTTTTGTTATTTAAAAGCTGTCCTAGCTCCTCCCTAAACCTCAGGCTAGTCATGGGAAAAGCACACGTCCCAGTCGAGGGGCACCCTCCAAGCCCCTGCGCTGCTCTCCCCAGACCGTCCAGAAAAGGGCTGAGAGCTGCATCAGCTGTGAGGAGCCCGAGGAGACCTGGCTGGTGGTGACATGGAATCCTGAGACAGGGGCGTGAAGGGGAAAACTAAGGAAATCCAAACAATGTGGGGACTTTTGTTAATAATTTGTTCATTATTACTTTATGGGTTCATTAATTGTAACCAGTGTACCGTACTGATGTGAGATGTGACGGTGGAGCACCCGTCTCCAGGTGACCCAGAGGCCACGTGTCTGCACAGGAGGAGCCCAGCTCCCCTCCCCTCCCTCTGGTACGGGAAGGACACAGTTGTGACAGGACCTTGTTCCTCATGGCCTGGCTGACTTGAGTCTGGGGCACAGGCAGTCCTGGTGGGCCTGCTGGGCAGTGAGAGCCAGGCAGACTCCACAGCTGTCTGAACCAGGCATGAGCCCCACACCTGCACACGGGTGCAGCAGCAGGGGCGGGCACTGGGCAGCCCAGTATAGGACAGCATCAGAACTCAGAGTGGGAAGGGGATATCCAGCGTCCATGCTATTGGGAATGAATGAAGAGCATATGACCCTCCTATACTAAGTTACTCCAGTCATTTACATAGAAGCTGTGCTCTGAAGGAGGTAGGGCCTGCCTCTTCCCACTGAGTACGGGCTCACATGGTGACTTCCCTTCAAAGATGGTGGGACAGAAAGAGGGAGAGAGCAATCTAACACCACCGTAGCCAGGCGGTCAGTATGATGGTGCACGTGAAGTACATTTCCTTGATGTGAGATGAATAAAGACCCCAGGATTGAGATCATGAGTAAACCATCACACAAGCCCACAGGTGTCCTGCCATCCGCAACAGTCCAGGTCATCAAAACAAGGTCTGCGCGTCTGTCCCATGCAAAAGAGCCTGAACTGGCATGATGACAGAGACGGGCTGTCAGGAATGGGATCCAGGGAGAGAAAGAGAGCGTTAGGGAGAAAATAAGGAAATCCTAATAAGTGGCAGCTTCAGTTAATAATAACATATGAATGTTGGTTCATCATTTGTGAAAAATGTCTCTTATTAATGTGAGATATTCGGTTTAGGGGAAACCTGGCTTGAGATCTTGGAAACTGTTTTATCTTTGTAACTTTTCTATAAATCAAAATACAGTGTTTACTTAAACACTTTTAAAAATCAAGAGAGGAACTAAATATGTCTAACTCAAAACTTTCTGGTTTTTAAAAATTCTAAATGTTTGGATATTCCTGTTTTATTAGAGTATTTAAAATTTTCGTTTCAGAAATTCACATAGTAATACAGGTATCTGCAGTATGTGTGTGTCTTATAGGGAAGGTCTTGTTAAGGTTTCCTTTCTGGGAGAAGACTGTTACATTTTGTTATTGTTAGTAACCCTCTTGGTTTCACACACTGAATTTTAGAGTAGATGCAGCAGGCACTTTGCCCCTAAAGAATGGGAGGCATGTGCTGGACTCGCTGCTCTTTGCCCCTGGGTCAGGACGGACCCCACAACAGAGCACCGTTGATGGCAGACAGGGGCCAGAAGTTCCTGGGCCACTCACCTGAGCACTTCCTGTTTTGCTTCTTCCTTTGCAGGACCTCATGTTCTGGTAGATAAATGTTTGGAGAAAATGGAAGCCACTTAGGTTTCACCCACTCATGAGCCTTGTACCTGTCCTCAGCAGTGCTTGTGACAGTGTGGTGATTGTCTTTCTTCACCAGCTGTAGTGTCCAAGGACACAGCCACATCCCTATGGAGGACGGCAGCCCTGCCTCTGCACAGTGGCCGCCCACGGCATCCTCTTGGTCTAACCAGGCTCTCGCTTGCTGCCTCTCTGACCGAGGGCCCTCTCTGGCAGCCGTGCTGAGGTGGTGCCCCAGGAGCAATCCTGGATCCCCCAAGGGCAGGAGACAGCTGGGAGCCCCGCAGCCCCTCAGAGCCCTCCCTGGCAGATTTGATGCCTGTAAATTGTTATAATAATAATATATTGCTTGTGGACACCCATGTTTTATTTTTTCCTTCCCTGTCTCACTCCCCCTGGTCCTGGAGTCAGCTTTGGGAGAACCCACACCAAGACAACATGCAATAAGTATTTGTTGGCCCAATTAATTCATGGATTAGATGATTAAGATTCAAAGATATTGTCATCTAAGAAGGAGAAGAATATTTGAAACATGTAGTCCCTGTGGGCAAGACATAAAGCGATAATCGAGGAAGACCACGGACAGATGCCCAGGGAGGAAGGGTTGTCTTAGATTGCTTCCCTGCCCTCTCTGGGGCAGGGCATGTTGCCCACTGTGTGATCCTGTGTAACCTGCTAGCATTTAGCTCTGAGGCAGGGACTGTGGCATCTCGTCCTTCTGTGTGTCTACACCCAGGACAGGGACCAGCTCACAGAAGGCCTCTGTTGATGGTGCAGCAAGTCAGGGGAGCAGCAGCGTCTAATGGGAAGAGCTGTCGAGTGGGGTGGAGCTTTAAGTCTCACTGTGGTCACTTCCCTCTCTGGTAAGTGATTCAGCCTCTCCCAGCCCCAGTTTCTAATACACAAAATGAAGAAATTAAGGCTTATTCCTCAAGGATATATATAAACTAAGGTAATTTGCTGCATACCTGTCCATAATGGGCCCCAGAGGTTTACTTTATTTTTTTACATTGGAGGTGGGTTTGAAATTGGAGAAGTAGAGGAGAAGAACCTTGAGGTTAAAGCTGAGTGAACAGGTGCAGGAAGGTGGGATTGAAGACAGCAAGTCTCCCTGCCCATTTGCCTGGAGAGGAAACAGCAAGTGGGAAAATGAGAGAAGCCAGACAGGGAGGTTCCTGAGCAGCATGCTGAGATGTCTGGATCCCACTGCACAGAAGAGGGGTGGCTTTAGAGGCATCTGTCCAGGGGTGATTGGCGTGGTGGCCCCCTGGGGAGAGAATTAAAAGTAGAGCCTGGGAGTGGCCCACAGGGCTTATCATGAAATTGGGAAAACAGTCGGTCTGGATTACCACAGTAGAAAATGGGAAAGGAGGCTCCTTCTCCAGTTGAGGACCGTGGCACCGCACTGCTGGACACTTAGATTGCTACTTACTGCACACACGGAAGCAATTTTATTTCTTCACAGTTGCTTCCAAAGTACAGAGATCCATGTAGGTGGAGTGGAACTGTCAAAGAAGTCTTCTGGAGATAGATTCAGAGCTGGAAGGCAGGACGGGAACAGGCCCCACAGGCCGGGGGAGGTGGGCCACATCCTGGTAAGATCACAGCCCTACAATCCAGAGGCAGGGCTTCACTGTAGGTCCACAACCTGCCAGTCACGCCCTTGAGCCAAGGACTGACACAGGGAGTCAGCTGGGCTGGGAAGGGGCAGAGGGAGCAAAGTGCAAGGCCCGTGGGAGAGTGCACCATTTGGGCTGAAAGGAGGCCCTATGCCAAGAGGGGAGGCTGGGTGGACCAGGATGTCCAGGGAACAGGGCCTCCAGCACAGAGCCTTGCAGGTTTCTTCAAGGATTTTGTCTTTATCTCAAGCAATTAAAAGCCACTGAGATGTTTTTAGCACCGGGGCAACTCAATTAGATCTGCTTTTGGGGAATCTGTAGTGTGGACAGCTGTTGAAAAGAATAAGACAGAAAGCCAAGAGCTCCATTAGGGAGCCAGGATCACGGCCTGGGGTGTGGCCGCGCAAGTTTAGGAGAGACTTGCCGTAAACCCAACAGGACTCCGTGATGCATTGGTTCAGGTAAAGAAGACAGCGAGGAGCATGGCTCCTGGATCTTTGTGTCATTGGTCGGGTGGTGGCGCTGCGCAGGTTCCCTGCAGAGATGACCTAAACCCCAAAACACTCATTATGTTTATTTCAGTTTGTTTCAGTGACTTTTGCAGAGATTTGAATAATAAAAAAGACATTATTTGTGTTTGTCATCATAGTTATCGTTTTCAGTGCTCTTTGTCCCCTCCTGCAGATCCATAATTCCATATGGCATTTGGTGTTTTTCTAAACTTTTTTAACCTTCCCGTTGTTCATTGCTGGCATATAGAAGTACAGTAGCTTTTTTTTTTTTTAATTTATTTTTTGGTTTTACATTTATGTGGAGCTGAGGATTGAACCCAGTGCCTCGTGCGTGCTAGGCGAGCGCGCCACCCCTGAGCCCCCCAGCCCAGCCCGATTAGCTTTGTTTTTGTTTTATTAGCCCTGTATTTGTGACCTTGCTAAATTCACTCTTTTTAGATCCGGAAACTTTTCCTATATGCTTTGGTATTTTCTATCTAGAAAATAATTCCATGTGCAAATAAAGACAGTTGTGTTTTTCCCTGCTCAGCCCCTATGCCTTTCAGTTTTTTCCTTCACCTGTTGCACCAGCTGGGATTCCGATACAAAGATTAGTGAGCATGAACGTCCTTGCCTTGTCCTTGATCTTACAGGGAAACATTTCATATTTTCCCACCAAGTTGTCAGAGGTGGGTTTTCTGTTCCTGCTCTTCCTCAGTGGAGGGAACTCTTTATTATTATTGATATGTGGCTTCTTTTCTTTTTTAACAGTAGAAGATTCAGAAAGTGGCGTTTACATGCGATTCATGAGGTCACACAAGTGTTATGACATCGTTCCAACCAGTTCAAAGCTTGTTGTCTTCGATACTACATTACAAGTAAGTGTACCCAGTTTTCATGAACTTTGGCATGTTATTTGGAGGCTTAATTTCTGTGGTAATTTAAATTCAGCAATGCCAGCAGCCAACAATTGAGTCCTCTCCACTCATCAGGCCCTGTGCTAGGTTTTATAACTTCTCAATTTCCGAGGCAGCCTTAGAAGGAATGTGGTATCACTGCCCTCCTTCTACAGATAAGGAAATTTGAATTCTAGTCTTAAGAACTTAGGTCACAAAGCTGAATCTATAGATTCTAGAGTTTAAGGGCTCAAGCCACAGAGCAGATATGTGGCGGCCCTAGGGTGTGAGCGTGGGCTTGTCTGCTGGTGCTGGAGCGCATGCCCATTCCCACTCTGCTGCCCTGCCTCCCTCCATGTGTCCTGATGGGCTTTCTCGGTTATTCAGTGGAATGTATTATGACTATTTGAAATAATGTTGGTTAACAGGGGGAAAGGTCCTAAGGTGGGTAATCTCTTGAAAGAGAATTTTATTGATCCCTAAGCAGAAAATGTGAACCTGATAATTTCACTGTGAAAATTGTGTTTATTGAAGTTCATTTTATATAAGTTATGACTTATAAGCATACATGAAAAGACCTGAGTCATTCACTCTATAATGATCAACTGCATTTGGTATAACCAAATAATGTATGTATACACATACATGTACAGTTATTATCTGTGTGCCTGTTTCTATGTAAGTCGGCACCAAGTAAGCTTGTCTTTGGTTGTATTCCTCAGAAGTATTCACTGAGTCAAGAACTTGGGAGCAAGAGGTTTATGGAGGATGTGTTTCAGGAGAAACCAAAAAAGGATTGGAAGAAGGACTGGGCTGGGGAGGAAGCCCAACAGGGTGTGATTTCAACAAAGCCCATAGAAGGCAGCCTCAGTTTGAGCCCTTAGGAGACTCCAGGCTGCACAGTATCCAGGCTAGTTGATTCTAGCTTCTTCTGTTCTCCTATATTAGTTGGTCTACCTGGGATTGCCCTTGGAGATGCCACCCAGGCTCCTCCAGCTCTGCCCTGGCCCCCGCCCACTCCTTTACCTGCCCTGGGTCCCTCTGCCTTCGTTCCCACACAGGCACCATAGCCCTTCTTGAGAGGACTCCTGGGCCTTTGGAGCTCCTCTGCCTGCTCCTTGGGGCTTACCAGAAGACAGATGGCTTCAGTCCTGTCACTTGTGTTTAATTTCACTTTCCAGTTGTTTCTTATTAATATATGGAAATAAAATTGATTTTTGTAACTTGATTTTATATCCTACAACTTTGCTCAATTCCTTTTGGACCAGGTAACCTTCAGGTCCCTTATATTTTGTTTTATATTATTATTATCATCATTATTATACCTAGAGATTGAACCCAAGGGTTCCCTACCACTGGGCTACATCCCCAGTCTTTATTACTTTTTTGTTTTGAGACAGAGTCTTGCTGAGTTGCCCACTAGCCTCAAACTTGTACTTTCCTTGCCATGCTATTGACTATCTTTGGAATTTAGAATTCAGCCAAAATGAGTATTACATGAAAAATGCAATGCTTTCTGGATGCCAGAGGTCACCAATCCAGTATAGTCATTGCCGTAATTAGCAGAAGCTGTGTGTACTTCCTCTCCTGGAAGTCATTTATCCTGTGACTGTCTAAGCTTGAACAGAGCTGAAATATATTACCATGGAAATAGGGAGAGCGGGTTGGCATTGGCTAAAGGAAAGTCAAAGATGTATTTGAAGATGTATTTTTCTAGATACAGACTGTGGCAGTTGTCATTGACACTCCCTTGAGAACCAAGAAAGCACACAGGGAAAATGGCTCAAGGATAGCAAAGTGCCAGAACAACCCAAATGTGCATCAGTCAGAGATGGGTTAAATAAATTCAGGAACAGGCATATCATTAAATACCATGTAGTCATTGAGAAGAATGAGGAAATGGTTGTTGGATGTATTACTTTTTTAGTTAAACACACACACACACACACACACAGGAACAGGATATACCATGACCAAGTTATTCTGAGAATACAAAGTATCAGAGCTGTAACTGGGCACTGTAGACAACCATCTACAAGGACACCAGAAAAGGAGATATTCAGAGATGGGAGGACAGACAGAGTGGAAATGAAAGGCTGCACTGCCCCAGAATGAGGGTGGAAGGACACTCTTGCACACAGCTCTTCTGCTTCCAACTTGAGTCTCTGGAGAGGCCACCTCTACATCCTGTGGCTGGGTTGCATGAGTTTAATACTGGAATTAACCTAAGGATCAGTTTCAGTCCTGGCCGTCCCTCAGTCCTGAGAGATGTATATCCCAAGAGCTTCAGATGCACAGTTTGAAGCTGTGCCTGCTGGGGGGCATCCCCACAGTCCTGCAGTGCCAGCTGTGGCGGGGAGTGAGAAGCATCGTGAACCAAGCCTAGTTTTCTCCCCAGGCTGTGGTATTGGAGGTGGGGGAAACGCCTGGGGGCCCAGGGGTCAGCAGTGAGTCATCGTGCTTCTGGCAGGACAAGCTCTGCCTACACCTACGTCCAGCCTTACACACCAACAATTTTGCTTGGAGGTCAGAGAACGCCATGTTAGTAGGGGGGAGCTCAGGCCAGGGGCTCACTCGGCATCCCATGGTTGGTTGTTCAGTCTCTACCAGGGCCCAGTTCTAAGTCAGGAACTGTTTCCCAAAGGAAAATGATTATCTGCAAGTAAGGACTCTGTCGTGTTGGATCTTTTTTCCTATGAATTTCCTGTCAGGGGAGGCTTCATGCAGCACCCCTAACTTGACCTTGCTGAGTCATAAGGCCCTTGCAGAAGAGCAGCTGGGCTTGCTGTTCAACCTGATCTTGCTCTGGTCCCTCTGAAGAGCTTTTAGAGTCACTCAGTGCAGGTGTCAGAGTAGCACATGCAAATACTGGGTGTTATCTGGGAAAGACACACCCAGTGTTGTGTGGCCGCAGGTGGTGGCAGCCTCTGCACTTCCCCCCCCCCCAGGGATGCTGCACTGCATTTGGCTGCTAGCCCAGCAGCAAGAGGAAATTCTACAGGTTTTCTGTTTTGCTCTTTTTCCTACAACATCCTTTACTCTGAGTTTCAAAAAGCCAGTAGAGGAGTCCTGCCATTTGTCAGAATCACACATTCAAAAACTGAGGAGATAACCACAGCCTGGCCCTGCAGATCTCCTGTGCCCCTTCTGATTAGTCATGGGCCAGGACTTTATCTATGTGACCTAGTGACCATAGCCATGATCTGACTAGCAGACAGAGTGGTACTTAGGGTTCTAGAAATTAGCAGCCATTCAGAACTAGTATCTATTAACTCTGAAAAAAACCAAGTTTCCCTTTGCAAGTCCCTTGTGGTAAAGTGTAGAGAAGAAATGATATGGATGGGGTTGGTGCCCAGGCTGCTTCCCAGGGCTCTGGGTCCATGAGCTAGGCTAGGCTGGAAACTGGGTGGGAGGACAGGGCTCTCCAGTTTGATGACTCAAGTCATTTAGGGTTTTTCTTATTGTGTAGGTCAACTAACGTTTTAGAAGGCAATTGGTCTGTTTATTTTGAGGCCCACTGTAGTCAGTCAGCTGGCAGCAGAGATCCCCATGGATCTGACCATTCTAATCATCACTCCTTGGCTGCTCTTGATGAGTGCCTGTGCCTGCCTTGTCATTGGCATCAGCAGAGGCCCTCTGCTACTGGAAGTGTCATTCCCATTGAAGTCAGTGAGACTGGCCCGGGCACTGTCTCCTGCCACGTGCCTGGCCTGCAGAGCATAGCCCGTGTGGTGCTTCCCTCACACATGTTCCTCTGGGCTCAGTGAGAGCACCACTTTGCACAGGATGATGAGCGGCCACGTTCCACTACCTGAGCCTGTGGACCCTCCATTCAGTCTTGCACAGAAGTTCTCGCATCACAGCCTTGTTAAACATGGACCCGGCAATGCCTGGATTTTAGTTAATCGACCCAGTAGGTGGTTAGAGCCACTTCTGGCTGCATGCACCAGTTGTTAAATGAATAATTTCTGATAGTCCACCTATAACAGTAAATTCCACCAAATCAGTATTAAATTCCACCTCACTGTTAGAACCTCTTCCCACACATACTTCCCAGGTTTCTGCAGGTAGAAAATAGCACAATCTTATAGATCTTCCCAGATGTCACCTGTTTCCTGCTCTGGAACCTATCCCCAGTTACCAATTGAGGATTGCAAAAGCTGAATGGGGTTGTCTTGAGATGAGTAAGCAGCCGTGCAAGAGAGTCTGCTCATGAAAGCTTGTACCAGGTTTTCAAGCAAAACAGGAGATTCACACACACTGGAGAGCCAGCTAATCTCACTGCCACCGGAGCATCAGGAGTACCTTCCGGATTCAGGAATCTCAGCTTTTTCGAGTCCATTTACATGTCCCTGTGTCTGACACAAAGGTCCCACTTTTTCCACCAAGGCTTGAAGCCATCTGCATAGTGCTGAATTACATTTGTGTTTTATTTAGAAGCATCAGCCCTTTGGCTGTAAGAAATGAGATTCTTTAGGGTTGCCATAGCCTCTTTGGTTCTCTGGCCATGACTGCAGCAGGTCTGTGCCCTGATTGCACAGTGTCTCTGCATGTGCTCCAGCACACACACAGGGGTCCATCCCACACCAAGGCCTGTGGTCCTTCATTCTGTCTCAGTACCTGATACAGCAGCCACTTCAGCCTAGTGGTTCAAGAGGACATCAGCACAGTCACAGAAGAGGGTTTGTTTAGTCACGATGCCACAGCATGCCTGGATAATAGGAATCTGGTTTCCTACTGAGAAAGAGCTTAGCACTGTGTAAGCCAAGGATAGGGCACCAATTACAAATGCTCTGTTCTGGGAGCCACTCCTGGTGCCAAGGTCTTTAGTATCAGGGTCCTATGAGGAAACAGAAGCCATACAAGTTATTTGAACAGAATAACACAGATAAATGTTAACTGGACATAGGTTTATTGGGTGAATCACAACCTCTGAGGCCATGTTGTCAAAGTTTGGTTCCCATACCCAGCAACTTCAACGTAGGCCAGGGATTTATGAAATGTAGATTTGGAGGCTAATTTCAGTCCCAGTGAACCAGAAATGTGGAAGCGAGGTGCAATGACCCATGTTTTACCATGGCTCTGATGCACTCTGAGGTTTCAGACCACTGCTCTAAGGTGTCATGGAGATAAGAGGGGTCCTGGGGCATGCCTGTGACTTACGCTTGTGTCTCTGAGTGGGCGTGGGGGCTTGAGGAAGCCCATTATGCACATAACAGGAAAATGACAGACTGGATTCAGAGCTGCTATAGGAAGGAAATGAGTGCCAAAGTAGGACAGAGTGGAGCAGGCAGACAGGAAGCCCACAGCCAGTGGCCAGGAAGCCCACAGCCAGCAAGCGGACAGGAAGGAGAAAGTCCTTCCTCCTCCAGCTTTGCATTCCTTGCCGGCCTTCTTTATTCTTGGAGCCTGAAATAGAGCCAGCTGGCAATGCTGACATATTCCCAGCATCACAATGTCCAGTAGGAAAAAAAAGAAGAATATATACTTTATACTTGGGATTACAGTGCAGTAATACTTTATTTTATTGTTTAAATTATTGCAGACAGTATTCATGATAATGCCAATTAAAAAAAAAAGAACAATTTATTCAAATAAGTGGCTGTTTGCCAAAAACTAAAAGAATATGGAAAATATTGAATGAAGAGTACATAATCAAACATGAGTTAAAAGAAGGGCATGGCCATAAGAGGGCTGCCTGGTTTAATCTTAGTTTGAGATTTTAAATCAAAATGCACAAATGCATGGGGGTGCTTGATTATTTTCAAGCAAAAAGTAAAGGGAAGAGCTGGTCTTGTTCAAGGTTGATGCTGCTGCTGTACAGAGAAAGTGAAACCCTTTGGCTCCAATTGTGCTTCTCTCATTATCAAGGAAAATCACCTTCAAGCTGGAAAAGGCAAAATAAATAGTGATTAACAGAAAATAAAACCCAAGAGAGGTTAGAGATTACAGAAAATGCCTGTCTGCACAAACCAAGTCTGATTTCTACCCGTATGAGTAACATTTTAGTACAATAGGGATCCTAGAAAAGAGATTATCAGACCTTTGTGTAATGAGAGGCACTGTGGAAACAGGTCATATGGAGAGGATAGAGTCCTCAAACAGGCAGAATGGAACCTGTCATGAATTCACACAGAGCACATGTGAGCACACACATGTGCACACACATCCCGGGAGATCACAACTTCTCTGCTTTTGACTGTTGCATGGATGAGGCATATCTGGATCTCACCAAGACAGTTGGCAAAGCCCTGTGTGATGTCCCAATGGATAAGATGCAGAAGTGTGGTTTGGCAGAGCAGAGTGAATTGATGGGTCCTCTTGCGCTGTAGAAAAATGTTGGTTAAATCTCAGCCAGCCTAGAGCAAGTTTTCTCATTGCCTCGGATCCGTCTTGCGGGCCATCTTGACCTCCACTCCACCACCCAGAGCTCAGCCCTCTTCGCTCTTGCAGGTGTGCCAAGGATAGCGCCTCACCCAGCCTACGCCAAGTATGCACCGCAGCTTCCTTAGCCAGGGGAGGCCAGAGCTAGTGGACCAACGCCTCTGCCTCGGGGCGGACAGTCCCCAGAAGACCCAGTGGTCGTGCAGCCCTTGTGTGTCGGCTCTGCAGTGTCCATGCTGGCTCACCCTCCTGGCCTTGTGCCCTTTGCTTCTTCTCTGCTCCTTGGCATCACATTCCCAGAACTTTCTGTGGCAGACTCTGCTTCCCAGGGCCCAAGCTGAGGAGCTGGTGGCACACCTGGGATGCCTGCACTCTAACTTCCAGGGACTTGAAATTTGGAAGGTCAAGTCATCAATACCTGGGAAGATTCCTCAGTAAGCTCAGCTGTACTTAGGACCAATTAATATGATATCCAGAACAGAGGAAGCAGCAGATTCCAGTATTACAGAAAAGAGCATAAGGGGGCCGAGTGCTTGAGGGGTGCAGGTGTGCACACAGCAGGGCCCCGCCTGCAGCAGGCTTGTGGTGGGAGCACGTGCTCTCCCTGGGACAGAAGGCAGATGATGGTTAATTTAGAATTTTTTTAAAGTACATATAAATTGTTTTAAACGTTAAGTGAAAAACAGCTTATAATAAAAACAGCAGTCTCTTGTGCCTGTTCCTCACTGCCATGCTGTTCCCCAGAAACAGCCCATTTAGCTGTTAGACTAAATTCAGACTCACATTCAGTGCACAATGCTTCCCAAGAAAAGATGTCTGGGAGTCTATTACTTGAAATTCTATATATCCCCTACACTAAGTGTATAGATGCCATAAGAGAAATCATTTTTATTTAGAATTCTGAGGCATCATTCCATTACTTCCAGCCATCAGAGTTGCCAAAGAGTAATCTGTTGGTTTTTTTTTTTTTTAAGATTTCTACACTGGGGCTGGGGCTGTAGCTCAGTGGTAGAGTGCTTGCCTCGAATGCACGAGGCACTGGGTTTGGTCCTCAGCTCTGCATAAAAATAAATAAATAAAATAAAGATATTTTGTCCCAACTATATAAAAAAAATTTTAAAAAGATTTCTACCCTTTATGTGTGATTTTATTTTATTTTTTCCATCTGAAGCTTTTGGGGTTTTTCCATTCATTGTACTAGGTGTGTGATTTGGAGTCCAAATCTTGCTGTTCATTTCTTTATTCCTTGTATTATTCTTCAACAGTTTTCTTTCTAATGCTTTCTTTGTTTAGGAACTTGAGTTAGCAGATCTTAGACTCCCCCTCCCCAAATTGATCTTCACTATTCTTTTTTAAAAAGTCTCTGTCATTTCTTCTTGGAAGATTTTTTTTTAACCCTTCTAGTAAGGGGTGTGTGTGTGAGAGAGAGAGAGAGAGAGGGAGAGAGGGAGGAGAACTAGGACTTCTGTAACTTTACCATTCAGGGTCTTGTGTGGCTTCCCATTCTTTCATAATTAAAAGTGAGCCCTAACATCTGTTGTGGGTGCGTTCCTGCTCACAAGGGGGCTTGGTGGGCTTCCCTCCAGAGTGGCAGGCCAGCCATCTTTTTCATTGAAAGCCCTCAGATGTTCATATCTATACATTTTCACATCTGGAGCAGTTCAGTTTCTCCAGAAACTAATATTGAAGATGGGCAGCTGGTTTGAAACAATCTGGTTTGAAACAATCTCCCTGATTGTTCCCCCCACCCCCTCCCAGAGCATCTAGCCTTGGCTCTTCCCGTTCTGCGGAGGTCAGCCTGCTTCTGAGCTCCTGGCTCAACTCCCAGCCCTTCCCGACGTGGGTTCTTCAGTGTGGCCACCTTCCCCTTTGTTCATCAGCACCTACTCTGTGTCTGCTTTTTGTCTTGTATAACATTTGGGGTTATAAAGTAGCTCCTAGTTATACTCCCTGTAGTTGGAGGATAACTTTAAGAGAAGCTATCACCTAAAGAGTCACAAGGGGAACTCCAGAAGTAGCAGGTTTGGTCCCACGGGAGTAGAGGGGAGGAATATGGTGATTTTTTGTATCAGAGATTGAACTCAGGGGCACTTGACCCACTGAGCCACATCCCAAGCCTATTTTGTATTTTTATTTAGAGACAGGGTCTCACTGAGTTGCTTAGTGCCTTGCTTTTGCTGAGGCTGGCAGAAATAGTAATTTTGATTGGAGTGATGTGAGTAGCTCTGTTGCAGAGCTAGAAGTTAAAGATGAGCTGGATTCGGTAGGTGGAGTTGAAGGTAGGTTCACTGAAGTGGAAGGAACACTGTGATAGAGGGAGGTACTAAGCAATACAGTCAGGTATAGCCATGGAGGGAAGGCCAGGTCTGGATCATGGAAGGTCTTGACTGTGATTAAGAAGTTTTATACAGAGATTGGATAAGGTATTAAATCCACCTGATAAGCTTTGATGTGGAAAATTTAGCAAGGAATTAAATTGGAAATTTTTAAAGAACTTTTGTTTTTTATCAATATTAATTTTTTGGTGTGGGTGCACTCCAATCAACTTAGTGAAAACCAAACTAAAATCATATAGAAAGCAGCAAAGCATCAGAGAAACCAGTTCCCTGAGTTTTTTCATAAAGAAATGAAAATTAGGGCTGGGGATGTGGCTCAAGCGGTAGCGCGCTTGCCTGGCATGCGTGCGGCCCGGGTTCGATCCTCAGCACCACATACCAACAAAGATGTTGTGTCCGCCGAGAACTAAAAAAAAAAAAAAAGAATATCCTATTAAAATGTAAATTCTAAAAATGGTAACAGTCTGAACAAATTGCATATCAGTTGAAAAGAACAAAATGTTCAGAGGTGCTCAAGACCCCCCAGAGGTTTTCTCTGCAAATTAAGTTAGAACAAGATTATGCCAGTTCTCTTTTTATTCTGCTTATTGGTTTACTGGTAACACCCCATGCCTTCTGTAATAAGAAAGAACTTTCCCAGATGATTTCACATTGCTCACAGCAGTTTGCATGTTAAGAAGCTGTGTTAGCTTCATTGTGGTGGACAACATTCAGCAAAACCACCAGACGAACAGGCATGGTCACTGTGCACTCATTGTCCCTCTGCAAGGTGCTTGTGTCTCTTGTGCACTTCAGAATATTATGCTGGGTCTCTGAAGGAAGGAATCTGGTCTTCTTCCATGAGTACAACAGGTCAGCAATTTGTGTAGGTGTTTTTTTATCCCCCCATGCTAGAGATTGAACCCAGGACCTTGCTCATGTTGGGCAGATGCATATACCACTGAGCTACACCCCCAGCCCTCACACAAGTGAAATTAAAACAGTAAATTATTTACTCTCAGCTTCCAGTTTAGGCAGTGCAGGGTGGAAAATTAAAGTGTTGATTGTTTGGGCTCCTATCCTTGGGTACTGGGCTGCACCCACACCAAAAATCCTGTTTAATCCATCCAACAAGCCTGAGAGGAAAATGTTATCTGTCAGATCCATTTACTAACAGGATTTTTGGGGCTCCAGAGGTAACAGCCAGCATCACATGGCTAGAGGCAGCATGAAGCCTGCTCATCAGGAAAGCACTGGTGCTTGAGATCAGCAGAAACAGTGGGATGTTTGTATATTATTTCAATTTGAGAAACGCAGTGGTGTGATGGTTTGTGGAGAAACACAGTGAGGGAGTTGAAGTCCAGTATATCTAGCAGTGAACCCACAGACAAGAGGAGTGATGCATCTGGCTGAGCTGCCTTCTCTTGTAGGATTAATGCCACTTGCCACTTTTCACTTTAGATTCTTAACCTCCTCCTGGCCCTTGAACTCTGGCTCCACAGGGGGTTTTCCTCACCCTGCTCCCTGCCCTGGCCGGTGTGGCATCAGCAGTGAATCTCCTCCCAGAGTACACGTTACCGGTTCCTCATGTGCACTGGTGGGTCTGTGGATTATGCCACAGCTGTATTTGACACATTTAGAATCTGTGCTGTGGGACCACTGCCTCTGTGTTTTGTTTACAGGGCCTTGAGACTTAGTAGCTTTGCAGCATTTAGGATGCTATGACTTTTTAGGTAATAGAATGGTCAGAGAAGTTCCCATGGGGAAATAGAAATTTTTTCTGGTTCTGAAATAACAGTCATTGGTGTCGTCATTTTTAACTTGAAATTTGATGGGAATGTCTATAGCATGGAAATATTCATTAACATCTGCTGGAACTAACAGGGTGTGGTGGCACATGCCTGTAATCTCAGCAACTGCAGAGGCTGAGGTAGGAGGATTGCACGTTCAAGGCCAGCCTCAGCAACCTAGTGAGGCCCTAAGCAACTTAGTGAGCCCTATATTAAAATTAAAAAATAAAAAGGGCTGGGGATATGCTTAGTAGTAAAGTACTCCTGGGCTCCATTCCCAGTCTGAAAAAAAAAAAAATCTGCTGGATGTATATGTGATCATTTGTACAAAGTATAGACATTAAATATCAAGATCAAATATCAAAATATTAGCAAATAAAGCTAACAGTAATACTCCTCCTGCCCCTGGGGTTAATTCATGCACCTTCTGATCAGGTGTTCTTGTTTATTAAAGTCCGTAATGCTCAGCTATTTGTGGCTTGATGCCAACCAGACCCCCTAGACAGGATAGTCTCTTCCAGAAACTTCTAGAAATGCGTACCCAGAGGGAAGGCTTCCTTGTTTGGCTCTCATATAGTTGTCACATCCATTCAACTCGTGGACCATAGTAGAGAATAGAGAAAGCCTCTCCTTGGTAGGGTCCCGGGATGTCACGTAATTCCTACATTAATGATGATTAAATCCTACCATAAATGCCTGAGTATCGTCTGAGTAGTTCACCTGGTGTCCTCCCTGCTGTGGCTGGTTCAGGTCCAGCATTTTGCTCCATGATGATGGTGATGTTTTTAATTTTTCCTGTTATTTCTTCTTTTATTCCTCCTTTCTTATCTTCATTTAATTTAATAAGCCCTTTATTCCGTTTTTTTTTTTTTTCCCCCTTAGCTTTTTAGTCGTGCGTTCTTTGAGTAGCCTCTGACGGCTGCCTGGTAGCATCTGTCTGGCACTGTTGTCCAGCTCATGATACTTCACCCCCCCCCCACCCCACACAGTGCGGTTTTTACGAGGCAGCAGAGAGGCAGCTTAGCGCTGGCAGCCCCTCTCCTGCCTGTGCGTATCTGTTTCATTTGCTTCGGTGCGTGTCGTCTGCCCGTTGGGTGTCGTACTCTTGTTCTAAGCAGTCCATGCTTGCTTTTGTGCCTGCCCTTTCCTGGTGTGCCTCGCCCACTCCTGCAGTCCTCTGAGCTCTGGAGTCTCTCCTCCAGCACCAGGACCCCACCCCTTCAGGTATTTCTTGCAGTGTAGTAGGTTGACAGTTCTCCCAGCTCCTGTTTGTCTGAGCAGCTGTATTTGCTGGTGCCTCCTGAAGGTGTTTCCGCTGGATCCACATGCCAGGCTGGCAGGCTTTCAGGGTCACCAGACTGACTTTCTGTCATCTTCTGACTGTCAGTGTTTCTGTTGCAAAGTCAGCCATCTGTCTGATTGTTGCTCCTTTGAAAGGTTATGTATCTGGCTGATTTTTCTTTCTGCTTCAGTTTTTGGCATCTTGACTATGATATGCTCAGGTGTGCTTATCCTGCCTGGAATTTATTTGATCTTCTTTGATAGATTCCAGTTTTTTGTTGAAATTCATCTGTTTGAGGATGACTTGGAAAGTACCCTCAGGAAAATTCCAGAATGAATGTGGATCACAGTCCCTGTGTGTCTTTTCTGTGAAAAATCGTGCTTCCAAGCCTTGGCTGTGTGGCTACATGCCATCACCTCAGTAGTGTCCAGATCTTTCCTACGGCTTGTACAGGTTGTTTTCAATTGTTTCATTTTGGCCAAACTTGGAACTTCCTGGAGTAACTATTCAATAGTTGTGGTCATTTAGAGTTTCATGAATAATCCTGAAGAGGAGCTGGGGCTGTGGCTCAGTGGTAGAGCACTCGTCCGGCACATGTGAGGCCCTGGGTTCCATCCTCAGCACCACGTAAAAATCAATCAGTAAATAAAATAAAGGTATTGTGTCCATCTACAACTAAATAATAATAATAATAATAATAATAATAAATCCTGAAGAATTAGTATAATAATGTTTTTTCCTGATGCATGTGTTATTTTGAAGAAAACAATAAACAATTTGTGGTTTTAAAAGATGCCCTGCTTCCTAGGCTGTTCCAACTAGTTTAGAAAAGCAAGCCAATCAGATGTTGATGTGTTAGAGTCTCTTTGTAGGTGAATTTTCCTCCATAGTCTTTTATAATGGTTTCTAGGGCCAGTCAAGGATTCCCCAGGTATCCCCAGGTGGAAATCTCAGAGCACTCAAAGAGACACACCATCCTGAACGCCATGTAGTTAGGCAAATAGGCTGAACATCTTTGTGATTCTCAACAAAAAGTGTGGCTCAAAAGTCCTTAATCAATTTATAGATGCCATTGAGACACATTTCTCTCCCATCCCACTGGGCTGGCACTCCTTACCTCCTCTTTCCTGCTCCCTGCTAGTTCACTTAACTCACATGTAGAATCCCTCCTGTGTAGGAGACACAGTGCAGGACTGGGTTTAGGTAAGTGTGCAGAATCATTGATGAATTCCCTCTGATCATCAGTGATCCCTTTGCTTTTGTGCAGGTGAACCAGGCACATACATAATTCTACAAAAAGGCAAAATGTGTCTCGACAAATGAGTAAATAGCTTCTGCATTGTTAATCCTGCAGTCTGCTTTACGTCCCTGTAATTCTCACCCATTTCTTTCACTACTAGGTTAAAAACGGTTTAATGTAGTGGATATGAAGAAAATCATTCTCTTTTAGTTAAAAAAAAAAGTTATACAAAAATAACATAACAGTTTTTTAAAAGAAACACACATTTTATTGTCCCAGCTCCTTAATATAGCAGTGTAATTATTGGCTTGCTTCTCTTTGATCTTTTCCATTTTACATATTTTATATCATATATATAATATAATTTTATACTCAGTATTTTTATTGTCAAACTTTTTTAACTTCAACATACTCTTCGTGATTATACAATTTTAACCAGTGTTAGATATGTTTTTCTCATTGGTATGCTCATATTTTAACAAGTTTTCTTTTGTTGGGTGGATATTTTTTTAGGTTTCAATTTTATAAATATTGCTATGTCAGACATCTTTTCAGGAATCCCACTCCCCAAAATAATCCAACCGGGAAGCCACAGCACAGTGGGAAGTGGGGATATCTTTGCTTCTTTCCTCACTTCCTCTCTCTCTCTTTCTCTCTCTGTTAGAGCCACACCCCCTGTCCTTTTTTGCCCCAGCACTGGCCATGAAACCCAGGTGCACTTTACTGCTGAGCTACACCCCAGCCTTTTTTATTTTTTTATTTTGAGACAGGGTCCCTTAAATATCCCAGGCTGACCTTGAACCTGGGAACCTCCTGCTACAACTTCCTGAGTAGCTGGAATTACAAGTGTGTACTGCCACACCCAGTTTTTATGATTTTTTAAATTTTTTTAATTGGTTCTTTTTAGTTATACACAACATTAGGATTCATTATGACAAAATTATAAAAACATAGAATATGATTTGCTCTAATTCAGCCCCCAGTACTTCCTCTTTCCCTCCCCTGGTCCCTCCCCTATTTCCTTTCTTCTATTCTACTGATCTTTATGTCAGTTACTTATAGTTTCTTTACGTTGATGTCTTGGGTGTCTGTAATGGTGAGATTCACTGTGGTATATTCGTATAAATACGTAGGAAGGTTGGGTCAGACTCACTCCAGTGTCCTTTCCTTTCCCATCTATCTTTCCTCCTCTTTGGTCCCCTTCATCTACGTCACTAATCATTCTTCTATCCTCCCCCACGTCCCCCTTTATTTTGGATTAGCGTCCGCATATCAGAGAAAATATTTGATCTTTGACTTTTGAGGACTGGCTTATTTCACTTAGCATGTTGATTCATCCTACCAACTGTGGTTATATAAAAATATTTCATGGTTCCACCAGTGGTTTTATTTTATTTTATTTTTATTTTATTATATTAGTTACACATGACAGTACAATGATCTTGACATGCATTTGAATCAAATGGGGTACAATTTCTCATTTTTCTGATTGTACAGGTTGCAGAATCACATTGGTCATACAGTCACTATATACATACAGCAATAATAATGTCTGTTTTATTCTGCTGCCCTTCCTATCCCCCCTTCCCCTCCCTTCCCCTCCCTTCACTTCTCTCTACCCAATCTAATGTGACACACTTCTTTTTTTTCCCACTTTGATTTTATAATAGCAATTATAAGGAGATAGAACTTCAAAGTATTGACTTATTTTAGCAGCAGTTAGTCAGCTTTCCATCACTGTGATAAAAATGCCTGAGATAAACAATTTGTAAAGAGGAAAAGTTCACTTTGGCTCACAGTTTCAGAGGTTTCAGTCCTTGGTCACTTGGCCCTGTTGCTATGGGCCTGTGGCAGTGCAGCATGTCATGGGGGTAGCATGGGGCAGAGTAGGCGTTCACCTCTTGGTAGCTGGGAAGCAAAAAGACAGAAAGAAGGGAAAGGAGGGGCCGGATCCCATTACCCCTTCAAGGGCGTGCCCCCAGTTCCTAATTCCTTCCACCAGGGCCTACCCCTGTATCTTCTGTCACCTTCCAGCAGCACCACAGCTGGGGACCAGGCCTTCAGCACATGGGCCTTTGGGAGACATTTAAGATCCAAACTACAGCAGCAGCTATAAATGATGCTTTAGATTCCCTTTAGTTTTTATTTCTTTCGGTTATTAACAAAATTTAAACATTTTCCTTATTTGTACTGCATTTTATATTTAGAGTATCGTTTCAGCACCGAGCTTTCAACTATTAATAAATCATCTGTCTGTTACCTTATATTATTTGTCATGAGGGCTAAATGAGATTCTTGTCTTAGCATATTCTGAACAGTGCCTGACCCACAATAGGCACGTACGGAGTGTGTTTAGGGGAATAAAAGTACAAGTACATTATATCTTCAGATCTTTTCTTTTTTCATCCTTGGGGAAATGAGAGTGTTTGTTTGTTTGTTTTTGTTTTTGAGCATATTAAAAACAAATTTTCATTTCAAGTCATTTGAGATAGCTCCAGTATTTTCAAATGAATTATTAATCACATATAGTAGAAATTAGAGCCTTTAATTATCTTGTATGGTTTTAATTATATGAAGTCTTTATGTTAACGAAAAAAATCTTCAGGGCTGGGGCTGTAACTCAGTGGTGGTAAAGCACTTGCCTCGCATGTGTGAGGCACTGGGTCAATCCTCAGCACCACATAGAAAATAAAGATATTGTGTGTCCATCTACAACTTAAAAAAAAATTTTTTTAAAGTCTTCAGTCACAAGAAGGAAAGAAATTGAAGTTAATTGAATTGTTTAGTTTCAAAAAGCAATCTCCAATCCCTGTATGTTCCTAAGTATAATACAAGCGGGTTTTTGCTAATAACATGATTTCCAGATTGTCAAACTGATAAAACCCCGCCATCAGAGATAATGAGGAGAGACGATGGACGTCCTGTTGAGGTGTCTCCTCCGACAGGTGGCCATCCAGCTCGTGTCCTTCCTCTGCTTTTTCTCTAGGTCAAGAAGGCCTTCTTTGCCTTGGTGGCCAACGGTGTCCGGGCAGCGCCACTGTGGGAGAGTAAAAAGCAGAGTTTTGTAGGTGAGCAGGGCGAGCCTGGGGGAGTCTGAAACGGGAGGACAGCTGGGGGATGTGCAGGGCGCCCTTGGAGCTCAGGTGGTGAACCTGTTGCTTGCTGGTCACAGGACTTCCTTGCTTTTGCACACCACACGGGTAAGGCAGGACTGCCAGAGACCCGGAACACTGCCGTGCTTTCGCTGGAGTCCTTTGGTGATGTTCTTTTAAGTTAGCAACTGAAGAGCTTGTGTGCCTTTGTCAACCCGGGGACAAAAGCCCACCCTTGTGCGTGGCAGATGCGCATTTGCAGCCCTAGTTCAGGGGTGCCTGTTCAGCACATCATTTTGAAATAGCCTGTGTCTGCTTCCCCCCAGGTAATAATTCCCTTAGGGAAGTGGGTCATATCTTAATCTTCTGGCACATAGTAGGTACACAGCAAATGTTGACCCTCTTTCCTAAAACTGTTTTATTTATAGTGGAAAACCATCTCAGTTCTTCCAGAGGTCATGTTCCTAAAGCAATATTCCTATATTCCTAATTCTTTATTAGACTATACCTTATTTTTAAAGTATTTTAGATCATTTAGCTCTTTTCGATGTTTTAATAACAATTGACAATTTTTTCCCATTGATTTGCCAAATATTCTCATTCCGTAGCTAAATTTCAGGTTTAATTTCAGCTAGAATTATATCTCTAATTAGACATAGAAAATACATTAATAGAAATGTATTAACCTATGCTTAAGATCCTTAAGGTATATTTTATTAGTTTTTTTAGTAAATATTCGAGGTTCACTTGCCATTTAAATTTTCCTTGTCCATATCCACAGTTTTGTTTTTAAACATACTATTCTTTGTTCCAGGAATGTTAACAATCACAGATTTCATAAATATACTGCATAGATATTATAAGTCACCTATGGTAAGTGGCATTGATCCTTACTATTTTATTAATCGGTACTGTATATATCTGTTTGGGGAGGGGGCATATTTTAAGATCTTTTTGGTATGAGATGGGGGTGCATGGTTCGTTATTTCACATATACGAAGAGGGAATTGCAAGGTGAAGCTACTAACCCCAGTACGGAGCTAGCCTACCCTCAGTCACATACTCATGGCTTGGCGCAGTTTGCTCAGGAAAGCTGAAGGGAAATAGCTGCCACGTTCCGCTCTCAGAGTTCCTCAAGTCAGTGGACCCTATGTTCTGTAAACTTCACTGACTTCCAAGAGCATCCTGTGGCAGCAGGGTACTGGGCGTCTGCTGGGCTGGGCACAGGGACACCTCCCACTGCTCTTGTCCAGAGGGTCAGACCAATGGGGCCTCACACCTGAGATAAGGGGGGAAACCATAGGGTTTATCTTTGCAGGCCTATTAATGTGCATAGAGGTTGATGAGTTTCCCCAGCAATTTCATGGCAAGAGCTATGTGTGCTTTATGGTTTTAAAGGACAAAAAAAGAAAGTAGAGATTAAAATTGAAAAAATTCAGTGTTGGCTTTTTTCTGCCAGTGAAGGAAAGACTGCTCCAGCTGATGTGAGTAAGCAGCAGAGCCCGCGGAGCCTGCCCCCCTGTTCTGTAAGAGCGTAGTTTGAAAACCACTTCTGTCCTTGGTCGAACACTGGGATGTTTATGATTCCACTGGTGTAGTTTTGGGTCTTTCTTTTTGTGAGCGTGAGGAGGGGGCAGAGTTGTATACTTTATTTCACTGGCACTACATGGGGCATCTAAAAGGTGTAAGTCAATTCAGTTAATACTGTTGGCCAGTTGTCCACTACAGTCATGCATCACTCAACAAGGGGACACCATCTGAGAAGTGTGTGGCCATTTGACTTTCTTGTGTGAACGTGGCAGAACCTTTTACCCAAATTAAGACGTGTCACTGGGCGATAGTCTTACGCTATAGTCACATGTGTGGTCCTTCGTTGCCTAAAATGCTATTGCGTAGCATTTCTACGTAAAATACAACAGTGAGTCGTGGTGAGACACGCCCTCAGAAGGAAGTTTTAACAAAGACTATAATACTCTATTTTATGTCGTGCGACATTCTGATTTCTTGAGCGCCACCAAGGCAGGTTAATACTTGGGGTCATATCTTTGCTTTTGGACTAGGAAAACTCAACACAAGTATGATATTTTATGTTGTTGTTTTTTCCAGTACTGGGGATGGAACCCAGGGCCTCGTACATCTAGTCAAGCGCTCTGCCACCGAGCAATATCCCCTGCCTACAGTGTGATTTTTAAATGGATGGATTTTGATAAAGTACAGCCAGATCCTATGTGACAAATCTCAGCAATGATTTATTAAATCAAAATTGCTGAAAAGCAGTTGGATCTAAATATAAAGCCCAAAGTTTTTCTTAATACTTGGATACATGTTTTTCTCTGCATTTCTTCTCATTTTCTAACTATAAACAGAAAAATGCTGTTATAAAAGCCGTATCATTTTCCAAGTAGTTTATTTGTTCCAGTATTGTATATGTTAACATTTGTAAATAAGAATTTTTCTTATTTGCAGGTACAAATTTATGAATTAGAGGAACATAAGATTGAAACATGGAGGGGTAAGCACTACTAGGTGCTAAAAATCTTTACTATCCGGGAGAAAATGTTAAACTTAGTGTGTAAAGTATGTTTTAGTATCACACGTTCTTTTCTCTATGATAATAACACATTAGAGAAAACATACTGGTTTTTTTTTTTTTTTTGTCTTCATTTTGGAAGTCTGGCTACCCGTTCTGGTAATGGGCATGTAGAGTACCCACACAAGCCAGGCCTGGCACTCGGGCTGGCAATGTAGAAGGAGTGAGCTGACCACAGAGCCAGCCCCTGACACCTGCCCTTGTACAGAAAATGCTCCAAGGACCTGCCAGACCTTCACAGAAGTAAGGGTCTGTTCTGATTTAAACTTATTTCTTTCCAAATTATGGCAAAACACAGAACAAGTAAGCCTTAACTCTTTGAATGGTTTGGATCAAAAACTAAGGAAATAATTCCAGGAACACTATTTTTTGTCACATTGAAATTTACCCTTTTCAATCATAACACTTTTCTGCAGTGGAACCATTTTTTGAATTCTTGTTTTGTGATTGCGAATGAGTCTTCCTGAGCCCATGAGTGGATAGTGGAGTAGGCAGAGGGGTGGGATGGGAGTGAGAGGACCCAGACTGAGTGGAATGAAGAGCCCTTGGAGGGTATCCAGGGAAAAGCCTGGATGGAAATGGAGGGACCAGCCAGGCGTGGTGGCACACGCTCTAATCCCAGCAACTCAGCAAAGCCCCAAACAACTTAGTGAGACCCCATCTCAAAATTAAAAAAGGGCTGGGGATGTAGCACAGCGGTAAAGTGCCCCTGGGTTCAATTGCCAGAACCCCCTCCCAAGAAAAAGAGAGAAAAGAAATGGAGGGAACAACTGAAGGGAAATTTCAGATTGGAAATTCAGTAGTCTGGATTTGCACCTCCCACAGTATGCCCCAGAGAATACACAATGATGGTCACTGAGAACAATGCTCAGTATCTCAAAAGCTCTGCAGGCCCTTTTAATGAGTTAGAGGCTTTGTTGAGTGATATATTTGATTTATTATCGCTTTCTCAGTCCAAGCTGAATGAATTAAGTCAACATGGAATCCATATGGCCTGTTATGATGTGATTGTGTAACTTAACATCAGGACCAATAATTCTTATCAAATGATACTTTACACACTGTTGACCAAGGTATAAGTATATTTACATATATCATACATGGTATTTGGTAGAAATAAAAGTGCTTAGGTATTCTCAACTACCTTCTGTGTGCATACCTTGGGAAAGCAAATTAATTACAGTTGATATCTTTACCAAGAAAATTTCCATTTGCTGGAAAGATTCCCAGGATTCAGTAGGTTGTGAGCATTAATTTAGTAAAATGAAACAAGAACATTTAAAGAGCAAAGTTTATTATTAACTAATTTTATCTTATAACTTATGAAAATTATCTTTAAAGGATTTTGTAAATGCTTCATTTCTTGAGCATAATTTTAAGTTGATAGCATTCTGATAAAAGAGCTGGTATTGCTCTTTTATCAGATTGCTTGACTTTTCCCCCAATGT
The DNA here is from genome assembly GCF_045843805.1 of Urocitellus parryii. Lineage (NCBI taxonomy): Eukaryota > Metazoa > Chordata > Mammalia > Rodentia > Sciuridae > Urocitellus > Urocitellus parryii. The sequence continues at coordinate 5,259,757 of NC_135533.1, forward strand.
TATAAATATCTATTAAAATCCTGTTTTTAAATATTTAGTTTTTCTTCAAAGGCAACATTCAGAGAACAATCAAAGTTGCTTAATACTGCCATACCTAAAATTAACAGAATAGTTTTTAAAATTTCTTTTGATGTAGATTTTTAATTCTTTTAATTCTCTGTAAACAGAAGGGTATTTGAATTTCTGTGATAACGGCAAACAGCAAATATGTAAACTAACTGCGCATTTTCTTTCTATAAATACAGAGCTTTATTTACAAGAAACATTTAAGCCTTTAGTGAATATATCTCCAGATGCAAGGTAAACATGTAGTTTTTTTCCCTTTATTTTCATATATCTGTTTTATTATCATGTTAGATAAATAGAAGCAAACAAACAAAACATTCTCCACTCTAAATGGGGCCGGCCTCCCTAACTCCAAATCTGAGTTCATTACAGTTAGGGACAAGAGAAGTCACAACCATGTTCCCGCACGAGGTTGACATGACCTAGGCAGATGGTCACACTACGCAGTCCTGAACATCCAATCTCCTGTATTGGGTCAGTGTAGGGAGCTGTGCAGTTGTCAAATCTTCAGCTCACCCCACCCTGCTCAGGCAGTCCAAGAGGACAGAGCCTGGGAATGGCATAGAAACAGTACTGACTCTGATCCTGCAAGGCTTTCATGAAAAAGGATAGTCTAGAAGACATTTTTAAATCTCAAGAACTCTAGAGAGAAAAGGTAAATTTTTTTTTTATTTTTCTCATTTCCAAATCTTAACAGGAAGACACACCCAATAGCCGTCTTGGAGCCAATCATAGGGGAGGCAGTGAGTAGGCAGAAGGTGGCTCCACCCAGTCCGGTGGCCGGAGCCACAGGTGCCAGTTCCCACCCTGGGAGCCCACCAGCTAGCTTGGCCTCTGTGTGATCCCCAGGACCCTAGCTCCCCAAGGGCTATGTGGTCTGCCCTAATCCAGGTCCCTAAATACACTGCGAAGGAGTACTCCCTACAGACTTGAAGCTAGCACTTGTGTTTCAGGTATTTTAACAGATTGTGAAAAACTAAAAATATACTGTGATCTCCAGATTAAAACTTGTCCATGGGCTGGGGGTGTGACTCAGTGGTACAGCCTTCACCTGGCATGCATGAGGCCCTGGGTTCCATCCCCAGCTCTGGGGAAAAAAATCATAACAGTATTTTAAGTTGATAAACCTTTTATTATGATGATATACAAACACTGGAAATGCTTTAAAGCTGGGATAGTCCAAAGATTTCTGACTTTTCTTTAAAGCCTCCTAACAACTTTAATGGCTTTTCCCGCAGCCTCTTCGATGCTGTGTACTCGTTGATCAAAAATAAAATCCACAGATTGCCAGTTATTGACCCTATCAGTGGGAATGCACTTTATATACTTACTCACAAAAGAATCCTCAAGTTCCTCCAGCTTTTTGTAAGTAGTATTTAGTGTTTCTAAAGACATAGTTGCATTTACTTCAATTAATTCATTTCAAGTAAATTGGCTTCTGTTACTCTCAGTAGTAGATTGTTAGTTTTGAGGTCTCCACTTCTAAACTTTAGTTTTTCAACTTAACTACTATTTGAATTGTACATTCTCAAAGTTGATTTCAGTTAAAAAGCAATCACATTCAAGTACAAGTACCAAAATAATAAAAACACTTGGAATTACTTCTCCACCTAAATTAGAACATTTTATCACCTAATACCCAAGGGGAGGTAAAACTGCTGACAAGTCAGTCTAATTAAGGACTGCTGTACAAGTAAACTGAACCAATGTTTAGGACAAAAGTTGCTTCATGGTGCTTTGATCGGTGTTATGGTTCAAGAAACGTGTTCAAAAAATACTGTCCCTGAGGTTATCTTCTTATAAACAACAGCAATACTAGGAAATCCCAAAGCAAATAAAATTTTGTCAAGAGAACACCTTGTTGGTCCAAATCAGGCTTCTATTATCCATTCGTTTTCTCAGTGGTGTCTGAAATTAGCTGGTCTCATAGTCCTTTAAAACCCACAACCTCTTTGGTCCACAATGTGAAAAGAGGCTCAGAAGCGAGACAGCTTCTCTGCTCCCCCTTATTACTGTCACTGAATTTAAGGTTACACATAAGTAGTCAGATAGATCCCTAGGCAGCATTGGTAATTCAGAGGAGGTCATTTGAAAAGTTGTTTTTTCCTAAAGAACATAGTAGATATTAAAAATCTACTTCAAAGTAGCTCTTCCACTTTCTATTCCACAGCCCTGCATAGGAATTAAAATTGCATCCAGTGTAATTCACAGGCTGACCAAGCTCTTCCCCTGGAAGCAGCCTTGAAATATCTTGTTCATCAAGCCAGTCTTATATTTTAAAATAGTCTATATATATATAAATTACACTTCATGGTTAAATAAATGCTATGAAATAGGAAGAAGAAGAGTAATTTACCAAAAAAATAAACAAAAACGTGAAGTTTAATAGACAGTCTAGGGGAAAAAATGAGGGACATATTGACATTGTTTATCAGTTTGTAATCTGGGAACGGGGCAGCCTTATCGTTTAGGTTTTGCAGAAACACCGGGTGTGGGGTAGAGAGGCACTTTTTTATTTTAACATATTTGGTTTTTAGTTGTAGTTGGACACAATACCTTTATTTTGTTTATTTATTTTTATGTGGTGCTGAGAATCGAACCCAAGGCCTGGCACATGCTAGGTGAGCGCGCTACCACTGGGCCACAATCCCAGCCCAAGAGGCACATTTTCAGACTCCACATGTCCTAGGCCTATAGTGCACTTAATCCTTAAGAGTCGTAATTCTGAAATGTGTTAACTAGGAGAGCTGCTGGTGCCCGGCACTGGGCTAGCACTTCACAGGCTGAACTACTGCCCCATCAGCTGGGTATTTATTATTAAGCCCATTTTATAGGTGATGCCCCTAAGCAAGGTGAAGTGTCTTGGCCAGGGTTCTGTGGCTGGCAGGTGGCAGAGCTGGTATGCACAGCAAGCACTCCAGATCTGCAGCCACCTCTGACAACCGTTGTACACAGGGGCGACAGGCCCAGAGTTGCCCAGGCAGTGAGTTGTGAGTTGCAACCCAAGAGCCTCTGCAGGCCCAGACCACCCATGCTATCACCGCCACACCAAAGGACAGGTGTGAGAGTGTCCCTCTGCAGAGCTAGGTCAGATTTTTCCCTTATAAAAATAGAGGAGGTTGCCTCTGCCCAGTACTGCCTTATATTTGGGCCAATGTGGTAATTAGAATCATGCTACTAGGATATTCAGCTAGAGGTTCTCAGATAAAAATGTGGAATTTAAATAAAGAAACTTCAGGATCTGATTTTTTACTGAATTAATGAGATCATAGTCTGAGAAAAGGTAGCATTACCCTTCAGGATATTTGAAAATTAGCCGAAGCCTAGAGTTTAGAACAGGGAATATCCTATATTGAGATGGACTAGATGACCTAATAGGTCTTTCTTTTTTTTTTTTTTTTTTTTCTCTAAATTTCTAGGATTCTCATGATTTGAATATTGATGAACTCTTTGACTTGAACATTTTGTTTCTTCTAATTGTTCATCTTTTCCTGATAATTATAAGGTACACCAGGAGGATGGAATCAACTGTACCCTTTATAAAAGGTGGATCTTTGAAACCATAGACCTTATTTTGTTATGTCAAACATGATCCTAGACTTTTCTCTTCTGACTTATCCCTCCTCCTTGAAAACTGCCCATGAAAAGAACATTAATTTTTAAGGGTTCTGTTAATTCTATTCAGCTGGCTTGTTCTTTGTTCCTAATAGACAAAACCTGGAGTCCTCCAAGGAGTGGTCAGGGTGTGGAGTGGGTGGAGTGAGGACTAGCCTCCAGGGCTCAGCCACTGCCAGGGGTCTGGGGTTTGCAAATTCTGGGTTCTTCATAGATGTTACTCAGCGCCACCAGCAGGACCAAAGAGTTTAATGTGAATAATTAAGAATAAGTGTTCTGTTCTTGGTGGCTTCCAAGTCTTAATTTCCCAAATAGAGCTGTTGTTCCCTTCATCTACCCACTTTTTCAGTGAATGTATAGGAGAAATGTTATAATGTTAAAATGCTTTGAATACTTTAAAGATAAGCATAGATGTGCAAACTGGTTTGAATGAAAGATACAATTGTTATGTAACTTTTTCATGTTAATTGAGACATCCAAGCAGATTATTAGAAAGGCAACTTTGCTATATCGGACATAGTTTTCCATGCAGATCTGGACATTTGACCATCAGGAGGGTTTGTGGTGGTTCTGGAACGTCTGCGTTTGTCTCCCTGTCTAGATGTCTGACATGCCAAAGCCCGCCTTCATGAGGCAGAACCTGGACGAGCTGGGAATAGGAACGTACCACAGCATCGCCTTCATCCACCCAGACACCCCCATCATCAGAGCCTTGAGCATATTTGTGGAGAGACGAGTGTCGGCTTTGCCCGTGGTGGACGAGTCAGGTCTGTGCAGCTGTCCCTGCCAAACCATAGTCCCTGTTTACTCCTCAAGGCAAAGTATGGGAGAAGCAGAGAAAGAACTTTTAGATGCAATGCATTCAGCACTTAGGAGCTCTCTGGAAAATAAGAAATTTAAACTCGTTTATATTCGTAGTTTCACTAAAATATGATTTCATGTCCATCTTAAAATAGACATGATCTTTGTTCTTCATGGACAAAAACTGGAGTCCTCCAAGGAGCAGCCAGGCGACGGAGGTGGGTGGAGTCAGGGCTTGTGAGTGGCAGCTCAGACAGGTCTATCAGTGCTTAATCCCTGGTAACGGCTTAGTTAAGACTGATTTTAAAGAGTATTTCTGTTCCTCAAATATTTTTCTAACACATATTTTCATTTTTAGGAAAAGTCGTCGATATTTATTCCAAATTTGATGTAATTGTAAGTATTTTTAATTTTTTAGAACCTCTTAGAATATATCTTAAAGCCTATTTAACCTATTTTTATGTTTTTCTCTTGTTCCCTAATAATTCCTAACTTCTTTGAGGATGAAAATCTTAGAAAATTTCAGGCTCCCCATAGTAAAGACTTTTAATATTCATTGGTTTAGCAATGAATCATATGTTAGTGTGCAGTAGCATTTAGTACTTGTTTGTCTTTCCAACAAAAGACAGACCTGCCACTGTAGCGTGTGTTGAAATGGTCATGCTGTCTGTAGGCGCGTGCTTAGTGTACACGGGAGTTTGTGGATGCCCTGCCAAATGCACCCTCCTGCTTGCTGACTGGGAGCCACTGTTCGGAACAAGATTACAAGTTAATTTTTATTAAATAGCATTACATAGAGTCCTATATTTGAATCCTGACTTAATTCTCCTAGGTTTGCTGTCCACTCTGCATCTTTCCATATGCAGCTCCTTTCTTCCCATTTACTCTAAGGAGTTTGACACTGTTTCTAAGAAAAGGAACAGATACTTTGCTCTAAAGTACACACCATGTGTTGCTTCAGTACTGACCCCTGCATTAACTACTCTTTTGCATCTGTCTCAAATCTTTGGTTCATCCTATTCTATTTAACATAATAGACACCAAAATATATGTTCATTGGAATTTTGGGTTGAATGGGACCCACTAAAATTAATCAGAACCCTGAGACACTATTTGGCTTTATGAGACTTGACTTCTCAGACCTGTTCTTCTCCCATAAATTCTTGACTCTGATGGGCCACTGCTGTTGCCACCACCACCACCACCAAGGCCTTCCTGGCAAAAGCCTTGTCTCTGGGGAGCTCATTGGGAAAGCTTATTGATGCAGGCTCCCTACCTCTGTAGTACTTGTCACCCTTTACAAGTGTTAGTCCTCTCAAAAGATGCTACCAGGCACAGTGTGGAGCACTCAAAGGTAAGAATAAGAAAAGCCTCTGGCAGGATACGTCACTAACACTTACAACGCTGCCGAAGCCAAGTGCCAATGTCTCGGCTTGGCACAGAATCACGAGCCACCACACAGCTTTGTAGGTTCAAACAGCAATTCTTTATTCCCGATCTCACACCAGCCTCCACACACGTTCAGGGGCAGTCTAAATCTCCCCACACACTTCACCTACTCCACGAGGCTTTTTCCAAATCCCATTTGAATCTCACGAGAACTCAACGGGAACAAGCAGCAGGAACACCCTAATCCCAGCAGCAATAATCTTCAACCTCAACTTCCCTAAAACCCATATTCTTAAACCGGGAACACCCTAAACCCAAGGACCGGGATACTTCCTCAAACCTGCAGGATACTTCCTCAAACCTGGATCCACCCTCAATCACCTTGAGCAGGGTCGTCTTTCTCAAACACACAAGCAAGGTCCCAGCAAATTTCCAAGGCAAGTCCATTTAACATGGGGTACACTGGCAAGGATTACGATGCGTCATACCTACTTGGTAATGGCCCTCAGCACAACGCACTCCATAGTTAAGGTGTACCTCGTGACGTGAAGTCTTTAATTATGATTGATAAGATGGTGAAATGACAGCACTGTGGCATGATACAAGCTAGAAAGAACTTTTGGTGTCCAGATAAGATAAATATTAAAGTTTTTACAAATCAGCTTGTTTTAAACTTGACGCAGTTTTGCCATTAATGTGGATCAGAATGAAAGGGTTCTGATCTGTGACTGTTACAGAATCTTGCTGCTGAGAAAACCTACAATAATCTGGATATCACGGTGACCCAGGCCCTGCAGCACCGATCACAGTATTTTGAAGGTGTTGTGAAGTGCAGTAAGCTGGAAACACTGGAGACCATCGTGGACAGGATAGTGAGAGCCGAGGTGAGAGCCCCGGCCCCACCCGTCCACCTCCTCCCCCGTCCCACTGCAAGGAGCAGGCCACTGCCATTGCCCAGGGCCTAGCGCAGCTTCCTCTGGGTGATCCAGAAAGGGTCGTTGAGTTGAAGTGAGTTCATTAATAATTCTAATATCATAGTTGAATTGAAAACACTGGTGAGATACTTTCACAGCCTGAAAAATGTGCACATGAGGACACAAAAATTGCCCCAGAAGCTTTAAACTCAGAGTATTTATGAATTCCAAGTTTAAAATGTATGACTTATGTTATTTTAACAAAGTAAATGGTAAATCAGTGAAAGAGAACTTTTTAAAGTTAATTTGCTCTCTTCATACCAATCTCTCTCTTCCCTGATTTAGATCATCATCAATGGCCTAGCAGCCCCCAGTCTCCTGAGCCTCGGCACCCATAGCCCTGTACTCTGCGGCTGAGTGGGTGTGCGAGTATGCGTGGTGCGGGACCCTGTAGGGAAAAGGGGAAGGATCTCTTGCCTAATTCAGCATACCCATTCCCACTGTCATTCCTGTCCTGTCAGGCAGGTCCAGGAGTGTTGTCCTGTGTCAGTCTTTACAGCTAAAGCTATGACTCTCTTCCTTCTGGAAGAGCCCCTAGTTAAACAAAATGCATTCCTAATGAGAAGTCTGTTTTGATATTATTATAAATGTAAGAGAACTGGCCAAGAAGCAAAGTTCCTGATTATTTTTAAGCTAATAACCTGTGACCTTACATTGCTTTCTGATAGTGACATGCAAAGTTGCATCAAAGGCCATTGTTATTATTAGAGATCCACCAAGCCCTCCTTTAACTCTGTTCAAGCACCCCACCTGCTGTTTCCTACTCTGAGTTAGCCCCCAGCTCCGCCCCCAGATCAAGGCTTTTAACTGCTGCACTAGCATCTCAGAGGCAAGCCTTCCCTTGTTCTACTTGAGTTCACCACTTGTTTTCAAAAGGTGTCAATTGACTTGGGAATACACCCTAACTGTTTTATTAATGTCTTTGGAATTATGTACCTTCTGAAGATAAGCAGAAACAGGTAAGGTATCTCTCCCTATGTGTGAGGACAGTGGACATCCATGTGACAGAGTCCTTTATGACAATTAAAAATCATGTTACACATTGAAGAATATCCACTGGTATTGATGCTGAAAACCACTAGCAAGGCATTGCTAAGAGAAGAGGCCGGGCACTGTGCCCAGCAGGACTCCACGTGCATCTGCACAGAGAAGAGGCTCGAACACACACACACAGCACAGGACTGACAGTGCTGTCTCTGGGCAGTGGAGTCCAGGGTGGTGTGGGGAGGGCCTGTGCTCTTCTCTGTTCACCTGAAAGCAGTAGAAATCTCTGCAATACAAAAGAGGACATTGAGGAAAATGATAATACAACTAAGTAGTTTTCTCAATTACACATCTTCACATTTTCCCTCTTTAAAATTCTTTGACCAGATGACTCCTATTGGAGCATGAAACCAATTTTTAACTTTAATGTAGTTTGTTAGAAGAGGGTTCACAGGGTCAATAAAGACTCGGTTTATAGGAAAAACAACACTAACTTTAAGGTACACTTGTAGATTTCAGACTCAGCAATAGTTGTCATTATTTTTGGTTCTCATTTATAAAGAATCATGTGAGCACTCTAGGGGAGATGATTTCCCTTGACCTTCAGTAGATCAAGAGATATTATTACAATCATTAAATATTGATAATAAAATATGTCTAGCATAGAATTTAAAACATTCTCTGATCCTAGATATAAACCATTATTTTAATTTATAGTTATGGTCAGTAATTATACTGTGTTATATCACAGGAGTATTGAAGAACCTGAAAGCTTATTAGAAAACTTTTTTAAGAAATCTATGTTGCTCAATATAAGATGACCAAGTGACTTTTATTAACCTAAAGCAAACTATGATACCAAAAACATCACCAACATCATGTCATTAGAGACAAACTAAAAAGCAGCGTTTCCCCCATTCTCTGTCTCCTTCCTGTGTCCAAATTTTGTGCGAAGGCTCCGCCTGTCCTGAGGAGAGGATCCTGCGGGGAGCCAGCTGGCCCGCGGTTGCTTCTGGAGATTAAGTCAGAGAGGCCCGAAGAGCACTGTGCTCTTGCCATGCCGTCCGCTGGAAGGATGTTACAGTAATGCTGCAGAATGTCCTCCGTTCATTTATAAAATAGTTTAGAGAGGAAAACTAGAGGTTAATATTATCCATTTCACCTCGTTATAGTTCATTCATCCTTCTGAATATTGTTCTTATGAATTTCATAGAGAAAAGACACTATAGAAAATAAAAGGCAATCTTAGGTGGCCCTGTTTCCTAGTTTCTGTAAGAGTCAGGATTTCTTTCCCATGTAGAACAGGTTTCCTGATGGCTACTAGAAACAGATTCACCTTTTAAAAAGTAAAACTGCTGTGCTTAAGAGAATGTCTATAGCTACATTGTACTTCTGTGCTGAACGTGCCTTTTATCAATGTTCTGAAATTTTAAAACTCAATAGGATATAGTTGGCTTATACTTCTTGGACAGGGTCAAGCAAATCAGCATTGCACTTTGACCCTAGAGCCCCAGGCCTTTCTCTGGCTCCATCCACCATTGCTTCCTCTCGTTCGTGGGATTTATTCATTGTACTAAAGTGCATGAGTGGCATTTTCCCCAATATCCCTCTTAAAACACTTTTTATTTACACGCAGCCTGCTTTCTCCTCTCCGCAGGTCCACCGGCTGGTGGTAGTAAACGAAGCAGACAGCATTGTGGGTATTATCTCCCTGTCAGACATTCTGCAAGCCCTGATACTCACACCAGCAGGTAAAAATGCTGACTTCAATCTTGACCCCAGTGTCTAGAAAGGGAGGGAGGTGGGGTGGTGAATGGTGTTTTCTCCCATTTCCTCCAGCCCCCCGCTCCAGATCGAGGCTTTGTGTGTTACCTTGTCATCCATTTCCATTTTCATTCTCGTCTCAGTTTTGAAATTTTGACGTTCCATTTAGAGGAAGAAAGTTATAGGAGATATTCCCAGAGGGGAGGAGGGTGGCGGGGACCCAGAGCTGGGGTTTCTCACGTGCTGTGTATTCAGGGGTGAGATGGGCTCTACAGGTCTCGAAACCACCAGAGCCCCTCCCTTTCTGTTCATCTTCTTCCCACTCCCCTCCCTCCTGGTCCTGATCAAATGTCAGCAAGCCAGCCTTGCAGGGCCACAGACCCAAAACCAAGATGGGACAATAAGTGGCACTTATTATTGTTTGAACTCTCTGGAGTGGAGCAGTAAATGATGCATGTTGTATGATATTGATTTTGCTTCAGTTCAGAATCAATCAAACTCAGCCAAGACTAGTTTTTATTTTTTTAGTTGTAGTTGGATACAGTACCTTTATTTTATTTATTTATACGTGGTGGTGAGGATCAAACCCAGTGCCTCACCATGCTAGATGAGCGCTCTACCGCTGAGCGGCACTGCAGCCCCCCAACACTAGTTTTATAATTAGTCTGTAACCTAAAAACGCCCACCCTAATGGAGTCCCCACCACCTGAGTCATTCTTACTAGTTGAGAATGCCAAGAGAGGTGTCCATGTGGAGCAGTCCCCTTCACAGATGGCCTGGGCTTCAGCATCAGCATTAGTTTCACCTGGAACTTATTAGAAACGCCTGTGGGGGGACCACCATGCATGTAGTAGGTCAGAAACAGATGCTGGGTCAGATGGGCCTCATACAGTGATTTTCAGACTCCAAGTGTTCGAGAGCTTCAGACTCGCAACAATCTTCATGATCATGAAATAGTATAAACGAGTATGAGATTGCTGTTGCATTACCCTAAAATTGGAATAACCCAAATATCTTTCAAAAGAAGAATGGATAAATTGTGTCATTCACCAGTGAAATCCTCACAGCCCCAAGAGTGAGCCACAGCTACCTGCCTGGTGATGCAGAACCCCACACCCCCCCGCCCTGCCCCCACAGCACGGCAAAGAGGAGGCTACACTAACCCACACCAGGGAATGCCGGTATATAAATTTCCAAGTGTATTAGGAAAAAGCTTCTTCAATGAGCAGACTCAGCCCCACAGGTGTATAGCTTGACATCTTCAGTGAAAGATCCCCTTTGCAGGGACTGGCCCGGGACCAAAGCAGCAGTCTGCCAGCAGAGTCTGTCTGAAGATCAGCCCAGGGCAACTGTCCCTTTGACCAAGAGCTTTGGGGCATTAAAAACTCCAAGTAAACCCGTCAAGTGACTTATCGTCTGGGCCTTGGTGTCTCAAACTATAAGCATGAGAAGGGCGAGCTGGATGAGTTTAAATTGCCTCCAGGCTCGGTATTTCAAAACTGTAGTCATTCAACTCCTCCCACCCCTGCTGAGACAGGGACGCAGTCTGTTTCACAGCTGGAATTTGGAGTGTTTGTTCACTTAGAAATCACTGGATTGGCATTCTCAATGGCATATTGGATACAACCCCATTCGTTAGGGGAAACCTTCTGTGACCCTGATAGCTGGACTGCAGGTGAGCACCTGGAGAGGAGCTCACAGGACCCGGGTCCATCCGCCACAGCAGTCAGCAGCACCCGCACATCAGGGGAGGTACCCATGTGTTCAGCGGCTGAATGCCGGCACCACTGGTTCCAGCCCGCTGTGGCTCTCTGAACGCAGGAATGTCACCTCACCTCAGTGAGCCTCAGTGTCATCTGTAGAGTGAGCAGGATGCACAGTCCCATCTCCTACTAAGACTCCATGAGATGAAACAGAAACCATGAATGAAAGCCACTGGTGCTTGGCAGGGCACCCAGGACGAGCACCGCTGGGTGGCCATTTACGGAATAGTCAGTCAGAGGACTGTTGAGACCTACCTGCTGTGATGCAATGAAAAGTGCCAGGGGCCATTCTTTTCACCATATAAGGGCCACAGATCCCTGTTAGGGATACTGATTCAATACAATAATATTTTCTTTTTTATTTTTTTCAAAGTTTTCAGCAATAGTTCATTGCTGAAACTTAGACTGCATGTGGGCCTGTGTAGCTGCACTCACACCGGATGAGCATGCAAGCAATCCGATGGTAGTAACAGCCGGTTTTAGCCCCTTATCCTAGTAGATTGTTAATCGCTTCCTGAAGTCTAGCGTCTGCTGTGTTCAGAACAGTCGCTTTCCCTACCAACCCATTGTGAAATGCCCTCGCCAGACTCTTGTAGGCATTGCGTGAATTTTCCCTAGACATGCTTTGTGTTTTAGACTTTTGTAGGTATGCACAACTGAAATTCTCTGTGCCTATGCTAAAACCTACCTACATACATCTTCTGAAGTTTTTAGCAGTGGAATCGTACATATTTAGAATCACAACTTGTAATGTGGATCAGCACAGCAGCATGTTGGTGGGGGGAGCTGGGAGCCGCCTGCTCCTTCCCCCCCTGGACCATTGTCCTACGTGCTGGGCACGTAGAAGCCAGTGGTGCAGAGCACTCTACTGTTAGCATAAGCTTTGAAACTTTCATTTTCCATCTTTTGGCAGGTGCCAAACAAAAGGAGGCAGAAACAGAATGACGGTGGAGAATGTAGACCTCCTCGTAGGAGAACTTGAACAAAGTTTCTGGGTCACGATATGCCTCATGAACACTGGCTGCAAGTGGGAGAGAGTAAAATGGCGAAGAATGTATATCAGGGTTTAGTAATGGGTGTTTTTCCAGTGTTGTAAGCATAAAAAAAGAGAGATTTTTATGTGCTTGAAGATTCAGCCTTGCGTTAAAGACTGTTTTCAGACCTTCATCTGAAGGATTTTAAATGCTGTATGTCATTAAAGTGCACTGTGTCCTGAAATGTTTATTATTTTTCATTTCCAAGAATTCACTGGTATGGAACAGGTGATGTGACATAAGGTGAGTGTACAGCATGTTTAGATCACAGTGCCTTATGTCCGAATACAGCAATATGTCATCGCTGCTGCCCGCCCCGCCCGAGAGTGCGCATGAAGTGACACCGAGCTTGAATGTGGAAGTCTTTGAACCTTTTACCAAATCAGTTATTTTCATTAGGTTCCTCAAAAAGTTGTAATTTGAATATAAATAATTACTTTACAACTTCGGTGACACTTCTGTAAGTGTCTGAGCTAACATGTCAACGGGCTGCTTTACGACAGCTTTATTTATTTTTACTTTCATGCAGTTTTTTTACACATCCTTTGGTGGGTAAACTTCACCATGTCCTTTAATAAACTCTTGGTTATTTCAAAATGGCAAATTTCTCATTATTTAATTTTGGATCTGGAAAGGATAGGACTTCTAAAATAGCCACTGTTGGGATTTAAAGACGTGGAAACAGGCCGTGGCTGGGAGGAAACAAAGTGCCGGGAAGATGTCTATTTTTTTCTTGTGTATTGAACTGTAAAATCATGATGTTTGTGTGACTGTTGATGAGACTGTAAATCTGACTGTGGCACAGCAGTGCTATTATAGAGTTGAAGCAAAACAACATTGCCTGATGTAAGTGCTCTGAACATGTTGACGCTGTATATATATGAGGAGAGGTTGAGGTTTTGTTTTTTGGGTTTTGTTTTGTTTTTTCAAATTGAAAAAATAAATCCTACTATCTACCATTTTGTTAAAGAGGTTCTTTAAAATACCATGTATTTCTACGTGTATTAATTAAAATTCTACATGCAGTTTTCCTCTTAGCTATTTCTCCCCAAATAAGGGAACACCTGGATTCTCATCTGTTATCCATCATCAGAGAAAAACTCATGATTTAACTCATGACTCTTTCCCTCCATTATTAAATATGAACATGTTTAAAAATTGCTACACAGATTTTCTTGCGCTAGGTGTCTGTTTCTTAAGCCAAATGTGAGAGGAAGAATATATAGTGTGTTTTCCCCATGGAAGCAGTTGTGGTTTTTTGATTTAAACTAGTGGCAATATTTGGGAGGAAGGGAACGGGTCTCAGAGTTGCTGAAGCAGTGAAGTTCTGGAGGAACCTGATGAATCCACTCCATCTGTAGCAACACCAGTGCGTGCAGAGGCTCCAGGCACAGAGGTGTGCAGGTGTAGCATGTGTCTTTGCTTTAGGAAACAGTTTGGGGCCCCTTTAAAACATGCGCGTTTTCTGCTCCTGGGAGGCCTGGGTCAGGGACTCTGGCTCCCATCAGCGTCCCTTGTCAGGGTTTGTTCCCTCTGTGGCATGCCAGGCCCACCAGGGTTGGGAGCAGCCTGCTCCCAGCGTTAGACCCCAACTTGGCTGCTAGGAGTTTCTTTCCGTCTGCAGGCCTCCGATAAAGGCTTGGTGTGGGCAAGTGCTTCTCAGTGCCTTCCTGGGAGTAAGGGAAAGTGGAACGTGTGCGTGGAGGAGAGAAGCCAGGTGAGCCTAAAATAGAAGAACCCACCTCAGAAGCCCTGCTGGACAGCCCTGTGCTTGTGCCAGCCTCCCTCTTGGTGCCTGCAGGGGGTCTGCTGGCGGAGCCACAGTGCCGGGGGCCTCAGCTCGAACTCCAGGACCCGTGCTGCAGCCAGCAAGGCAGGAGCATGTTGGAAATAGCACCTCCATTCCAGAAATGGAGGGCATCTGCTCTGTTTTACATTCTAACCTCTAAGAAAGGTTTGCAACGTAAATTTGTTGAGCCGACAACATGTCTTATAACATTTTATTGGAGACTCATTTACATAAGCAGTCTCCTAGGCCAGTGGCTCCCAACCAGAGGACATTGTGTCTACCAGGAATGTTTGGCAACTGGACACATTTTTGGTTATCAAGACTTGGGGTCATGCAGGGAGGAGGGTGCTGCAGGTGTCAGAGAGCAGAGGCCAGGGTGCCACTGGACAAACTGTGACTCCCAGATGCCCCGACAGCAGCCACCCAGCTCCAGACCAATGAAGCACTCCAAACAAGTAGAATCTCTGGGTACTTTACATTTCTTGTTCTCTAACTGATTCCACCTGTCGTTGGAAGAAAACCTCAGCAGGCAGCCAATCAGGTTAAGGGACTGTGGAAATACCCCACAGGTGAATTCCACAGATCTCCATGGCCCTTGTCATGAATTCCTTCCAAAGAGATTTTCCCCAAAAAAGGGAATTTTGCTTTGCATAATAGTACCCTCAGGAGGAAATTCCTACCCACAGGGAAATACTTGGAAAATAAATTACTTAGTAAATCTAGAACAGGCTCCAAAATTGTTTTTTCACATAAAATTACCTACAAAACTGGTACAGTTATAAGTCCACATGAAGAGCAGGCTTAAAACACATTCACCTAGCCAGGTACGGTGGCACATACCTGTAATCCCAGCAGCTTGGGAGGCTGAGACAGGAGAATTGCGAGTTCGAAGCCAGCCTTAGCAACTATGAGGCACTAAGCAACTCAATGGGACCCTGTCTGTAAATAAACTACAAAATAGGGCTGGGGATGTGGCTCAGCAGTAGAGCACTGGCCTAGCACATGTGGAGCGCTGGGTTTGATCCTCAGTACCACATAAAAATAAAATAAAGGTATTGTGTCCAACTATAACTGAAATATTTTTTAATTAAAAAAAATAATAATAGGGCTGGGGATGTGACTCAGTGGACCAGTGCCCCTGAGTTTAATCCCTGGTACCCAAAAAAAAAAAAAAAAAAATTCACCTGACCCCCATAGATTCCTTCTGGTGCTGGATACTCATCACCCCGCTTTACAGTCTACCTAAGCAAGGGCACAAAAAAACCATGGAGGGGCTTTTGTTGTTCATCTCTCAAAGCAAAGTGGGGTTCCCTCCTGCAGGGAAGTCTGGGAAAATCAGGTACCAAATTGTCTAGACAGCTCCATGCTTTGAGTACTAGCCTCTAGCTGTGAGGGCTTTCGCAGATCAGAATCTGGAAAATGGCTGAAACCCCTAAGTGTGTTTTTCCTCCCAGACCTACAATGAAATCACCTGACTTCCTGCTCAGTGACGCACAGAGCCCTGGGCCCATCCTCAGAGTCCCAGAACCAGAGGCCAGTTAGCAAACAAGCCCGCTAGGCTTGAGCGCCATGGTCACGTGTTCCTACCGTATTGGGGCAAGAAAGAGAACAGGCCCCATATTTGTCCCTATTTGTCCTTGTCAGGGAATCACCTGTAGGTTCCTTGTGCTTCCCCGTGGCTCAGAGACCCTCTGCAGACAGGGAAGTATCAACCCCTGGAAACCAAGATGCAACTTCCTGACACGGGCAAGCAGAGCCACCCGTCACCTCTCAGGGCCCTTCCTGCCACCCACGCGTCCTCTGTGACAAGACCACCCCCGCCCCACATCCACCATCTGGACCTCTCCAACCAGAGGCAGAGCTGTGAATCTGCCCTTATGCCCAGCACACCTGCCCTCAAATGGCAGGCAGAGGAGACAGGTCACCCACACAGACTGTCCTGAGGACTCACTATCCCATCCTGCCCACAGACGCCTCATTCACACAATTTGTTTGCCAGGAGCTGTCACCTGAACCTGGAGGCGTTGCTTCTCCTGGATACAGGGTCACACTCCCACCTGGAGCTGCCGAGGGGGTGCCCCTGAAGTGGGCAAGGTGCTGCTTGTCTACCCCCGGGTCGAGTTCCTTGCTCATCAGAGCAACCACCTGGTCCCACGCCCGCAGGGCCCCAGCTGGCGGCGGCAGCGTGAAGAACCGCCTTTCTTTCCTGCAGGCCCCCTTCACTGCAGCTCAGGCCTGTGAGACCCAAAACTGTCAGTCACCTGGGCTTCCAGAGGGACCCTGCCTCCCGCTACACAAGACAAACACAGACACTAAACCACTGCAGGCCAGGTCCGCCCAGCTCTGGCCAGCAGCGCTCTGAGGACAGCATGGGGGACCTCCTCCAGGCCCTCTTTATACTGGAAGGCCTCTGGACAGGCCTTCAGGGTGGCCCTTAGCCTGACTTCTGCCTGCAGCCCACCAGCCTCACCTTGTCTCCATCTCTGGCCCCCTGACCCCTGGGATTGGCCTTTCACTGCCTACAGGGCACCCCACTTCCTCACACTGCCCATCTCCAACACAGTCCCCTGTCACCTCTGCCATCTGCACACAAGCAGAGAAGCTAGAACCCCAAGTTTTCTGTATGATTTTTATCCCCCTTCTCTCTGCCCCTTTGAAAAAAACAGCTTTCTTTTTTTTTAATTTTTTTTTTAAGTCGTAGATGGACACAATACCTTTATTTTATTTATTTATCTTTATGTGGTGCTGAGGATCGAACCCAGGGCCTCACACATGCTAGGTGAGCGCTCTACCACTGAGCTACAACCCCAGTCCCAAGACAGCTTTCTAAGGTCTTCAAATTGATCAGCCCTAAGAACTGTTCCCTTCCAACTCACAGTCCTCGTGGGTAGACTGCAGTTTAAACCAAACACCTGGTCATTTCATTTCACGGCTCAGAAGTCCTCCGCGCTGGCCTGCGCTGGGGGGTGAGGGCCCTTTCGCCCCTCAGGGCCCTGCCCCCCAACCTCCCCACCGAGCTCCTGCTGCCAGCCCCCCTCTCCCTCCGCACCTACAGAAACCAGCCCATAAGGCCCTCAGCGCTCAGGTGACTCTCCCTGCCCAGCAGACGGCACTCCTGCCTGGTGCTCTGGAGCCCTATCACACCACTCCCAGCTGCCTCCTTCCTGGCCAGCAGAGCGGTGGGCAAAGCTGGCTGACATCTTACCAGGAAACGTGGTAAGCAACCTTGCCTTGCTCAGCCCGGGCTCTCGCCTCTGGGAAGTTGTCAAGAGGGATTAATATACAGTCCCGCGCTGCAGGGTGACATTTTAGCCAACAACAGACCACCTATACCATAACAGTCCCTTAAGGTTAAAATGGAGCTGAAAAATTCCAATTACATAGAATGTAAGACTTGATGATGATAAACAGAGGTTTCGGTTTATTTATCATCAGGTTTTTAATCGTTATTTTAGAATATACTCTACTTAGGAGGAAAAAAGTTGACCGTGAAGCCGTTTGCTGGTTACACTGGAGCAGCCTCGTCTGCTCCTGTGTGCGGTGACTCTTCATCAAGGGGCCTCCAGTGGTTGACCTACTCCACCTCGGCCTATGTAAGTCCCTGTGATGTTTGCCCAGTAGATGACGTTTCTCAGAACCTGTGCCCATCTTCTAGCCTGGTGCAGTTGCACACATGACTGTGTGCATCCTGTGTCTGTGCACAGCCCTTTAAGCTCTGAAGGACTAGACAGAGAGCCACAGTAGTTATCATTTGCTTGGTCAGCAGGCTCCCTCAGGGAGCTAACAATTTCCTCTCCACTGCTGTACTCTAACCCCTGCCAAGGACCTGGCACATGGCAGATGCAGGTCAGTGTTTGTCCAATGCTAGAGTGATCGGTAAAGCTGTCATCTGTTAGGACTCCTGGGGGACTGGTGAACAGCCCCAGTCACATGCATGAAGCGTTTCCCTTCAAATCGCTGGATTACTTGACAAAGTTAAAGAGATCCACGTAATTTAGGGTGTCACCCACAAATGCAGAGGCAGGCAAGCACACAGGACAAAGGATACAATGGAGCCTTGTGGGTGGGAGCGCCCATTCTAGGAGAACAGAGGAAGGAAGGCCAGCCCCCTGCTCAGAAAGGAGAAGGAGCCAGCTTCGGGAGCTGAGGGTAGACGGGAATGGAGGGACATGATATCCCCTCACCTCTGTGGAAGGACGGGAGGCTGGGAGCTCACTCCTGAGCCTCTTCAAACTCCCACAGCAGCTGTCCCATGATAATCTGGCCTTTCCATGTGTCCCCCCACCCTGCCCCATGTCAGCTGAAGCCACTTCCAGAAACTTAAAAAGCACTGTTTTAGAAACAGCTCCCAGCAGAGATCCTAATCAGAGAGGATAGGTAGTTGGTCCCTGGAGGAGAAGGAGTTACTCAAAAGTAGCCCTTAGGGGCCTGGGGATGTAGCTCAGTTGGAACAGTGCTTGCCTCACCTGCACGAGGCCCTGGGTTCAGTTCCCCAGGAAACCAGCCTGGTCTGAGTGCCTTTCCTGGGGCCCCAGGACACATCATCTCATACATTTTCAATACTGCACC
Source organism: Urocitellus parryii (assembly GCF_045843805.1). Classification (NCBI taxonomy): domain Eukaryota; kingdom Metazoa; phylum Chordata; class Mammalia; order Rodentia; family Sciuridae; genus Urocitellus; species Urocitellus parryii. The sequence continues at coordinate 5,278,505 of NC_135533.1, forward strand.
AAAGACAACAGCTGTTCAGACTCCAATTCCTCCCGGCTTCAAGATTAATTAATGTTTTTAATACTTGCCTTGCCTCAGGACACATCTGGGGATGCAGCAAATGCCTGCCCTTAGGAGAGGGGAAAGAAAAGGAAAGAAAAACAAAGCAAAGCTAAGTAAGAGAGGGGGACTAGAAGTGTCCAACTGTCTCCTTTCGCCTGGGCTCGGCTAAGTCCATCACCTCCCCCAGTCCTGCTCAGACCTCACTCTCTCCAGGAGGCCTGTTTTGACCATGGCCTAGTAATAATCACCATTAATACAAATATCAATGTGAAGGAAGCCAAGGGGGAGGAGCCACATGCCCAGGGCCACATTCTCCTCATACATTGTGGGGTGGTCTTTGTTGTCACAGAAGCAATTCCATACCACTCCGAATCTGAGCCCTTTGGAACTCATTCCAAGTCTTCTGCTCTCAATCCTAGTTCTCAACGGCTATTGTAGGTTGAACTGTGTCTCCCAAAAAGACCTGCTGATATCCTCAGGCCCGGTTACCTGTGCTTGTGACCTTATTTGGAAACTGGGTCTCTGCTGAGGTAATCAAGTTAAGATGAGGTCATTAGGATGGCACCAATCCAGTATGACTGGTGTCCTTATTTCAAGAGCGAAATCTGGACATGACACACAGGGAAAATGCCATGTGACAACGTCAGCAGAGACCTGGCTGATGCAGCCACAAGCCAAGAAATGCCAAGGACCGTTGGCAACCCCAACAGCTCAGGCGGCCTGCACAGATGGCCCCAGGAGGCTTTAGAGGGAGCCCGGCCCAACGAAACCTCGGCTTCCATTCTCCAGTCTGTAAAAGAATCTCAAAGTTCTGTTTAATGTCAAAGTTCTGTTGTTCTAAGCCCCCGGTTTCTGATAGGTCATTACGGAGCCCCAGGAAGCCCACACAAATGCTTTCCCTCACACCCTAGTTTACAGATTTTTTTTCTGCAAGACAAATCTGACATTTTCATTTTTTCTGCCATTGAGACTGAAGTCTAGATCTTAATGACAGAGACTCGGGGCCTAGGAAGCCGCAGAGGATGCCAAGCATGACAACAGGGAGCGCCTCTTCTCCACCAAGGGGGGAGTCCGTCATTGCCCTGGGAGCATGTCCCACCCCGACCCCTACAGGGAAAGAAAACATTCCTAGTTGGGAGCAGAATTTAAGCGTCACTTTGAGTTTACCCATCCTAAACACGTCATTAAGAAAACAAGGGACTCAAGGAGAAGCAGAGCAGCAGCGATCCTGCCCGCAATCCCAGGACACACCTGGTTTGCCTCTTGGCTGATTTCTGAAGGTCATGGGTATGCAGTCAGCAGTGAGGAGCACACACCGAAACTGCACCCTCCACAGCCATGAAGCAGGATAGTTAGCTTCTCTGGGTCTCAGTTTCCAGCTCTGAACAATGGGGATAGCAGAGGCTCCTTCCCAGAGGACTTGGGGGGTTTAAATGAGACAATGTAAGTAAAACACAGCACATGAGAAGTGATATCCACTGCTCCTCCTCCCCAAATTGCCAGGACTTGGTGTTGGGAGGTCATGTGAAGGTCATGTCGTACTTTTCCAATACCATAGGAGATTCCTCATGTATACGCTCTATTTTAATTTTTTAAATAAGGAAGACCTCAGATGGAGCCATGGTCAAAACTATGGTATATTCTTTCCCCCGCACCCGGGCCCCGCAATTTTTTTTTTAATCAAACATGAACCTGATCAAGCCACTAGGCCTAATTACCTGGCCATAGGAAACAGGCAGAGGAACCCACTGAATGAGGGGCCGTAGGCCAAACCCACATACCCCACTCCTCAAAAAATCCATTGTAAGACAGCAAAAAAGGGGCCAGAGGATAATGAGACAATATTAGCTGGATTCAATTTGTGGATCCTTATTTAAAATTATTGGGTATTTCAGAAATTTGAATACCATTTGATTGAATGGTTCACAACACTAAGGAAATACAGGGGTTTTCAGACAGAACCATGATATTATGAATATGATTTGGGGTTTATTTTTTCCTTAAAAAAAAAAAAAAGAGAGACCTCATCTGCTAGAAATGTAGAGACTCCCTGACAACGACCTTCCACTTGATCACGGTGTAAAGGCGATCCCCCCTTGGTAGAAACTGTGCTTCTGATTTTGAAGTTGGGTCTTTTCCCAGGCTAGAGGTATGGGGTGTGATGCTCTCTGGCATGATTCTCTCCAGGCAGCTCCCCTCAGCCACAAAACCACGAGGGGCAAACGGAGCCTCCGCGGTGCGCCGAGTTGTGAGCTGGGACACACAGGAGGGTAGGTGTGTATTATGGCTGGACATGAGGTGTCCCTCAAGAGCCCACATGTGAGGCAACGTGAGGACATTCAGAGAGGAAATGATTGTATGAGAAGAGCTACAACCTAATCAGTGGATCAATCCACTGATACTAACTGGGAGTCCGTTTGCCATTGATAGAATGAATGCTCAAGGCTGGTGACGTATAAAGGAAAGGCGAGTTGGCTGTGGCTATAGGAGTAGGTCACGGACACAGGCTTTGGGGGGTTAGGCTTTGTCCCTGGTGAGCCAAGTTCTTTCTCTTCTCCTGGCTGTCGTGTCCTGAGCTGCCTTCCTCCTCCACACCCTCCCACCATGATGCTCTGCCTCACCTCACACCCAGGGCTATGGAGTTGGCCAACCATGGGCTGAACCTCTGAAACTATGATCCAAATAACCTTTTTCTCCTCCAGTTGTTCTTATCAGGTCTCTTGGTCACAGCCACATAAAGCTGACTAAAACAATGCAGTGACTACATTTTCAACCCGTGATATTTTCAACTTACGATGGGTTTACTGAGGATTTACCAATGAAATGATAAAATACTGGGATTTGCCTTAAAATCACCTAAGCTGGATGTGGTGGTGGGAACCTATGTTCCCAGCTACTTGGAAGGCTAAGGCAGAAGGATCCGTTGGAGACCAGCCTCGGTAACATAGAGAGACCTTGTCTAAAAAAGAAAACAGAACAGCCAGGCTCAGGGGCTCACACCTGTAATCCCAGTGGCTCAGGAGGCTGAGGCAGGAGGATTTTTAATTCAAAGCCGGCCTCAGAACAGCAAGGTGCTAAGCAACTCAGTGAGACCCTATCTCTAAATAAAATACAAAATAGGGCTGGGCACATGGCTCAGTGGTCGAGTGCCCCTGAGTTCAATTCCCAGTACCAAAAAAAAAAAAAAAATCATCCAGAGGACTAAGAGACGGGAAGTGGCTAAGGGTACAGATGTAACAAGATTGACCAGGCCCTGCTTTGTGTCACAGGCCAGATGCTAAGAACATATTTGAAATGTGCCAGAACTAAAAGTTGTTTTTAAAATCTTACCAAAAAAAATTTACAAAAGTAAATTGCTTCCTCTCCTTTTAAAGTAACTATCTTTTAACCCAGACATATTAAAATTAAAATGTGTCTGATTGGAAAGATATGGCTGAGAGTTAAAAATGGGCACTTGAGATTTTTCAAATGGAGAACAGAGATTCACTTGCCAGTACTTGCCAGAAATGTATTCCTTAGAAATAGGGCACGCTGCTATTATTAGCACGTCAAAAAGAAAGGTGCTCACAAGTAACCATTTTATAGATTTCCTACATCTCACACTTGGTGCTGAATAATTTTTATGTGCTCATAATACCCACACACCTGAAAGTTTTATTTATTATGCTATAAATTAGTCCACCCAAATGCTTCAAAAAAATAAGCTCTTTTTTTTTTAAGGAAGTAGAAACATTTAAGAGAACAGTGTGACCTTTTTTGTTAGCAGTTTGTCTTAGAGAAAGGATGCTACCTTCCTCTACCTCAGTCCAGCACTGTTGTGCCTGGTGCCCCTGCCGTCTGCTGCTACTGTGGTCACCTCTGGCTCCCATCCGAGCCCCCTTGCTCTGTCCCCTGTGGCCCCAAAGGAGACCCTTGTCCACTGTTTCAGGATGCAAAATGGTGCAGCTGCTGTGGAAATTAAAAGGAAAAACCAAACCCTGTTAGTCTCCTCACTCAAGTTCAACACCCGACAACCCATGGTCTCCACCTCCAGCGGTGTCCCCCCTGCACCTTCCCACCTTCCTGCTTCGGTCTGGACCAAGACCGTCCCTGAGCCTGCTACCCAGGCAGAGGCCGGCTTGTCGTCAGTCCTGCCCAGAACCGACATCTTGCCTCTTGCTGAGGTGGAGTTTCCTGTGTCTTTAGCGCAGCTCTTCTTCCCCCCTGGGCTTCTCTTGGTTTTGGTTGCTCCTGTCCTGACCCCCTCAAGAGAAGCTCGCTAACGTCACTCCCCATAACCTAAACAGTTCAAGGCAACGTTCTCCTTTCAGGGCATCCCATGAATTTTGACTCGTAGTGCTTATTTGGGCTGTTCTTCTATCATGCAGGTCTAGGTATTTTCAATTTCCTTTCTTTCATTTTGACCCATGAATTATGTAGAAGCATATTTCCTGCTTTCCACAAGTACGAGGTTCTCTTTCTATGTTGTCATTGATTTCTAACTTAATTGCATGGGGTCAGGGAATGTGGTCGATGTGAGGAATTCTTGAAAATCTGTTGAGACTTGCTTTGTGGCCCACTACATGGTCAATTTTTATAAATTTTTTATATCTGCTTGAGCAGAATATGTGCTCTCCATTTGTTGAGTGCAGTGCTCTACAGGTGACCATTACCCATGTTTGTTGCCTCGACTGTTCAACTCGATCTTGTCCTTACTAATTTGTAAAAGCTATTTCCTCATTACCAAGAGAAGGGCATTAATATATCCCACATGGTTTCTATTTCTCTTTGTAGTTCTGGCAAATTTTACTTATTTTGCATAAATAGAACCAGCTTAACCCTCATATCCTGCTTTGCTATTTAAGTTCTTTTCTTTCTACTCACTAAGGCATCCTACAGATAAATATTGAGAACAGCTGAAAAGAATTATGTTCTGATACCTTTTTAAGTGAGTTTTATGTACATTATTATTATTATTATTATTATTTGTAACAAGGATTGAACCCAGGGGTACTTAACCACTGAGATAAAACCCCAGCCCTATTTTTTTTTTTTTTGAGCCAATCTTGCTAAATTGCTTAAGCCCTCACTAAGTTGCTGAGGCTGGCTTTAAACTCACTATCCTCCTGCCTCAGCCTCCCCAGCAGCTGGTATTGCAGGTATGTGCCACTACACACAGCTTGTACATTTTGGTTTTAGCACTTTTTAAATTCTCAATAGACCTGTGTTTTATTTATTTATTTGTATGCAGTGCTGAGAATAAAACCCAGTACCTCACACACATTAGGCAAGTACTCTACCACTGAGCTATAACCCCAGCCCCAGTACATTATTTCTTATTGACGTTCTTCTCTTTGCTTTGCTCTCATGAAACCCTCTCTCAAAATTGAGATGTACTGAGGACAGCACAAGGGAGCCAATGAAAATGGTTGGTTTCACCAGCCCACCCTGCTTCTGAACTCTGAACATCTCCACTCAGGCCGGAACGCCCCCTCCTAACAAACCAAGGATAAGAAGAAAGGTAAGAACAGAAGCACTGGGGTCTGTCTTGCTCCCATTAATCACTAAAGGAGAATCCGCTTTACCCGGTTCCCCGAGTTTAGTCATCCTGGGAACATGGCAACCCAGGAGGATCTAAAACTGGCAAAGGGTCTAGCCATCTTCTGTAAAGTGGGAAAAGAGCTATAAGGAACTCAGGAACATTTTCAGACAGATCCATCTGGACATAATATATACATATAAGCCAAAAAAGTACAAATTTTCTGTTGCTGTGTATCTCCCAGACAGCTCCTGCATACTCCCAGGGTACCCGTGCTCCCATTTGAAGACCCCAATTCTTTTTCACATATACTGGGACTGCAGGGGACCAGTTCAACCCACAGCATTTCTGAGTACAATGCTAGTTTCTTCTAGCCAGCACCACTCATGCAGCAGGCTGAATGGGCGTGCCAAAAGCAGCATCCTGGGAAAGTGGACCAAAGTGACTGTTTCTCAGAGATAATCTGAATCCAAGGAAGATATTCGCCAACCTCACTGAGTGTCACAATCTAAGAATGAGGAGAGTGAGTCCTGTACCAGTGTAGGAACTCACTCTGCTCCCAGGAGAGGTATTGTATCTGGTTCAGGTTACACCTAGCAAGCATTTTCTAGAAATAGCCTTTGTCAGAAAGGTGCTGGGCTCTCCTGCAAGTGGGAAGTGGCTTCTTTCCTACTGGGGAAGATAGGAGCTGAGTGGGCCCTTTGCTCTGTGAGCACGGATGCTCTTTAACTGCTGGTCCAGCATGGAGGCCAAATGTGGGAGTGGGGAGGGCAGAAGCCCTAGGACAGGACCCCAGAGCACAGAGGCAAGGGGAGGGGAGGCTCTGTGCTTTTGTCTCTAGGTGCACTTCCTCACTCTGGGTCTGGGGAAGACAGCAGGGAGGAACTCTGCCAAAGCTTCTCTGAAAGCAGAGCAGCCTCCAAACCACAGATCCCATCTGGACTGGGTGACCACAGAAGAGGAGTGGAGAGAGTTAACACAGCGATCTGTCTCAAAGAACAGAATTAGCACAAGTTGTCATTCAAGTATTAGTGGGGAAGGTTTAAAATTTTATATATTTTTACTTTTTGAACTTTTTTTCATCTATTTTAATAAGAAATTCTGGTTATACCAAAATAATAATGAGCTTGTAGCTTTCGGGGAATCACCAAAGAGTCCAACTATAGGAAGTACAAAGCACAGTTGTTAATGTGTGCTCTGGGGTCACTTAGCCTATGTTCTAATCTCCGCTTGATGGACAATAGATGAGCAACCTGCGGCAGGATAACAGTCCTAAACCTCAGTTTCCTGCTTGTTAAATGGAGGCAATACATCATACCTATCTCATAGGATAACAGGACAGTGGTGTGAGAGTTAGCCGAGGTAATGCATTGCAAAGCACTTAAAACCAAGTGAAAGCTCTATAAATTCTATTATTGCAATATATGATGAAATAGGCATACAATTGAATTTTACATTCAAAATTATATAGTAGATACATGTACATTTGCCCAAGATGGCACAAAATGAAACAGACAGCATAGTTTTGTTGTTATGTTTTTGTTTGTGGTGCTGGGTATTGAACCCACGGCCTCACCCATACGAGGCAAGCACTCTACCACTGAACTATATTACCAACCTATCTGTCTATTTATTTATTGTTAATTTGTCCAGAACTTTAGATCCTCCTGCCTCAGTTTGCCAAGTACCTGGGATTACAGGCGTGCACCACCACACCTGGCTTAATTTCATTTTTTTTTAAAGAGAGAGTGAGAGAGGAGAGAGAGAGGAGAGAGAGAGAGAGAGAGAGAGAGAGAGAGAGAGAGAGAGAGAGAATTTTTAATATTTATTTTTTAGTTCTCGGCGGATACAACATCTTTGTTGGTATGTGGTGCTGAGAGTCGAACCCGGGTCGCACGCATGCCAGGCGAGCGTGCTACCGCTTGAGCCACATCCCCAGCCCTTAATTTCATTTTTGAAGACTATAAATATGTAGAGATACGATCAGATGCCAAGGTACTAATAATGGTACCTTTGGATGTTGGAATTTGGCCCTTTGCTCTGGAAGCACGGATGCTCTTTAGCTGCTGGCTTTCCAGTGTGGAGGCCAAATGAGGGAGTGGGAAGAGCAGAGGCCCTAGGACGGGACCCCAGAGCAGAGAAGGGGGAAGAGTTTCTTGGTATTAGTTCTTCTTTATTATTTTTTTTCGTTATAGATGGACACGATCCCTTTAATTATGTATTTATTTTTATGCACTGCTGAGGATGGAGCCCAGTGCCTCACATGCTAGGCAAGCGTTCTGCCCCTGAGTCACAACCGCAGCCCCTGGCATTATTTCTTAGTTACATTTTTATTACACATGTATACAGAATATAATTTTCAAAAATAATTTTACCAGTTAATGCCTTAAGAAAAAGCCCGGCTCCGAGACCACGGGCACGGACGTCCCGTGGCTGTGAACAGCTCGCCGCCTCTGCCTCTTCACCCCATTCCCGGTGGAAGTCCTCGCCTGCCGAAGGGACTTCATGAGTGAAAGGATCCCAAAACCAAATGACAAAATGTTGGTGATTGTCACAATCAACAATTCTCATTGAACAGAAATGTACTGGTACAAGCCCAGATTTAAAAATAGCAAGAAGGACAAGGCTGTGGAGCTCGGTGGTCAAGGCCTGGGCTCCACCCCAGCACCACAAAAATAACAGCAAAAAGTACTGAACTCCCAGAAATCCTCCGATTTGACACAATCTACTGCCCAAGCCCTAGAAGTTCTCGAGCTCCGTGACGGGCTGGCCCACCTACCTCTCCCTGGTGCACACTGACTGACAAGGACAAAGGCCAGCACTTCCCGAACCCACGGTGGGATACTGAGAGCTGCTGGGGAGCAGGCGGTAGAGCCCTGAAGGCGAGGCTTGGTCTCTGTGCTCCTGGGCAGCAGCTGTGGGCTGGTCACCTTGGGGACAGGACTCCACTGAAGGGGAGCGGGCAGCAGCCAGGCAAGGAGAGATCTCACCCCGAACAGCCCCCCTCCCACGCGACCTGGTTGCAGGAGGGAAGCTGCTGGGGACACCATGCCGCTTTCCTGCCCTGGTTCTGCTGTCTCCCATGAGCAGCAGGAAGCGGTCACTGGACCTCCGTAGTTCTACCCCCCTGTTGCCGTCTCTGCTGTGTGGCCACTGCTGCCTCAGGGCTGCTCTCTCCGGCTCCTTCCCTCTTCCAAGGGCTGGCTGTCCATGTCAGACATGTCTGAGGGACCCTGACTGACCAAGCCCGTCATCATGCAGCCCAGCTCACCCATGTGAGCAGAGCTCTGAGGGCTAGGTCACCTTGGCAACTGACAGCCCTGGGGTCAGGGGCCATCTCTGGCCCAATCAGGTAGGGGCTGGGGCCTGAGACACATCACACAGGACAACTGCAGAAAGAAGCCTCCAGAAGGGTCTTATAGGCACAAAAACCTTAGTAAGATCTCCCCAGAAAACAGCTCTATCACTAACCAGCAAGCACCCGGTGGATCTGCCCAAAACATCTGAAAGAAAACTATCAATTCAGACCTAACATACTGGTCTTATGACCCGAATCTAGCTATTAGTTGGAAGGTCACTAATGAACTTCTACAGCTCAACAAACATTGAAGTAAAACTACATTCCAAATAAGGACCAGATATTTCAATTCAGAATTATATGCCACTGAGCTCTCAAAAGCGATCCATTGCTCAATCAGGGCATGAAATTTATTTTCAAACTGAATATTTTTTCTCTTTGGTAGATGGCAAGCCGAATGACAATTTTTCTTGTGCTAGAGACAGTTGGCTAATTTTATACTTGCATTAATCTTAAAAATCATAATTCTCTTGGAAATTAATAGTCAAAATTTCTTATACACAATAAATTAGAGCTGGCTTTTATCTGGACCACCCCCCCCCCACACACACTTTTTTTTAAAATATCCAACTTCTGTAAGTTCTGTTTGACCCTGGCTTTGGTCACGCTGACATCTGACTAACAATGGAGACTTCCAAAGCTTCCTGGCGCTACATAGGTCACAGCAGGACTTCTGTGCAGCTTGTAGCAGTCAGACCTCTTTCCTCCTCCAGCCAAGAGCTGCTTCTAAGGCCTATCCAGCTGCTGTTCCTGGCTTGCACTAAACTACTATCATTAGTTTTCTTCTGGGCTACCTCCTTTAAAGTCAAGTAGTAAGGCATCCCCCAAATCAGGAGTATCCAGATAGGAACCTCTTTTGTTCAGGGAAACATTCAATACTCTTTTTGTTTGGGTTTTAATTGGTTTGCTTTAATTTCAAAAGATTTATCTTTTAATCTCCCCTCCATCATAATCAAAGAAAAGTTGGTCTTTAATTGGAAGAAACCTTTATAAAAACACAATAAAAAACAAATAATAAGAAAGGAACTGCTATTATGAAAGAATTCAGGGACAAGTAAATATCACAGAAAAACTTGAAAACAAAGTCCAGAAGAAACTTCATATTCATCATATCATATGCTGTATATCACTGAGGACACATCAAATATTTAACCCAATCCAAGAAGAGGGATCAGAAGGGGACAAGAGGTTATGGGATGTCATTCAGTTCTCATGGTGGCCCTGGAAGGCACAGAAAATCAAGATTCTTTGTCCGAGAGTGTGCAGATTTTGAGTGGCAGAGCAGAATTCAAACCGAAAGGGGGCTCTCATTCTACACTAAAGGCACCACCTCGACAAGAAGACATTTCGGGAGTAAAACTGGCCTACCAGCCAACTTCTCACTTTCCACGATGATTACGGTGCAACCTGTCTCTCTAAAGTCTGGGAGTCTAAGCCAATTGTGTCTTGACCTTGCGGTAATAAGCCATACGCCCCTCTCCAAATCAGGCCCTGGCAGTGAGACTGACAGTTAGTCATCAAATGGACAGTCAGGCCCTCAGGCGTAAGAAAGCCTTTTATGAAAAGACAGGGTTCAGAAGAGAGGGTGTCCTCTTCCCAATGTTTCCTACCTTGGCACCCAGGCTCTTTTGACCCCAGCTTCCATTTTTCCGGGGACACTCATCCCTTGTCCATCTGCTGAGCATCAGGACCTTGGTGAAGTCTGAATGGGAGTGGGACTGGAAGCCTCATGCCGTCCACAAGGAACAACCTCGGAAGAACCAGCTTCTGACACCCACAGGACCATCTCTGTAGAGAAATGAAAGTTCATGTTTCAGACTCTCTCAGTCCAGTTAGGCGGCTAAGGCAAAGGGCCAGCGACGGATGGCCAACACACAAGAGCGACTGGAGAAACCTAGAGGCTTCCAAAGTCAGGGGTCAGGGAGTCAGGAGGGCCCATTCCGGGGAGGCCTCCTTCCAGGTTGCAAATGGCCAATTTCTTGTGTCCTCACAGGGCAGAAGGAGAGCAAGTTCGTCTCGGCCTCTTATAAGGGTGTTAATCCCATTTATGAAGACTCCACCCTGGTGAACTTACTAGCTCCAAACATCATCCCCCTGGGAATTAGTTCTCAATATATGAATCTGGGGGGACATTCAGTCTATAATGAAGACCAAAATGTATTTGTTATTATGACCATTTAATTACATCGAATGTTAAAATGTACCTTTTCTTATTTCCATTGAATAAGATTGTTGCTTTTTCAAAGAAGGAAGTTATGGTTGGTATTTCTTTTGGGGAAAAAAAAAATTACCCAGGCTATTAACCTAACAGTTTCCTATCTGCCAGTTCATTGATAATTTAGCTTGAAGCAAATTATTCAAGTATTCAAGGAAATAATAGGTGAGAAAATTCTTTATAAAACATGAAGCAAAAATCAAGTGTAGTAAATTAATACTGATAGTAAAAATTGTATTTACACTTCCTCCAACACCTTTAATCTTTCACAAATCAAATCAGTAAATACATATAAAGAATCCATGAGAGTATTTTGCTTGAGAGATGAGGAAAATGTGGGGTTAGCTATGAAACAAGAGGCAAATAACAATTAAGGACTTTGATTTGTCAACTTCAGGTCTGACCCTCTCATCCCCAAGATGTTAGGACATTTCAAGGACTACTCTCCCCTTATAAATATGATGTAAATCTGAACCAAGGTTCACTCAGTGGTATTAAAATGGAAACTATTTGACCCGTGGGTTATTTACCACCACTAATTGGCTCCTAAAATTTTCCTTCCCAAAACATTCCATTATAAATATGCTTTTTAAAAAATCTTGCCTGGCTGGGTGCCGTGGCACACGCCTGTCATCCCAGTGACTCAGGAGGCTGAGGCAGGAGGATCACAAGTTCAGGGATGGGTTCGGCAACCTAGTGAGGCCCTAAGCAACTTAGCAAGATCCTCAAAATAAAAATAAAACGGGCCGGGGACGTGACTCAGTGACAAAGTGCCCACGGTCAATCCTCCATACCCAAATGGGAAATCTTCCCAGGACTCCACATTTCACACCAGCTGCCTCCACTCTTCTTCTCCCCTTTACAACAAAACTCCTGTGAGAGGTGCCTATGCCTACAGACTGCGATCCTCTTCCTGCCCTTGAAACCCCATTCTAGTCAGGCTTTTGGCCACACCACTGCAGCAGAAGAGCTCGGTCAAGATCATCAGTGACCTCTGTGTTGCTAAATCCAGTGGCCATTTTTCAGTCTCATCTTACTTGACCTGCCACTAGCCTCTGACACACCAGGCCGCTCCCTGTCCTCAAACAATACCCTCCCTTGCTTCCCAGGACACCCTCTCTGGGGCCTCTTCCTTGCCAGCCCTCCTTCTCAGCCTGTTCGCGACCTCCCTGTCCACCCGCTTTCCTCCTTGGGACTCTTCTCACTAGTCCTCTCCCTTGGCGATCGTACCCAGTCTCACAGTTCTACCCACCAGTCTAATTGCTGACAATTCCCAAATATACTATATTTCTCTAGCCAGATCTTGCTTCTAAACTCCTGGCACGTATATCTGGCTGCCTATTTGGCATCTCTATTTGGATTCCAAACAGGAATCTCAAACATACCCTGACCAAAAATAAACTCCTGATAGTTCCCTCTGCCTTCATCTCTTTTCCACTAAAAATCCCTCTTGCTTCCACTGTTTGCCCCACATTTATATTAAGACTGGGTTTAATAGCTACATATTTTTAAAGAATAATCCATAAGTAATAATTCATATGGAAAATAAACTCTAAACAACCTATGAGTTAAAGATGAAATCCAAACAGAAATTAGACAGCATTCTGAACTGAATGAAAGTGAAAACAGGCTGGGGCTGGGGCTCAGTGGTAGCACACTTACCTGGCACGTGTGAGGCACTGGGTTCGGTTCTCGGCACCGCATATAAATAAATAAAGGCCTATAGACAACATTTTAAAAAATAAAGACAGTGAGGGGATACTTAGGGGGAAATTTATAACACCAAATCCCTGTATTATAAAGGACAAAGCTCTCAGATTAAGAATCCCAGCTTTTACCTTAAAGAATAAATTAAACCCCCAAATAAACAAGGTAAAGGAAATAATAAAAGAACAGAACAAAATCAGGAAATAGAAGACAAAAAAATTAAAATCAATAAAATCAAAAGCTAAATATTTGAACAAAGCAATAAAATTGGTGAAAGTTTAATAGTCTAATCAGAAAAAAAGCAGAGAAGACACAATTGCCAAGATCAGGAATGAGAAAGATAATATCGATTGTGGAGATAGTAAAAGAGTAATGATAAACAATATGATCAACATTACACTGATAAATTTGACAACTTAGATGAAATAGACAATTCCTTGTAAAACATAAACTTTCAAAGCTTCAAGAAGAAATAAAAAGCCGGGATGTAGCTCAGTTGGAGAGTGCTTGCCTCACATGCACAAGGCCCTGGGTTCAATCCCCAGCACCACAAAAAAAAAAAAAAAAAAAAAAGGAAGAAATATAGCTGCATATGCCTGTAACCCTGGCTACCCAGGAGGCTGATGGAAAGTTTGAGGTCAGCCTCAGCAATTTAGAGGAACCCTGTCCAAAAATAAAAAGAGCTGGGGATGTAGCTCAGAGGTAAAGCACCCCAGGGTTCCCTGCCTGGTACCATGAAAAAAAAACAGGAAGGAAGGAAGGAAGGAAGGAAGGAAGGAAGGAAGGAAGGAAGGAAGGAAGGAAGGGAGGGAGGGAGGGAGGGAGGGAAGGAGGGAGGGAGGAGCCCTAGCCTGTTATAAAGACATTAACTGCGTAGTTAAAAGCCTTCCCACAAAAATATCCCAGGCCTAAGACAGCAATACTAGAGAATTCTACCAAATATTTAAGAAAGAACTAACGCCAATTCAACACAAATTCTCCCTGAATAGAGAGGAAGAAACATTTTCCCAACTCACTTTATAAGGCTAAAATTACTCTGATTCCAAAACCAGACAAAAGAAATTATAGTAAAAGAAAATTACAGACCATAAAACTTCAGTTCATGATCAGGAACATAGGGGCACAAAAATTGTACCAAATGTTTAACAAATCTAATTCAAGAATATGCAAATGAATAACAGAACATGACCAAGTGGATCACACAGGAATAGAGAAATGTGAGGTTAAGTCACCATCTGAAAATCAACCAGCGTAATTCATCAAAGAGTACAGAAAGACCGTAAGATCCTCTCCATGGGCTCAAAACTATTTTGAGAAAATCCAACATCCATTTTTGATAAAAACAATCAGCAAACTAGGAAAAGAAGGAAAACCTCCTCAAAATGATAAAGGGCATCTATAAAAACCTACAGCTAACATCATACTAAATGGTGAAATGTGGACTCTTACCCCCTAGAATGAAGTTTGGCTGTCGGCATTCACCACTTGTGTTCAGCATCATAGTGCAATACGGAAAGAAAATCATACAAAAAGCACCCAAAATGAAAAGTAATATCAAAATCACATGATTATGTAGAAAATATCCACCAAAAGCCTAATGTTAATAAGTAACATTAGAAAAGTCGCAGGATTTTAAAAAATCAATTATCAAAAATTATTTATGGGGCTGGGGCTGTAGCTCAGTGGCAGAGCACTTGCCTAGCACATGTGAGGCACTGGGTTCAATCCTTAGCACCACATAAAAATAAACAAATAAAATAAAGGAATGCTGTCCATCTACAACTACAAAAAAAAATATCAAAAAATCAAGCAACAGTAAGTGCTGGTGAGAGTGTGGGGTAAAAGGTACACTGAATCATTGCTGATGGGATTGCAAAATGGTACAACCACTTTGGAAAGTAGTATGGAGATACCTTAGAAAATGTGGAATGGAACCACCATTTGACCCAGCTATCCTACTCCTCAGTCTATACCCAAAGGACTTAAAATCAGCGCACTACAGTGATGCGACCACCTGAATGTACGCAGCAACTCAATTCACAGTAACTAAACTGTGGAAGCAGCCTAGATGGCCTTCAATAGATGAATGGATAAAGAAACTGTGGTATATATGCACAATGGAATACTACTCAGCCTTAAAGAAGAATGAAATTATGGCATTTATGGGTAAATGGACAGAATTGAAGAATATCATGCTGAGCAAAGTAATCCAATCCCAAAAAACCAAAGGCCAAATGTTTTCTCGATAAGTGGATGCTGATCCATAATGGGTGGGGGGAGGGCAAGGGAAGAAGGGAGGAACTTTGGATTGAGCAGAGAGGAGAGAGGGGGAGAGAGGAAGGGATGGGGAGTGTGTGGGGGAGGAGATGGTAGAATGATCTGGACATTATTGCCCTATGTATGGGTATGATTGCATGAATGGTGTGACTCTATATCACGTACAACCAGATAATTAAAAGTATGCTACATTTGTGTAAAAAAATAAAATAAAAAATTTAAAAAATCAATTATATTTCTATAAACTTTCAACAGTCAATCAAAATTGAAAAATTTAATCCCCATTTATAACAGCATCAAAATATGAAATGCTTATGAACAAATCCATCAGAAGATATATACATGAAATATTAAATATGTATAAATAAATATGTGTTTGTATATATATATATATAAAATCTCATATATATGTGTGTTGTAAGGTACTTACACACTTGCATACTTACATGCTTATACAAGTATGTGTATATATATATGTGCATATATACATATATATCCTATTTTATATATATATATATATATATATATATATATATATATATATGCTGGAACTGAAAAGTATTAAATATTGCTGAAAGAAATTAAAGAAGACCTACACAAGTATAGTAATGCATCTTGTTCATGGGTCAGAAGACCTAGTATTATTAAAATGTAAATTCTCCCAAAATTGATTTGTAGAATCTGGCACAGTGATGCATGCCTAAAATCCCAGTGATTTAGGAGGCTGAGGCAGGAGGATCACAAGTTCAAGGTGAGTCTCAGCAATTTAATGAGGCCCTAAGCAACTTAGTAAGACCCTGTCTCAAAATTAGAGAAAAAAAATTAGAAAGGACTGGGGATGTAGCTCAGAGGTAAGTTTCCCTGGAGCAATCCTCATTACCCCTCTGAAAAATATTGATTTATAGATTCAAAATTTTGCCAAATCCCCAGGTGACTTTTCTTTGTAGAAAAGTGATAAGCAGTTTAAAATTCACATGAAAATGTAAAGGACCTAAATGAGCCAGCTAAAACAATTCTGAAGCCAGAAGCAGTGGCACTCACCTATAATCCCAGTGACTTGGAAGGCTGAAGCAAAAGAATTGCAAGTTCAAGGCCAGCCTCAGAAATTTAGTGAGACTGTCTCAAAACAAAAATTTTTTTAAAAGGACTGTGCATGTAGCTCAGGTACAGCCAATCTGGGTTCAATCCCCAGTATTTAAAAACTAAATAAAACTCTGAAAAAGAAAAACAAGGTGGAGGTATACAACTACCTAATTTCAGGATTTATTATAAAGTTACAGTAATCTTAAGACAGTGTAATATTGATGTAAATACAGACAAATCAATGGAACAGAAGAGAATCGAAAAATAGACTCATGTGTATATGACCAGTAGAATTTTGACAAAGATGTTCTGTGGAGAAAGCAGAATCTTTTCAGCAAATTGTGCTGCAATTACTGGATACTCTTGTAAAAAATAAAATAAAATAAACAAAACAAAAAGTTTGATAAACTTAAGAGTTTTCAGAAGAAAGCATTCAGAATTTCTGCAATGTATTATCCATAATGTCCACCATGCAATAAAAATTAGTAGATGTGAACAGAAGCAAAAAAATATAATATATAGTTAACAGAACAGCCATTCAATAAAAGCAGATCTACAGTGACCCACATGTTACAAGGAGTAGATAAGGACTTTAACTGTGCTAATTATAAAGAACTTATTGAAAACATGGGTATTTGGGGTGACGAGAGGAGAACTTCAGGAGAGATACGGAAACTGTAAAAGAGAACCTAATGGAAATCCTAGAGCTGAAAAAATACCTCCAGAATTTTTCAGAAGTCATTGAACTACAAAGGGAAAAGTATTGGGGGAAAAAAGTGAACAAAGCCTCCATGTCTCCTAGGACATTATCAAGCTATCTAAGATACATGACATTAGAGTCCCCCAGTGAGAGGAGAGAGAGCATGGACAGAAAGCACTTGCAGAAATATCCACAGGAAAGTTTTCTAAACTGGATCAAAACCAGCAAGTCACCAATTTAGAAGCTCAGTAAAACTCAAACAGCCTAAAAGAAAAAAAAAAAAAATCACAGATGTATCACAGTCCGACTTCGGAGCACCAAAGGTAAAGAGGCAGGCTGGAAAGCAATCAGAAGGGCAAAAACACAGCAAAGAACAACAGCAACATGATAGCCGGCTTCACACCAGAGAAAAAAAAAGAGGCCAGAAGGAACTAGAACATCTTTAAAGTACAAAAAGAAAACACACAGACACACGTACACACACCACTGTCTACATAAAGTTCTCTCTCCGGGGCTGGGGTGTGGGTCAGTGGTAGAGGGTGTGGCTAGCGTGTTCCAAGCTCTGGGTTCCAGCCCCAGTACTGAGAAAAAAATTCTATATCCAGTCAGAATATCCTTCAAAATTGAAAATAAGTAAAAGGATAGCATGAGAGAAGATTTTGTAATGACACAAGAACTCTCTATCTGGACTGTAGGTTTGGTTACACGAATCCCCAGGTAAAATTGAACAGAACTGCACAAACAAAACACAAAAGAGTGCAGGAGAAACTGCCGCCATCTGCATACACTCTGTGGAGCTCTAGCTTGGTTTAACATTACCTCTGTTTACAACAGATGTTACCATTGGGAGAAAGGTAACAGGACCTTTCTGTTCTATTATTTGAACTCTCTTAATCTATAATCTTCAAAACAAAAGTTAAAGAATTTAAATATAAAAGATACTTTGAATAAGTAAAGGCTGAGAGAATTTGTTTCCAGGGGAGTGCAAGAAATGCTAAAGGGAATTCTTCAGGTAGAAGGGAATGGGGTAAAGCATTAGTGCCCTCCTCCTTAAGGGGCTGAGCATGCTGGCTTCCTCTCAATGAGGTCAGAATGGAAAAGAAGAGGAAAAGATTTTTGTACTTCATGGCAGAAAACTCAACACATTACCTCAAATGATCAAGGTATCATGTTGGTAGTAAGTCCCCTTGAGATAGTGTGATAAAAATGGTCCCTCGCCTCTGTGATCTTCCTCCCCGAACTCCATATATCACATGTGGATTCTGGTGAAGATGCCATGGTCAACCATCTGTATATCCCAGTCTAAACCTGTCAAAAACAGACAAA
Source organism: Urocitellus parryii (assembly GCF_045843805.1). Lineage (NCBI taxonomy): Eukaryota > Metazoa > Chordata > Mammalia > Rodentia > Sciuridae > Urocitellus > Urocitellus parryii. Next base: position 5,296,731 of record NC_135533.1, read on the forward strand.
CGTCAACCGAGGAACATTCTACAAAACACCTACCAAATACTCAAAAACACAGAAACTGTCACAGTCAAAAGGAGTTAAAGCGGGGCTGGGGTTGTGGCTCAGTGGTAGAGCGCTTGCCTAACATGGACGAGGCACTGGGTTCAATCCTCAGCACCACATGAATGTAAAATAAAGATATGTGTACACCTAAAACTAAAAAATAAATATTTAAAAAAAGGAGTTAAAGGAGACAAAAGCAAAATATAACATTCTGAATACTAACTAGTGAGGGTAACCCTGCCAATGCCTCCCTGCTGTGAAAACTCAGCACCAGTCATGACATGCCACCATCACACAGTGATTGTGCTACAGTCAACCATATATTATATATAGGTTACGGTGAGGGTGCCACAGTCAATCCACATATCACATAAGGACTATGGTGAGGGTGCCACAGTTAATCTGTGTATCACATATGGATTATGGTGAGGGCATATTATGGTTTAGATGTGAGGTTCCCCAAAAGCTCATGTGTGAGACAATGCAAGAAGACTTAGAGGTGGAATTATTGGGTTATGAGAGCCTTAGCCCAATCAGTGAATTAATCTCTTAATGGGAATTAACTGGGTGGTAACTGAAAGTCGGGTCGGGTGTGAGTCAAGGATGTGGGCATTGGGGGGCTGCCTTTGGGGTATATATTTTGTGCCTGGCAAGTAGAGTCTGTCTCTCTCTCTCTCTGCTTCCTGATTACATCCTGAGCCACTTTTCTCCACCACGCTCTTTCACCATGATGGGCTGCCTCGACTGCCTCACCTCAAGCCCCAAAGAATGGAGCTGGCTATCTATCGACTAAGACCTCTGAAATTGTGAAGCCCCCAAATAAATTTTTCCTCCTCTAAAATTGTTCTTGTCAGTCTTTTAGTCACAGCAGCAAAAAAGGTTGACTAAACCAGGGCACCACTGTCAATCAATCTGTGTATTACAGATTATGGTGAGCACACCATGGTCAATCACGTATCACATATGGATCATGTTGAGGGTGCCAGGGTCAATCCATACATCACATATGGATTATGATGATGATGCCAGTCAGTCAATCCATGTATCACATGTGGATTATGGTGAGGACTCCATGCTCAATCATTTATCACACATGGATTGTGGTGAGGGTACCAATCAATCCCTATACCACATATGCATTGTGGTGAGGGTGCCATGGTCAGGTCATCTAATACATATTAGCAAAGCTCAATTATTTTATTCTTTATAAAAATGTTCAGAAAATTAGCTTTTTTTTTTTTGTGCACACCATCCAAAGAAAGTCCCTGCAGCAATCCAACACTGAGACAACACTTCACATAAGCTGAACCAACGGTGAATATGTGCCTCAAATGTTAATTATAGCTTTCAGTGGCTTTGTGAACACTGTGACTAAAATTCCACATCTAAGGCACATTTGAAGAACATACATAATCCAAGCTGGACTGACACAAGCTGTCGCCTGTTTTATTGCAAGGATTCAGCCTCCTATCCCTTCCTGAGCATCCCCCTGGTCCTTAGGAATAAGTGCCACAAGTTCTGCAACAGCCACCAGTGGACAATCTCAAAAAAAAAAAAAAAAAAAGATTTGCTTTGTGGGGCACTACAACCTTCTGCTGGTGAAATTCCTATTACAAACATCTGTCCTAGAGATTGTGGGGAGGAGGCCAACAAAAACCACAACCCAGGAGAAACCAGATTTGAACTTTTAATAAAACTTTATTGACCAGCTGAGGATAGTTTGTGTATCAGTTTTCTGTGGTGGTTGTAACAAAGTACTACAAACTGGGTAGCTTAAAATAACAGATTTTTTTTTCTCACAGTTATGAACACTGGAAGACTACAATCAAGGTGTTGGCAGCGCCAAACTCCTTTTGAAGGCTCAGGACAAGATACATTTTTGACTCTTTTTTTAAAATATTTTTGGGGGGGCTGGGGTTGTGGCTCAGTGGTAGAGTGCTCGCCTGGCATGGAAAATAAAGATATTGTGTTCACCTAAAACTAAAAAATAAATATTTAAAAAAATATTTTTTTGGTTGTAGATGGACACAATATCTTTATATTTATGTGGTGCTGAGGATCGAACCCACTGCGTCACATGTGCAAGGCAGGCCCTCTACAACTGAGCCACAGCCCCATCCCCACATTTTTGACTCTTGCAGCTTCAGGTAGCCCCAAAAGTTCCTGGCTGCTTGTGGCAGCATTACTCCAATATCTGTCACCTTGACCATCTTCCTTCTGTCTCTTGTCTTCTTCACCAGTTATATTGCTTTAGGGCCCACCCTGCCCCAATATGATCTCACCTTAACTAATTACACCTGCAGCACCCCTATTTCCAAATAAGATCATTTTCTGATAGGGGTGGGACTTCAACATATCCTTTTTGGAGGAGCACAGTTCAACCCATAACAGCTGAGACAATTTAAAACAACTGCATAGCCCTAGACCTTTCCTCAGACTTCCTTGCTAAGGAGCTTTCTCACACATGGCTGCCTCCGTGGATTGGGGCTGGCTCACTCCATTTTCCATCTCTTGGAGGACCCCTTGCAATTCCATTCTTCAGAGGGTAGATCAGGCTGAGCCCTGCCTTGGAGAGGTCGGGATTTTCTTTTATCCTGGTGAAGGTCAAAGGAGTTGCCTTCCCCCAGATGACTCTCACCCTAAAATGCTGAGAACAGGACCACCAATTCCCTGAAGAGGAAGCACCTCCCACCCACAGGTAAGAGCTGTCCCTTTGACTCCAACAACTTGATCCCATATTAGAATGACAATGTTTCCCCAAATCTGCAGTTTGATTTTGAACACCTGATTTTGAATAATAGATTGATCTGATTTGGCTTATGCCAAGATGATTCTAGAAGTTCTTTTCGAGTCTTCCCTCATCAAATATTCAAACAGCAGCAAACCTCATTAATGTGTATTTTAATTAAGGTCACCCTTTCCCATGCAAAATAATTTCACAAATGTCCATTTGATAAAAACTAACACAGAAGTGATTTACTATCTTATGTTAGGAAAAAATGTTTTGTATGTTATCTATGGAAATTAAATATATATTTTTATGTGTTCCATAAATATGTACACATATATGTGTGTGTATGGTCACAGAAGGGTACTAAAAATACCACAACAGCAGACAGGTTAAATTTCAAATAACTTCCATAGACACCAATATCAGAGGTGTAGGCCAGGAGAGACTACCCGCCAACCACATGTTTAACATGAGCTTCTCACTCAAGGGATGATGGTAATTAATTGAAGCAATTATGTCCTCTCTCTGGGAATTTAAATAGGAGAGCTCAAGTTCTTAGCTTATAGAAAAAAGGAACAAAGTGGAAGAACACACGAAGAGAAGACATCAAGCCGAGACCACAGGACAGCAGAACCTGCAGAGAAGTTGACGGGGGACAGACCTTCCGGCTAGTTAAGGCTATATTTCAATTAGTAGAGGCACTTTAGATATAAAAACAGTCCCTTTCAACCAATCAAGTTCCTGTGTGGCTGTAGTCAGGTCTCTTGGATCATTGATTCCTATTATTTTTGGTAATCTGAGTTATTTCTTTTTTTAAAATATTTTTTTACTTGTAGTTGGACACAATACCTTTATTTTTATTGTTTATTTATTTTTAATGTGGTGCTGAGGATGGAACCCAGCATCTCACAAGTGCTAGGCAAGTGTTCTACTGCTGAGCCATAGCCTCAGCGCCCCCGAAACATTTCTTATACCAAATTCTCTCCACTCTGGAATAAAGGTATCTTCTAAATTCTTGGGTCTGACATAAAAGGGCTTTACAATAACTGGAAAACTTCTTTTTTTGGGGGGGGGGGTTTGGTTTCTTTTCTTTCTTTCTTTTTTTTTTTTTTTTGAGAGAGAGAGAGAGAGAGAGAATTTTTTAATATTTATTTTTTAGGTTTCGGCAGATACAACATCTTTGTTTGTATGTGGTGCTGAGGATCAAACCCAGGCCGCACGCATGCCAGGCGAGCGCGCTACCACTTGAGCCACATCCCCAGCCCCTGGAAAACTTCTTGAGTGAATTTGTCCTTTACAATTGTGCTTCTCAATCTAGAAATATTAATATTTCCAGGCTTGGACAGTGCTTTAAAACTTTTTGAGGCAATTCAAAGTAAAATATATATTTTATAATTTGTAATGGATCCCAGTACCATATTTTACATAGATATGCCATGTATGTATCTATAAAAAAGTACATATACATAATACATACTAACCCTTACAATACATAGTGTGTCCTTTCCTTTTTTTTTTTTTTTTTTTAAGGTAACACCAATTAAACTGATTTTACAATCCACTAAGGAATGTGGTGCCATAAATTCAAAAATAATTTGGGAAGTCATGGTGGCATATGTCTCCAGAGGCTGAGGCAAGAGGATCACGAGTTCAAATCCAGCCCCAGCAACATGGAGGGACTAAGCAACTCAGTGAGACCTTGTCTCTAAAGAAATACAAAAAAAGGGCTGGGGATGTGGCTCAGTGGTCGAGTGACCCTGAGTTCAATCCTCAGTATCAAAACAAAACAAAACAAAAACATAGTTTGGAACAGACATCTAAATCCATTGGATAAACATGCTACGTTTTTCTGGAGAGTCCATCTTAAGACCTGATGCTTTAAAATATTTGAATGGTACTGGAGATGTAGCTCCGTGGCACAGTGCAAGGCCCTGGGTTCGATTCCCAGCACACACCCCCACACCCCATAATGAAAACATGTACACAAATTAAACAGCAGAATGCCAAATTTCATTAAAAGGCACAACTTCAAAGATATTTGTCGCTTCCCCCTGGTTGCCTAGGACCTCAATCTGTGGACCTCTGAGGAGGCAAATGTCCACAACGGCTCTCCCAGAAGGGCCTGGGTAGGGCGGTGGAGGGAGTCTTCCTCGGACTGTTTGGGTCCCACAAGGCTATCTACAGAGCAGTGGGCTCTAAATCTTCAGACCCACCAATTCGAGGCCTGCCACCCATCTCCCTGGACCACTGGGAAAGGGCACGGGGCCGTGACCGTGGTGGGGGCGGGGGACGACACGAACACGCTGTCAAAAGGGCCGAGGACGAGGGTAGTCGTGGGCGCGGTAGGTGGCCCGTTTAGCAACCACCAGGGTCAAGAAAGTCCACCGTGAAGGACAAGTAGACGTCCTGCCTCTCGACGGCATCCGCGTGCCTCGGGCCTGGCTTCCGACTCCACTTCCCGGACCCAGGGCCGGGTGGACTTCCCTTCCCGCGCCCCGCCCCCCGCACCACTTCCCCGGGGCAGGGTCCATCGGCGCCAGCGGTCGCCGACACGTCCCGCACCCGCGCCGCCCCGGGGGGCCGGCCGTGGCGTGTGCCCGGTCCATTGGGAGCAGAGTGGTTAGAGACAAGACGCCCTGGCAACAGGGTTCCCACGCGGGCGCCATTTGGCCAGAGGTGCGCCGCGCCGCGCGGGCCTCAGGAGTTCCCTGGGCGGCTCGCGGCGATTTAATGAAATTCCAGACATTTTCAATGATCGCAGACTCCATTCTTCCCACAGTCCTTCAGCCACGGATGACGGTTAGTCACCACCTACATCAAGCCCAGACTAACTAACGCTAATACAGCAAGACGGTAACCAGAGAAAAGAGTAAAATACAGAAAAACCAGGGCGGCGCCAGCCAACCCACAGCCAGCCCGCAATCGCCACGCACCCCACGCCTATTAAGGGATCAGCGGGCGCGAGTCCGCCAATCGCTTAGCATTTCGCCAATTACCACATTTCCCGCCGCTTGCCCCGCCCCCGCTCCCCACTTCAGCCAATCACCGGAAAGATACCTTCTCTTTCCCCTCCCCTCAGCCGCCCGCCCCCACCCACTGGTAGTTCGAAGCCGTCAAACCGCGCAAAAGCCCAGCAGTGCTTTCGCAGCCTGGGTGTATTTTTAACTCCAAGGCAAGCAGCCCCGCCCCCTACTCCGCCTTCTGGCTGCCCCCAATGGGAAACGGAGTTTCCGTCGCGTCATCGCGCGGGCAGACAGGAGCGGTCCAATCACCGCTCGGGGAGAACTGGCGTAATTAAAAAGCGGCGGAAGAAGGTGGGAGGGTCGTGACGCAGCGACTTTTAGTCGTGACTTTTCCGGGGCATCTCTGTGTTCCCTTTTTTTCCCTTTAAAGTAAAACGTCGCTCCGACGCACCCCCCGAGCGTTTCAGCGGGCGGAGACGGCGGCCGCGGCGGCGGGAGGGGCGCGGCGTTGACGCGGGCCGAGAGCGGACCGCCGCGCGGGGTCACGTGGGCGTGTTGTGGGGGGAGGGGCACCGTCGCGCGGTCGGTTCCGGGCGGTTGGGCGCGAGCGAGAGAGCAGGAGGCAGCCGCGCCCGCCGCCGCCCCATCTCTGTATGCCGCTCTCTTCTGGCGCTGCCGCCGCCGATCGCAGCAGCAGGAGCCGCCATCCTCGAGGTTGATGTGGTTGGGCCGGGGCTGAGGAGGCCGCCAAGATGCCGCAGTCCAAGTCCCGGAAGATCGCGATCCTGGGCTACCGGTCTGTGGGTGAGTGGTGGGCGCCTCGCGGCCTCCTTGAGCCGCCGGGCCGGGGCCACGGTCAGGGCCAGGGTCGGCGCCGGCGCTACGGCCTTGCCTGGGCGCCGGGACGCGGCCCGGCCTGCGAAGTTTGGGGCCGGCGCGGCCATGTGGCGGGCGGGCGCCGCGCGTTTCGTAACCACCATTTTGAGCGGAGGTGGCGGCAGCCCGGGCGGCGGCCGCCGGGGCGAGGGCTGCGGGGGCGGCGGCGGAGGCGCGGGACGCCTCGGAGCCGCCGCCGCTCTCCCGGAGCGCCGCCGCACCTGTCCCCGCCTGGCCGCTCGCTCTGGCGGCCGTGCAGCCTTCCCTCGCCCCTCCTCGGCCGCGAGTCGGTGGGGTCTTAACAAAGGAGACGGCACCGGGGTGCCTCCGTCCGCGGCCGGTTCGGTCTTTCCCGGGAACCCGGGTGTCCTGCGGGCCGGGCGCCCAGGGCCGGCTCCCCACGCGGGACCCGTGCGGAGCCCCCTGGGTGACTGCCCAGGCGGGAGGGCGAGGAAAGGCGCCTGGATCCCGCGCTGCCCTATTTTTCTTAGGGAAGAAATAAGGTCAGATACTTGTCAGGCTGCTCGGTAATTCACAGGTCTTTGTCCTCTTCGGTTCTGGAGCGTTTGACAGATGTCGGAAAGTGGTCCCGGCCGGTGGCCTTTTGCCGCGCAGGGCCGGGCCGGGCCGTGGGCCGGGCGAGCTCCCGGTGTCCGCTCTGAGAGCGCGGAGTGGAGGCCCGACCGTGCTCCGGGGGAGTAGCGGTTCGACCGCCAGCAGCCGGGGAAGTTGGGCTCGTCTTTCGGTGCCGATCCTAGGAGGTGACTCGGCTGTGCACCTGACCACAGGGCCAGGGGTGGCGAGGGCGAGGGGCTGAGTCCCGAGCGATTGCGGAACGAGGTGCCAATAACTGCCACAGGGACGTCTGTAACTGCCTGTGGCCGCGGGACAGACTCCCTGCTCGCTTCGCTTCCTCACTCCCACTTTCCACCGCGGGTGCCAGGGTCTGTGCTCTTTGACCGAGATCAGCTACAGCGTGCTTACTCATCCTTTTACCGTCGCCCTAAAGTGCTGGGGGAAGTGTGGCGGGGGATCAAAGACTGAGCGCGCCAGGAGTCCTAGGGGCAGTCCTTGTGTTGTGCGGTGCCAGATCGCAGGTGTATTATGGGGAAGCCGAACAGCTGTAGCCTTAACCGTACATCGAATTGAGGCTTTTAAAGTTACTGACAGGCTGCTTCCCCAGGACCCCTGTGGAACCCTGGATCCAGCCCTCTTGGCAGCCTGAGTCACCATGCTGTTGCTCTTCTGTTCTCTGAATTTCTTCCCCTGCGTTTTGTAGAGTGGGATCATGACATGGGCTGACTCTTGAGAGAACTTGCCCTCATCAGATAGTAGCAACTAATGGAAGATAAGTAGCTCCTGTATGTCCTAAAGATTCTGTCTTTTTAAATTATTTGAAGTGTGGTAGTGCATTCCTGTAATCCCAGCGACTCAGGAAGCTGATGCAGAGGTCCTAGAGAGCCGACTTAGCTAGACCTTTCCTCAACATAAAAAGGCAGGGGATGTGGATCCAGGGTACAGGGCTTGCCTAGCATGCAGGGTTCATATCCCAAACTGGAGGAGGGCCTTAGGGGGGATATGATTGATGATTGCAGTCTTTAATGAGCAAAGTCTAAGTGTTTTGTCACTCTTTTGCTAAAGAATTTCCTAACGTCCAATAGAAATTCATTGTTGTATCTTCCTTTTAGTCAGCATCCTCCTAAAAACCAGGTGTGACCTCCTACCCCTAAGGCTTTTCTTCATAAATATTTAAACTGCTCTTTGTTAAATGCTGTGCTAACTTAACCTGCAGTGGCATACACAATAACTTTTACGCCCTTTTTTCTCTGTCCTTGATATGTCACATTGTACAACCTACTTAGTTTTCTCCATATTTATTTTCAAATGTAGTGATTAAAAGATATTTTGGAGGATTAAGTTATTTCCAGTCTTGCATTTGGTTATAAAGTTGTTTACCTTTGTTATGAACCAGGATATTGTATAGTTTGTGGGTTCCTTTTGGGGGGAGGTAAGGTTGGTCTTTTGTTAGCATGATTCCATGTACTAGCCACTCTTGGGAGTTTTTGTATTAAGACTTCTTGGAGCTTACAAATGGTGCTACAGTGGAGAAATTTTAGAATATGTGTTTCTAGGTTGTGATGCTAAGCTGTTGTGTTGACTGTCAAGAAAGCACAGTAATAGGCTCATCTAGAAATCACACCTTCCTTACAATGTTCTCTTGATTAAATTTTCTTGATTTGAATAGTTATCATTGTAACCTGGTCATACCACAAACTATTTTAAAAGTCCTTCTTAAGTTAAAACTGAAATGCCATGATTGTTTTACTGCTTGACTTTAAGTTTTTTGTGTATTTTTGACAACATTGATAATACAGAAAATATAATTCTTGGGTAACTTTTTCTATTGAAGTAATTTTCCTGTTATTTACAATGCTAAAACATTTAAGACACGTCGCCTATAATTCAGTCTGGCTTTCAGGGAAGTGCTTTATGGTGTTTTGGTGGTGACCACATGTGCCAGCTCCTTCATAGTCCATTGTTTCTAATACAGCTGAGCAGTCTCATAATCTCAGGTAACTAAATTAAGTTAAAATTGTATCATCAGGCAAACTATTTTCAATCTGGTACATCTTGTATTGGAATCTTACACAGAGAGCTTTGGTAATCTGGTTTACCTTTAGACCCTAATTAAAAGCTTATTTGTCATGTATAAGCCTCTTATGTGGTTAATTGGGAGGATGGGATCACAGGAATGTGAAAGATTATAAGAAAGTGAAACAACTGTGTGGTTTGACAAAAGGCAATTCATCAAAACTGCTCACATTATCACTGTGTGGGAATGTTTCAGGTAGAATTTGCTTATTTCACAGAGAAAGATGTCATTAGATATTTTGTTTGTAGTAGAACACAGATTGTTTTTGGACTAGTCTATGGAAAAAAATTGAAAGGTAAAAACATTTTTCATGTATAAAATCTACCATTGTGTGAAATGATATATACCGCTGCTTAATAACATTCAGATGGGTGCTTGTGGGTTGGGGTGGTCCTGTAGTGGCCAATTCTTATTGAGGTTTGTAATTACTTTTTTTTTTTTTTTTTTTTTTAGTCTCATTTGTTATTCTGTACAAGGAATAATCAGAGCTCACATTTTCGGTTATGACTTTTCCAGTGCCGAATGTTATTTTAATGTTAATGTTTGTTGCATCTTTCCATATATAACCTTTATCACCCCACTAGTTAGCAGTCACTCCCCCTGTTTTCCTCCCCTCAACTCCTGGCAACCACTGATACACTTTGTTTCTATAGGTTTGCTTATTCTGAATATTTCATAGAAATGTAATCATATATGTGGCCTTTTGTGACTTGTGTCTTTCACATTTGTTGTATTTTCTAGTTTCATCCATTTTGTAGTATGTGTCTGTATTTCATTCCCTTGTGGAAAATCAAGTGACCCATAAATTTAAGCTCTTATTTAAGGAATCTCCCATTCCATTGATCTCTTATGTTTGGCCTTATATCAGAACCACACAAGTACTTAGTACCATAGTCAGTTTTGAAATAGGGACATGGAAATCCCCCCCCCCCCCAGGTTTTGGCTATTCTGAGTCCCATTCATTTCCACATGAATTTTAAGACCAACTTGTCATATGTGCCAGAAAAGCAACTGGGATTTTGATAAGGTGTTTTATGGTTTTGCAAGAATCTTTTAATGACTGGCTTTAAAAAACAGTGAATTCTCATATCTACTCCTCACTATTGCATTACAATGTTATTTTAATGATTTATAAGATGAAAATCCAGCCTTGCACATCATGTGTAGTTGGAAAAGGGACAAGCATTAGCTTTTTCAGATAACTGTAGATATTCTTTGATATTCACCAAAACTTCATACATGAGAGTCTATTGAAGGTTAGTTGTTGTGTACAGTCTGAAATCATATGGATGAATTTGTCATGCTCTGTTATATTAAACTCCATTGCACTGCTTTACCCTTTGAATGAATCTTCTATCCTTGTTTGATTTTGTAACATCATGCTTATTTGGCACTTGTTCACTATTATATAGATCTTTATCCCCTGTTGGTTAATTTTATTTTTAAAATTTTTTCTCCTCTTTTTTAAATAACTTTTTTTAGTTATAGATGGACACAATATCTTTATTTATTTGTGTCATGCTGATGATCAAACCCAGTGCATCACACATGGTAGGCAAGTGCTCTACCACTGAACCCTAGCCCCAGTTGGTTAATTTTTGTATACATATATTTTAAAATTACATTTGCTAGTATTGCCACCAATCTCAAAAAGTATTGGGATATTGTTAAAAACTTTCAAAAATTCTTATTGTCCTCTTGAGATTTGAATTTTCCTTCAATTTACAACTTCATTTAATTCTCAGAAAAATATCTGCTAATTTGATATATAGTTTTTGTTGTTCTTGGAAGTAAAAAAAAAATAAGTATGCCCTGATAAAAGTGGCTAGTGCAGACCACTTCTCAAGCAATTGCCCAAGTGCTTTTTGTTGGTCATAACTCTTATACTTCAGTATGTAGCAGAGGTACTTTATTTGTACATCCCGTTTTGTCAAGCAGAATATTAAAAAGACACACACCTAAGGATCAAGATTCAATTAAATTATTTTTACTGCATTCTAAAGGGCATTTTTAAGTGAAAATGGACTTTTCCCCCCTTCTCTATGTAGTAGTGAAGAATAAAATGATTTACCATTTAGTTGTAGCCACTGTCTTAGTTCATGCTAAATGGTACCACTCTAGCAGTTTTACCACCATTGCATTTGCACTGCTAGTACAACTGTGAACATAATATAAAAAGCAGATAGATATCTCAGTTTGGACCTCTGGGCGTTCACAGACCACCCTTTTGAGAATTGTGTTATTCCAAGATCTTACTATTACTGTTGTACTAAGTTAATTGATTGCAGCTGCATCCTAAGTGCTGTTGAATGGGATGTGGATAACTATCTTGGAGGAGTCTGCTGGGATTGGCTCTTGTAAGAAGAGCCCAGGCTGGTGAGGCAGGAAAGAACTTGGCATGATTGAGAGTGAAAGGAAGTACGGGGGTGGCAAGAACATAATGAGGTGGGAGTAGGAAATGAAATTGGAAAGGTAGTCAGGAGATGCATTACGCAGGGCTTTGCTGGGACTTTGGGAAACTGTTTATTGGGTAGTAAGCAATGCATTACAAAAATGGTTGGGAAAATTAGGATATCTGTGTGCCTGTTAATATGGCTTCTGGTTGTGGTTCACTTTTAGTTTGAGTTGTCTTCTTTGGAACCAGTAATAGTGTGGCTTCAAAGATTTAATAAAATTGCCAAGATGGTATCATACCAGGTCCTATAATCTAATAGTGTAAAATTTTTTTGTTATGAAATGCACACTGGTTTTCTTAGTTTGAGGTCCAAAATAACAAGTAAATAGCTTTAATATTGTCTGTGAGTGAATTGTATTTATTTAATAAGTCAGAACTGAACTTGGACATGATTGTGCAAGTGAAAGCATTATGAAATCTTTAGTGATCACACTTGAAAGAACGGTTATTCTTAGTTCTAGTTTATTTATGAAGTACCAAATTAAATCTGAACAGTTGATCTAGTATTTTCAGAGAATGTCATGTTTTGTTTTGTTTTAAAGGCAGAGTCTTGCTGAGTTGCCTAGACTGGCATCTACTTTAGAATTCTCCTGCCTAATCCTGAGATTACAGGCATGTGCCACTGTGCCTTGCCTCATAGAATATCTCAAACTGCTAACTGGCAGTAAATTGCTGGGTAATTTTATCATAAATATCTCAAACATGAAGGTCCTAGAGTACTATTTTAATATTCTTAAATGTATATTGGCTTATAATAAGAGTTCCCTGTAGGACATTGTAATTTTAAACATAAATTAGTTTTAGACTGGAAGCTCTAGAAACCTTTGTATTTTGCCCTGCTTTGCCCTGCAGAAAAGTCAGAGAAGGGTGATTTAAGGGGATTGATGAAATCAACTCCTGCATGTGCATACTTCGTTTTTGTCTTTAACTGTTATGGTTGGGTCTCCTGCCAACATTTCTCTTTTTGTTGTGCTTGTTTACAGAAAGACTCCTCCAGGCTCTTTGAAACAAATTGATACTTTTACAGATGTGTAATTCTGCTTTTTTTGTAAGATGAAGAGCTGAATGTTAACTACAAGATGGAATAATAAATTATTTGTGAACATGAGATGCAAATACTGGTCTTTACAGTTAATAGGTTTTTTTCCATTATTTAGAGAATATTTTATTATTTTCTGTAATCAAACCCATGTCAATAAGACCTTGCCTTTCTGTGTGTTATCCCTGCACAAACAGGAAAAATTAAGTTTAACATTTCTAAACCAGTATGACTATTAATTTCTATACAATGCCAACTAAATACAGTAAGCTGACGATGCCAACTAAATACAGTAAGCTGAGATACTTTTTCCAAAGTTGACAGCACAGCTGGAGTATAAAAAATTCAAATTTTATATCTATATTAAAGGACCAATAATAGCAGTGTGTTGTACATCAGTAGCAGCAGCAGCATTTCCAGGTTCTGAACAAAATTGTGGAGATATCCAGCACACTTCACTAAAAAGGGGGGGAAAGATAAAAGACAACAGCAAAGTTCTGTTTGGATATTGTTGTGATACTTGGCACCATTTTTTGTAGTAGCTTCTTGATTATTATCCAAAAAGAAAATATTCTAGAGTAACCTTAAAGACAGTTCTGAAGCCAGGCATTTTGGTGCATGCCCCAGTGGTTGGGGAGGCTGAGGTAGGAGGATCACAAGTTCAAAGCCAGCCTCATCAACTAAACAACTCAGTTAGACCTGGTCTCTAAATAGAATACAAAAAGGGCTGGGGGTGTGGCTCTCTGGTTAAGCGCCTCTGGGTTCAATCTCCAGGACCCCCCCCCCCCAATTTTTTTTTAAACAGCTCTGATAAAGCACGATTACTTAAGAATACAAAAACGGCTGGGGTTGTGGTTCAATGGCAGAGAACTTGCCTACCATGTGTGAGGCACCTGGTTCGATCCTTAGCGCCACATATAATTAAAAAATATAAATAAAAGTACATCAACAACTAAAAAATATTTTTTAAAAAAGTAAGGTCACTTCTAAAGCAGTTACAAGAGGTTTTACATTCACTAAGTATTATATAGTACTGTCCTACATGAATTTTATATAATGAAAATGCTTTTTTCAGGCTTTTATGTCTTGCATGTATGTATGTGTCTGGTTTTAAAATCTAAATTACATTTGATATTTTTAAAAGAATATTTTGAAATTCAGGTTCTCTTTGTCAGTTATGATTTGTATGAGTGACTGAAATAAACAAATGGCAAAGGTTCACCTGGGATGGCAGCCTTCATAGTGTGAGTAGAAGTGGAATTTCCATTTCTTTGCTGGGAAACACCCAAGTGTGATGAAGGGAACTTACTTACGCCCTGGCTCATGTGACCCTACATACAACAGGGGCAGGAATACCTGGCCCTGAATATAAAAACTGTGCAGAGATTTTGGACCAGAGCATCCTTACATTTGTTTCTGGAGAAAGACAGCCCACAAAATTCAAGATGCAACTGTAAATTCTTGTGTTTACATTTCACACAAAAAAAAGTTTCAGTGTGCATCCAAGTTGAGAGACCTGGCCTGATATTCCAGGGATTTTAGCAGGTTGTGTTTTCATTGTGAATCAGTTCAGCCATACTGAACCACATGTAGAACATTCTTCTCAGTGCTGGGTGTCACTTGCCAACCTAGAGTTAAGGCTCTTCCCTTGGATCTGCTGAGCAATCCTTGAAATTATTTTCTGAAGAAGAGTTCAGGGCTTTTATCAACTATTCAAAACTATTTCAGTTCCCCCAAAAGATTGAATCACCAGAACTATTGGTTGAAGAATGTGTATGTTAAGAAAGTGTTAAATGTCATTCAAATATGTGTGAGTTAAATGCTTGCATAAATTAAGTCTGTACCATGTACCAAGTACACAGTAAGGACTTAGTCTCTCTAAGACTAAATCAGTGATGATCCTTGCCTCATGGAGCTTCTTCAGTCTAGTGAGGGGAGCCCCACAGGAAACAGTGATTATGATGATACTAACAGTAATTGTTTTTTTTTAAGCCATTGATTAATATAGAGCACTATCTAAAGTGCCATCCATGTACTAATTAACTTTCTTAATAGCCCTTAACCTTTGAGGTAGGTGTAGTTACTGTGCTTATTTTGCAGAAAAGGAAACGGGGGTACAAAAAAGTTAAGTGACTTGCCCAGGGTGAAAAGTTTACTAAGTGACAAAACCACTATCTGAAACCAGCAGTCACTTTTTTTTTTTTTTTTTTTTTAGTGCAACTGGGTTTGGACTGAGGGGTGCTTTACCACTGAGCTATAGTACTAACCCCTCCTTTTATATATAAAATTATAGGATCTCCCTAAGTTGCTGAGGGTGGCCTCAGAGCTTGTGATCCTCCTGCCTCAGCCTCCTGAGTCATTAAAATTACGGGCTTGAACCACCATGCCTAATTTATTCCAAGCTGGCCTTGAACTTGTGATCCTTATGTCTAAGCTTCCTAAGTAGCTAGGATTACAGGTAGTGCTGTGCCTGGCTTAAGAGTTGGCACACTTTAGCTGGTTGCTACAAAAATTATTGATACGCAGTTGGGGTAAGTGCTTGAGAGAGGGATAGCTAACATACCTGTGGATGGGAATGGAGGTGGGGGATTGTCTCCAAAGAAAATGTATTTTTGGCTCCACCAGTGAATTGCAGACAGGGGCAAGGAGTGGCAAGGAAGTCTGGACTTAACTGTGTGCCACCTGTCTGTGAAGAATAACTTTATAGGCTCTATTAAAATTTTCATTCTTTTTTCTAGAAACAGTGAGAAGTCACTGAAGGATTTTAAGCAACAAATAAGATAATGATCTATACCCGCAATTGGCAGACTTTTTCTGCAAAGTGCCCAAAAGTAAATATTTCAAGCTTTGCTGGACAAGTGGCCTCTGCTGCAATTACCCACCTTTGCCTTTGTAGCATGAAAGCAGTCATAGACAGTGCATTGAGTGACTGTAGCTGAGTGCCAGTAAACTTTATGCATAGATGTAATGTTGGAACTTTCATCTGATTTTCTTCACATGTTATGAAATACCATTGATTTTTTTTATTTTTTTATTTTTTTACCCAACCATTTAAAGATGAAGAAAGGGGCTGGCAGGGTGGGAGGACATAGTTGGCTCATAGACTGTATAAAAACACAATAGGCTCAGGGCCAAATTTGGCTCCTGATCTGTAGTTTCTGATCCTGCCTTACATCCTCCAAAAGATGCCTCCTGTGCTCTGGGAAGTGAGAAGACAGTGGAAATGGGAAGACCAACTAAGATGTTGTAGGCTTCTGTGGTTGGGAGGGACACACATTTGAGATTTCATTAGAATGGGCAAGAAGCCTTTATGATATGGGAGCTGTTAAGGATAACCTTCTGATTTCTAGTGCAAGAGGGAAATGTTGCCATTGGCTAAAATAGAACAGGACCAGGTTTAGGGGATGGAACAGATTGACTTAGGCGACTCTCAGATCCCCACACCTACCTTGCTTTCTCTCCAGCAAGGCCTTAGCAATGGCCTGCACAGTTCCTGTGGTTCTAGAAACAAGGCTGCCTCCAGCTATGGTTTGGGGGGTTTGCTGGTCCTGGATCCTCATATCACCCAAGGGTATGATGCAGCATCCTCTCACTGCAGGTTTTTTCCCTGTTACCTCAGAGAGAAATGAGGTTGCAGGACCCAGGTGGGTGGTGGAGTGCACTTGCACAAGTGCGCGCGCGCACACACACACAGTCCATTCAGCCAGGCAGCCCTGTCTAGCAGCAGGATGTTTTCGTCATTCCTCTTTCAGCTCCATCTCTAGATCTTTAGTTCTGCATAATTGTATTGCACAGATGTGTGAATACATTTATAGTAATAAACTGCTTCCTTAATCTAGCCAAGTTTCTGGATGTGCAGTATCCTAAAAAAATTGCACTGTACACAAAATGAGACGACCTTCAATTTTTTAGACTTCTGTGGAAGTCATTCTAGAGCTAAATTTATGACTTTTAGCTAACATTTATAACATCTGAGTTTATACAAATAGGATGTTCCTGTTTCTTTAAGCCTGTTGGATAGAGTGCCATTTTCCAATAGAAATAGAATGTAAGCCACATGTTACTAGGTTTTCTAGTGCCCACATTGACATAAACAGGTGAAACTAATTTAATATATTTAACTTAGCCCAAGATGTCCAAAATACTGTCATTTCAACATGTAATTGTACTTTTACATATCTTCATATTAAATCCTCAGTCTCTTGCATATTTTACACAGTGACACATCTCAGGACTAGCTACATTTCACGTGCTAACTGTCCAGGTGTGGCTCCAGGCTAGAATTGGGCTGCACATGTGTAGTGAGAAGTTAGCTGGTGTTGGGAGGTAAGGTCAGTGCAGATTTTTAAGGACTTTTGAAGAAATTATCTTCATAAATTTGAATATTTTGACCATTCATGCAATCTGGTGAATATATATTTTTAAAATCTCCTATTTTGTTATTAGCAGTTTGAGAATGTTAAATTTCATGCTCTTTTGATATGTTAAAGATTGTGTTTTGAGATTTTCTTTCTGCTTTTCTATATTTCCTACCCTCAATACCACTTCTAGCCTACCTCCCCAGTTTTGGCCCAAATCTAGGAAAACTCATTCTTTGTCATCATCTATTCCCTTGTCTTATAGCTGGCTTTACCTCTAAGTCATCATATAGTATTAATATTCTATTTAAAACATGTTTAAAATATTAAAACATCTAGTTTTCTGGGCTTGTTAGGCAGCACTCTTTTTTAGATTAATATTCCTGACAATTAATAAAATTCTTCACTTATGTAACTCATTCATGTTAAAATATACATAAACTTGTTTCTTACTTTCCTCAATGGAATATTTTTTGGTAACTTAATGCTTGGCAGTAGTAGATACACAATATATGTTTGAATGAGTGAGTAATAATTTTATGAGCCACCTTTACTTAGTTATTCTGCCATGTCTTTGTCATAATAATTGCACCTTAATTTTTTCCCCTCATTTTTTTCTCTACCAGCATCTAAAATTGGGAAATGAGTGTGAGAAAGAGCAAGATGATGTCAACCCTGCTTAATTCATAGGATCAAGTGAGATAATTATGTGAAAATGCTTTGCAGACTCTAAAACAGTGCCTTGTGTGAAATGTTGAAGATGGGGTTGTCTGCACCAGGTGCTCTCATCTGACCATGTGCTGGCCACAGGGTGGGTGTTAACATTAGAGTCATGATAAACATCCTGTTAAGATTATAATGCTTGGATAGCTATGCTCTCTTAAGAACACACTTCCTTAGTGATCTTCATATATACACAATTACTCCTTCCCCTCAGTCTTACCACTGTCCGAATTACATTTTTTATCCTAAAGTGGGTACATATAATTGTAAAGCAAGTAATCACCATATGAGGAACACATTGTTAAAAAAGAAATCTTTTTATAATCCATTGTTTTTCTAGCCCTTACAGCAATAAGTTCTAGTCTGTTTATAACCACAAGTGATTCTTCAGTCTTCCCTGCTGTTTGAAACCCAGTCTGTTTTATTGATTTCCTCCTTGTATCTCCTACAGCGAAGGGCCTTGATGTTTCTGCCCTGAGCCTGTAGAACACAGTAGAGAAGACTATGTGTTAGTTCCAGGCTTTCAGCCTAAAGAAGTTAACAGCCTCAGCTTTTATGTTCTTGGGAGCCTCAAGTAACATGCCAGAGGTCCCCCTCCAGCTGCCCAGCCCAAGGAGCCCAGAAGAATGACCCAAGTGAGACTCAGAACCAGTGAGTCTTGGCTATAGAAACACTAGCAAGTGAACAGTGTGATTGTTGCTCTCATTGACTAAGCTTTGTGCTGGTTTGAAATGTAGCAGTGGATAGCTGAAATAGTAATTTACTGCTTGAGGGGGACCTATGTGTGCTTGTATTTAACGATATTTTTATCATGTTATTTTGAGATTTTAACTAAAGTAGTTACTATAAATCATCTGTAGTTTCAAATTAATTAGATGTAGTTATGAAAACACTTTTTCACTAAGCTTATATCTGTCTTATGGGGGGTTATTAGTAGTAGTAATAATGGTGACACTTATTGAGCACAGAAATACATCCTAGGTATTCTACATGTATTTTCATTTACTATGTACAATATTTCTAGAAGGTAGGTCCTATATAAACTCCATTTTACTATGAGGAAAAAGTTCAAGAACACTAGAAAGTCAAGATAGTAGTCACCATCCTCACCTGCTTAGTAAAAAACATGTAAATGCCTTGTCTCCACTTTCCCCGTGCTTGTTTTTTTTTTCCTAAATCAAGTTAATATTGAGTTAGAATGGATACTTATATGTAAATTATAAGTGTAGAGTTAGATGTTAAATTCCCCTGTGTAACCTCCATCCCAATCAAACAGAACATCTGCATCATCTCAGAAAGATCCTTTGCACCCTTTTAAGTTAGTCCCTCACACCTCTCTCCCAGGCAAGTGCTGATCTCCTTTCCATCCCAGTGGATTAGTTTTATTTGTTCTGAAATTTCACAAATTAAATAATGTGGTAAGTTTTTGTTGTACTGTGGGTAGTATTCCATTGTATAATTGTACCTTCATTTGTTTTTCCATCCACCTATTGGTTGTTTCCTGTACTTAATTATTGAAGAATAAAGTTGTCACAAGCATTTGTATATGTCTTTGGATGTAGTATTCTTCATATTCTGTAAGAATTGTTTCTTGTTACATATTCTGAGTAAAAGTTCTTTTCAGAAATGTATATTGTAAATATTTTGCTTATGATTTATTTATTTTTTATCATGTGTGGAATCTTTGCCTACCTAAGGATCATAAAGATTTTCTCAGAAGTTTTCCTCTAGAAGTTTTATGGTTTTGAAGTGGGTTTATGATTAATTTCAGATTTTTGTGAAGATTTTCTGAAACTCAAGGTAATTTACATATAGAAAATTTATTCTCTTTCAGCAAGTTTTGACAAAGTTGTGTGACTACAATTTGGATATGGAATAGTTCTGAAAGAAAGTAGTTCGAATAGAACCCCAAAGATGATCTGTGCCTCTTTCTAGTTGTCCCTCCCCACTTTTTGTTTTTCATCCTTGTAATTGTGGATTTTGTTTTATTTACAGTGCTAGGAATGGAACTCGGGGACTCACACAGCATAGGCAAGCTCTTTACCCTTGAGCTGCACCCCTACCCCAACCCTGTAATTTTGCCTTTACCAGAATGCGTGATAAATGGTGGCTCACACCTGTAATTGTAGCTCCTTGGGAGGTGGAGGCTGGAGGATCACAAGTTCAAGGCCAGCCTAAGCAACTGAAAAGACCCTGTCTCAGAAAAGGGCTGGGGATATAGCTCATTCTTAAAGTGCTTGCCTAACATTCACAAGGCCCTGAGTTTGATCCCCAGCACCAAGAAAAAAAAAAAAGAAAAAAAAAAAACATGGTTTCATACTTGTTTAGATTTCTGGCTCTAGAATCTTCCTATGATGATCACTTAAACCAATTATTAGAAGGCAGCACTGATTGCCTGTGTCTTTTAGAGAAGTAAAAATTCATGGAGGAATTTTACTTCTGGACTGTCAAGAGTGGGTGTAGAGTTAGAGTGATGTAGGTAAAGTTCCATAAAGTAGAAGTGGCTGAAGGTGCTTATCACTGTGGAATACAAAATTATGAGCTAGAAGATAAGTAAGTTGAATGATTCTCCTAAGGAGATATTATACTTTTTTTCAGTTCTATTTTCATACAGTTAATATTGTAATCAGGATGGTTTTGACTGCAAATTAAGTCATTCTGGTTAGACAGAATGGATGGATGGAAGACTAGAGGTTGATTGAGTGGACAGTCAACTCAAAAACAGGTTCTTTCCATCCTTCCTTTTCTGTCTTCCTTGATGATGTTGACTTTGAGATGGTGTGGAATATTAGAATCATCTGGGGGAGGGAGCTTTTAAAAGACCCAGTGCCTGACCCCACACCCTGTACCAGTTGGATCAAAATCAGTGGATGTGAGATCCAGACAGTAGTTTTGGAAATTCTAAGTGATTCCTGGGGCAGCCAAGTTTGAGATTCAGTGTTCTAAACTCTCCAGAGCTTTGCCTCTCCAAGTGTGGTCGAGAGACTTTGCTAGAGAAAACCCACACCTCACTTCAGAGCTATGAATCTGCACTGAACTCTTTGCATTAATGTTGGACAACACTGCTTTAGAATACTGTTTTTCAAAATTGGCTGCAGATGGGAATCACTGGATGGATTTTTAAAGATTTAAATACTGAAGCATAGGTCCATCTCTAGAAATTCTGATTTGTGGGGGAGGGGTCTTCCTAAAGTATTACCCGGGTCCAGGTTTGGCTACTGTATCCCCATATATACTTAGCATGTTCATTTGTTTGCTGTAAATTGGTAATTAGATACAGCAGTTTGATCAGGTTTGGATAGTTTCTCCCTTCACCCCACTGATTGCAGAGTGGTGGTCTGTGTTCCCATCAGAAGGCACATAAAATCTGAGTATTTCTCTCTTTATGGTGTTGATAATTGCTGGTGATCATTATTGCTTAGCTACATTTACTCATTAGTTTAAAAAACCATGGTAACTGCTGAAGTTGTATCCTCTTGGTTACAGGAAATAGATATCCAGATTTTCTCCCATTTATTACACTTACTTTGAGTGTGTTTCTCCTGATTATCTTTTTTTGTACCTAGGAAGGGGTTTCATCTGTTCACTGTATTCCAGTACCTGAAATTGTGCCTGCTGGCACATAATAGCTGCTTTAAAAATAATTGAGTTTTATGAATGTCTTAATCTATAGAGCATGGAGCATTCGGGTATCAGAATGGAATGAAATGTTACCAAGCTTGGAATTATAAAAATTAGAACTTGTAGGAGGTAGAAACGGAAGAAAGACATATTGGGGAGCTGATCTTGTTTTACAAAAGCAGTTCTGCCTTTATCTAAAGAAATGAGAAGGTCAAGTGAATGCTTAACTCATTTAGCTCCAGGGAATTGGAAAGGTGAATAAACCAAATTCCTCTTCTGTGGAAATGTCATAATTTAACTCTATGGAGATAAATATCCAGAAGTCGCAGCTTGCCTCTGGCCAGTAGTTTTCTAGTTGATTCTTTAAATTCAGTTGTGTTCTTTCAGTTGTTTTCCTGCAGGTTTCATTGATGTCTGAGTTCCTTTGTAAAGTTAGAGAGCTGGTTCTTTTCCTTAATTGCTTCCAGAGTTTGAACCTCTATTTATTTGACCTATTGTTCAAGACTCCTCAAACTAGGATCTACATACTATTGTCAAGTATTATAGCCAGTTTCCTGTAGGACACACACTATGTACTTGCACCCCCACGGGTGTATTTAAATTGGATTGGTGGGATGGAGTTGTAAGTGGCTAAGATGATTTTCTATAGGCTGCACTCATCTTCAGGGTCAAGCATGCAGCACCCAATTGCAACAGCACCTATTGAGATCTTTCTCCGCCCATACAGCAAAAGGAAGCACAAATTAGTGCAAACCCTTGGCTTTAAAAAAATATATATATATATATATATATATATATATTTCAGAGGCAGGGTTATAACAAGCTACCTGGAATGGAATTATTCAATAATGAGACTGCTGAACTATTTTATGAAAAGGTTTAGAGGACACCAGGAGGGAGCAGGTAGAGAAAAGAGATAGAAGAGCTATGGTAAGCACTGGTGCCAGCCTATTTCTTTGAGTCAGTGATGATTAATAACAGCCAGGCCTGCATCACGGGATTGCATCACAGGATTCAGGCTCCATTCAGAGTCTGATGTGCACGAAGACTGGGTGGATAAGAGGATTTGGAGTAGAGAGTGCCTCCTGTATGTATCTTTTAATCATGGCTGTGTCTTAATCCTGGCTGGCCCCTATTATGTATTCTTTAAATGCTCATGATCTGAGCTCCTGGTCTGAACTGGAGTATTAGGGAACACCCTGGAGGCTGAGGCCACCAATTGTAATAGTTGAACTTGTTGCCCAAGGGCAGTAGTTCTCAAACTTCACCTCTGGGGCTTGTTTATATTCTTCCTAGAGCTTTCCATCCTGGAGGTTTAAGTAGATTTAATAATTTGCATTTATAACAAGTACCCTGAGCTAATGCTGGGCCGTCCTCTCTGCCCACACTTAAACATGTAGAACTGCTAGTGTAGGAGGAAAAGGAGTCACCCATAGAGGAGCCTATGGAGATTGGGTGGAGAGGGGAAGACCTGACTTGTTAAGGGTCACCAGCCCACACAGGTGCAGGGGATTTTTCCAACAGTTAAGCAGTAGCATTCAAGTAGATTAAGATCACAGAATGCTCAGAAAAAGGAAATTGGAGGCTTTTGACAAAAGGGTAATGGGAAATGATTTATCTTGGAGTTTAAGCTACATACAGAAGGAAGTGAAACCTATGGAATTGGTGATTTAGGGTCATGGTTTACTGTAGCATATTTCTAAGCTTTCTGACTGCAACCCAGTAAGAAATGCATTTACATTGTTACTCAGTCATAAATGTGTATAACAAAGACAAATTTCATGACACCTTTACTTACAACCCAGTGTTCTTGTCATGGCTCATTAAGTTGATCTCATGATCCAGTGGTGTTGAAACACTGCTTCAGAGGTGGTCTGGATGCACTGCCAGAGTACTTGGGTCTGTTGATTGGTCAGCACTGGGTACTCAGGAGGTAGGCTACTGAAGTGGCATGGAGATCATACTGGTGGCAAGACCACTGGGCTTTGAGGCTAAGTTGTTCAAGAGTGTACTAGCATGAACATCAAAATTCCTTGAAACAATGGTAAGAATTTGGACTAGGGACTGGGGCTGTAGGTCAGTGGCAGAGCCACTTGCCTAGCATGCCTGGAGACCCTGGGTTCAATCCCTTACAGCAAATAAATAAATACTGAAGAAGAACTAGGGAAGAAGAGGGCAGTCCTGAAAATCAGTATATGAGACTTGAGAGACTAATTAGTAGACAGAAAACCTATTCTCCATCATCCCAGTGAACTAGTAATATGTAAACTGTTCTAGAGAATAGTGGAGGGTGGGGGTAGGACAGATAGTACAATTAGTTTTTCTTTTTTCAGAACACATGAAAACAAGTTCAAAATTAATCTGAAAACTATTAAAGTAGTTGTGTAAAACAGTACCTGTTTCTCAGTAATCACAAAGTATAAGTATCAGCTAACAACCTTGAAGGCACACCGTCTATAGCGAAAATATTGGGTAAAAAAAACTTGCAGGGTACTGTTTTGTCTTGCCAGTTTTTTATCTTTGCCATTTTTACCTGTTAAAAGTTCAGAAGAGTGTTTTACTTTTGGCTTTTGTATTGGTTTTTGGTATTTTTGAGGAATGAGGCGTTGAACCAAGCACTCTACCACTGAGCTACATCTTCAGCCCTTTTGATTTTATTTTGACACAGGATCTGGCTAAGTTGCCTAGGCTGATCTTGAACTTGGGATTCTCCTGCCTCAGCCTTCAGAGTAACTGGGATTACAGGTGTACATCACCAGGCCTAGTTTAAATGATTTTTTATGGTTTGTATATTTGGTGTTTTTTGGTTTGGAGGAAGAGTATGTGGAAATTGTTTGTGGGGATTGGGATGTATTCTTTTAAAACCTTTTGGTAACATGTGTTAGGAAATGAGTGATTTATGTCTGTTACTGTGCAGATATGCTTACACCTGATCATGTGCTGCTTTTCTGTTTTCAGATCTCTCTTGGATTCTTGTCATGTAACTCTTTTCTCCCAAGAGTTGATCTGGAGTTTGGGATTCATCTTCAGTTGTACAGATTTATAAGCCTTCTAAGCGCCAAGTCATCTTTAGGAAATAGTTGGTATTTCAGAACCTGGGGTTTTTTAAGGACAAAAGCCAACTTAATGCGTGAAAGTATGAGGGAGGCTTTTAAAAAATGATCACAATGAAGAACATAGTTGGCTATAGATCAGCATTGGCCTTTTAGTAGCTGCCTGCAAGCTGCACACAGAGCTGGACTGCAGTCGCTGAACTGCTTCCTCAGAGACATCCCCTAAAGCCAGAAAATTTGGTAGCCAGAGCTGAGAACACTTGAAAATAAGTAGGGGGATTTGCTTACAAAGATTAATATCAATGCTGACTTATGAAGATTCAAATACTAGTTGTTTAATAATCCCCCTTTTAATGAAAATGGGGTAAAATAGCTATGTCATGTCAGCAAATAGAGCTTTTATGTCCATTTTTAAAGTCTCAATAATTAATGATCTCCCTTAGGGGGAGAGTCCAAGGGAAAAATCATCTTTTCTCTTCAGTCCCACTTATGCTAATGTCCTCCCAGGGGCTCTCTGATTGAGAAATCCAGTTTATGACAACTCTGGTATCCCAACTCAAGACAGACACCAGTCAGGATTTTGTTTTTGCCAGAATGATTACTTATGTTTTTCAAGTTAAATGTTAATATTGTCTGTCAAACAATTTATTCCCTTTATAATAAAAATAGGGAACTCTGAATGTGTAACAATATTGTATCTTTTAAATATAGTCAAGCCCTTTTATTTATCCATTTTTTCACTTTGTTGTGCCCAGCCCATCTCTCATGCTCTCTTGTTTAATGTATGTAACTTGGATGTTTTTTTGCTTAAATGTGGCTTTCTACATTTCATATGGTAGTTCTAGAGGCTGTTCACCCCCTCCTTCACCCTTCCTAGTAAGTTTTTCTAGGGCCAGTATAGAGGCCAGTGCAGAGAAAGTCCCCTCCAGGGTTTCTGCTAGTTTCCCACCTTTGGGGATCTTATATATCATATATGACCCCTTTCTTTTGTTTTATTTGTTGACTGAATGATTGATTGCAGTACTAGGAATTGAACCTTGGGGTGTTCTACCAGTGAGCTACATCCTCAGCCCTTTTTGTTTTTTGAGACAGTCTTGCTAAATTTCTCAGAGTAGTTTCAAATTTGTGATTCTCCTGCCTCAGTCTCCCCAGTAGCTGGGATTGCAGGCATGTACCATCATGTTCAGCTCTTCTACTTTTAATCCAGTCCTACTTTTAGAAACATTACAGGACTCTTTATCCTCTTTCCTTTTTTCTTTGTAACTTGGACCTTTATCTTGGGGTAAATTTTGTCCTCTGCTTTCTTCCTTCTTTTCATTTGTAAGATGTACATACAGTGCCTCATACCTACATAAGGTTAAAGGTTTTTTTTCTTCAGGTAATAATGTTAGATATACATAAATAAGAATTTTTTTAACTCCCTTTTCAGTTTCACTGACAAGGTTTTTTTCTCTCTGTTCACAACTTAAAATAATTGTTACATTTTGTGGGCTAGCATATACAGCATGGTTTCTTTTTTCTTTTTCAGTTGTAGATGGACACAATACTTTTTATTTTTATGTGGTGCTGAGGATCGAACCCAGTGCTTCACACATGCTAGGCAAGTGCTTTACCACTGAGCTACAATAGCAGCCCCATACAGCATGATTTCTTTTGAACACAATCTAGTTGAAATTGATGGAGTTTCTAAACTACTGTTGCATCCCTATATGGTAGACAGACCCATGATTGGATGCCAATGAATACGA
Source organism: Urocitellus parryii (assembly GCF_045843805.1). NCBI lineage: Eukaryota > Metazoa > Chordata > Mammalia > Rodentia > Sciuridae > Urocitellus > Urocitellus parryii. Next base: position 5,322,990 of record NC_135533.1, read on the forward strand.
GTTATTGTTCCTTCGTCTCTATGAACTGTTTTATATTTATATCAAGTTAAGATCTTTGGTAGTATCTGAATGGAAGACTGGGGTCTGAGCTTTAATCTCATTCGTTGATTTAGAAATGAGTGTGTCAGGTAGTACACTGGTCTTAGTGAACAAATAAGAGGACAGTTTCAGCTAACCTGAAGTAGTAAGAAGTAGTGAAACAGGATAGATACGAGACTGTTAGGAGCTAGGTGCTATCTTAAGTCAGGTGGCCTTCTCTGTAGAACTGATGTTGGAGCACAGACCAGAGTGACAAAAATGAGTCATACCATCAGATCTGGAAGGATGGTAGCTAGAATAAAGAGGCTAAGGTAGTAGGAACTTGGCAGAAACATCAGGGATGTGACTGGAGCCTGGGGGGTTCAGGGGCCAGAGAGGCAGCCAGAACTGGCAGGTTGTGGTCAGAGATGAGAATTCATTCTGACTGCAGCAGGAGTCAATGGGTCTGCTGATTTTCTTGATTTTTCTAGCTGTCTCCCAGCAGATCCTGCTTTTATTCCAGCTTTTTAATGAATTGATTTAATTTTTGAGCCTGTGGGGAATGTCTTGGTGTGAAAACCTTTCACAGCTTGTGAGTCTGCCTCCCTGTGGTTTTGTGCCCATCATTACAGACCCTAGCAGTGCAGGGTGTGATTGTCATACATACCTTTTGAGATGGAAGAGAATATGGCAAGCATGTGGAGCATATGTTTAATAATGTTCTGAGGATGTGAAAGAGAAAGGTTTAGAAGTGACATGAGGGAGGAACAACTTACTATTAATCTCTCTCTCTCTCTCTTTTAGTTGTTAGACCTTTACTTATTTATTTAATATATGGTGCTGAGAATCAAATCCAGTGCCTCACACATGCCAGACAATTCACTGCCGCTGAGCCACAATCCCATCTTGATAATAACTTAATCGATTTGAGTTCTCCATATTTCTTCCCAGAATAGTTACATACCCTGTTCTGAAGTTCTCCAGTAGAAATTTCAGAAAACAAATAGGGAAGTGGGAAGTTCTTGTGTTAACATGTAGGCCCAGTTGGTACTGGTGAAATCTAAATATTTCTTTTTTTTAAGAGAGAGAATGAGAATTTTAATATTTATTAATTTTAGTTTTCGGCGGACACAACATCTTTGTTTGTATGTGGTGCTGAGGATCGAACCCGGGCCTCACTCATGCCAGGCGAGCGTGCTACCGCTTGAGCCACATCCCCAGCCCCTAAAATATTTCTTAATTTTCTAGACACTCCCAGGTCTTTAATGCTGAACAATTGGAATAGGATTTCTATCTGAAGGAGTTTTTGAAATAAAAGGCTTATGTTACATGTTTTCATATTACTGATTTTGAAAGCTATACCTGGTAACGCTTTTAACAGCCATATATAAAAGAGCACATGTAAACTACATTTTCATAATAAAATTAAATAGCCAGATTTCGAGGACACCAGAGGAAGTCAGCCTAGTTTAGATCTTCTTGAAGAGTTTACAGTTTAACTGGATATATGATGTCCTTATTGGTCAGTGATACTTGTTAATGTCTTAGAATTATTTAGTTCATAATGACTTAATTGCTTTAAGTCTTATATAAAGCAAATTAAGGAACAGTACTTTGCTTTTTGAAATTGCTCAAATAATAATTACAGATGTTTTCTGACCCTGGTCCTTTAGTTTCTTCAAATTTAGAGTGACTTTTTTTTTTTTTTTTTAAAGTAGAATCTGTCTACCTTAACATGCCAGTACATGCTGAGCTGTTGTTCTCTTCCATAGGGAAATCCTCACTGACGATTCAGTTTGTTGAAGGCCAGTTTGTGGACTCCTATGATCCAACCATAGAAAACAGTAAGTATTGTTTTGAGTTCTTCTAAGTTGAGAAGGCTTCTTTTGCATACAGATGGTTGTGTGTATTCCTGGAGGCCTTTATTGTAGGGAGATATTCAGTTAAATCTGTGTTTTTCCAACTAGGGTCAAAGAAAGTTTCCAGAAACTTTATCTACTTTACACTGAATGATTATTTTCATTCAGTGCCCAAATTCCTTGCCATGTAGAAATTGTTACTCATGTCACTAGGATCTGGTCCTCTCCTGGAATGTTCATATCCAGAATATGCTTCAAGAAAATAGTAATAGAGAGCACATTCTTTTTGTTGTTGTTTCCTTTCTTTCTTCCTCTCTGAAGTAGCCTTTTTAGAGAGTTCAAGCTGAAAACACTCCATACCCTAATCTCTTACTCTTGCAGAAGCTTAGCCACCCCCAACCACTTCCAGCCCTAAAGACGTGAAAGAGGTTACAGAGAAATGAGCTATTCTGGGGTTGGAGCAAATAGTTATAGCATTAAAAAGAAGTTGGCTCAGGGAACCTGTTGGCATTTCAGGCCATGTGCAGAAAAAAAGCACAGACAACCAGAACCAGCCACAACCAACCTTTGTTTAGTTTGAATCAATGGTTTAAAAATCTTCCACAAGAATTCTAGGGACCACAGAGGATAATCTAAATAGTAACATCCAGGGAAGCTGAGTTGCTGGGAGTGAAACTGATCTTATTTCAAGCTATTTTAAAATCCTAGGTAAACCCTGGAACCAGTCTTCTCAGATTCTTGAAATCAGGTCTTAGATCTAAGATTTGCAGGCAGGAACACAGATTTAAATATGGGATGGATCAAAACCTTCTGGTATGGTAGACATAAAGCAGACTGAACAACTCGGTTCATGCCTGCATCTTGCAAAAGAAGTACTTCAGTGCTTTGCTTTTTAACAGAGGGTTTGCAGACTGCAGGTTAGAAGGGCACACTGCTTGTTTTTGTATAGCGCAAGCTAAGAATGATTTTTTTTTTTTAAGTCCAAAGAATGTTGTGACATGTGAAAAGTATATGAAATTCAGGTTTCAGCACCCAGAAATAAAGTTTTATTGGAACATTTATGTTATTGCCTTGCTTATTTCTTTACATATTATCTTTGACTGCTTTTGCTCTATAGTGGCATAATTAAACTGTGTGGCCTACAAAGCCTGAACTATTTACTCTCTGGCCCTCTACGGGGAAAGTTTGCTTAACTGCTGGCTTAAAATTGTCTTTTGTGCCCCACTATCCTGGTGAAAAAGGAAATCTGTCCTTTGCTAAACTAACTCAAGACCCACTTTTGGAAGTAATCACTGCTGGTTATCTGCAGAGAGGAGTCCTGAACAGGCTGTATTGCATTTAGCTGGGTACTTAGAGAATAAGCACATTAATTTGATGCTACGGTGAATGGTTTGGTTATCTATCCGCTGGAATAAGAACATAAGAAAACAAAGATCTTAGCTTTAATATTTGCTAAATATAGCAAATTGGGACTTTATGGTCTTAAAAAGATAAGGCTGATTTGGGAATTTTATTCATAGAATAGTAGAAGATCATTTTCTTGGTAGCTCTGCATGTAATAATGGTTATTATAATTGTAGATTTGTGCCATTTAGAGTTGAGTTGGAAGGAAGATCATGGTGTTTTATATAAATACATTTTCTTCATAGGTAAGTAATTGATAGAAGAAAGTTCAACTTACATATTATCTGAGAAAATTATCTGAGAAACAGAATGGTATAACTCTACTTTTTTTTTGAGATGGGGTCTTGCTATATCATCAAGGCTTGTTTCCAATTATTGGGCTCAAGCAGTGTCCTCCCAAGTAGCTGGGACAATAGGCACACACCTCCTCTCTTGGCTAGACTGGCTTCCCAACAGTGTCAATGTCATCTTTATTTGTGTTTTTTAAATTTTTTCCCAAAATGCTCAACAGTGAGGGCTTTTTTTTTTTTTTTTTTAATCTCAAACATGAATTCAGTTTATTCATTAAAGTCTTTTTTTAGGCAAGAGCAGAGATGAATGTCAAATTTCATGACTCCCTTGAGGGTTTGTGAGGCATATTCTGGCATGAAAATCTGTTCAATTTCTGTCCACTCTGTGTTAGTTTTGTCACGATGACCTAGCAAGAACAACTCAGAAGAGGAGAAGTTTATTTTAGGCTCACAATTTCAGAGGTTCAGTCCATGATTAGCCAACTCTGTTACTCTGGGCCAGAGGTGAGGCAGAGAGAACATCATGGCAGGGCATGGCAGAGAAAGCTGCTCTCCTCCTGGTAACCAGGAAGCAGAGAAGGCACTTGAGGAGCCAAAGACAAAATACATAATCCCCAAGCACTTCCCCTGGACCACTTTCTACAGTCATGTCCTACCCACCTGTAATGATTACCACCCACTAATCTATTCAAATTATTAATCCACTAAATGGATGAATTCACTGGTTAGGTTATAGCTTTCCCAAGCATTTCACTTATCAGTATTCTTTGTCTCACATGTGCTTTCAGGGTCCCTGTCATACCTGGACAATAACATCGTGTTTCTGTTAGTCTTTGCTAGACTATCTATTCTACCCTGATTCTATTTGGTGGAAAAACATTTTAGCAATAACAGTGAATTCTAAAGAGAGGAAAAGGTTATTGTGAACATTTTGCTAATATGGATGATTTTCGGATTTTAAAAAATACAGTACTCCCTAGGTCTGGAAATTATCTAGCAATTTATTTTATAGTTATCTTTACAGTGGGAGAATGGGCTATTTATAGTAGACATTCAGTGGTGTCAGATTTCAATGAAGTATTACTGTAAAAGCTAAAATTTGGAGATCCTGTCATCTTTAACAATAGGGGTATAAGAAAATAACTTGAATAAAACCACATGGTTTCTAGTTTGGGAAAACTTTTAGGCCAGAAATATGTATATGCAGAAGTGCTTTGTCATCTACTATTGCATTAATCAAACAAAATACAGACTTACTGATACAGTAAAATTAAACAAATGTGAGCTTATCATTTAAAAAGCAAAAATAGCAATAGTTTATAACCTCTGCCATCTCACAGTAGCACTATTGATGAATGATAAAGCTCCTATGAGAATTTGGGAAATTCTAGAAGTTTTGCAGTGTTATCAAGCTTGCCTGCTGCTAGATTTTCTCAGTGGGATATGAATTAAAAACAATACTGAGCACATTACAAAGTGAGATTTGTGTTACTTTAGTAACACAAATCTCACTTCATGAATGCCAAATTTTAGCAACCTCTGTTAGCTTGCCTAGTAGCTGCTACTGGTAAATAGCTATTAATCTACTTAAGAGAATTTGAGGGTTTTAGAGTGGAGTGTATTAATTTCTCTAGTAATTGAAAAAGGAGGATAAAGAAGGCTTAAGGAGAGTGATATCAAGAGAAAGTCAGCTTTCTGTTTCTACTCCTGGTTGGAATTAGAGGACAGAATAGACTTGCTGCTGTTCTGTCCTCTCTTCCATTTTTTTCTACAGTACCAGCAGAGGCCCTTTCCCATGATAAAATAGAAGGTCTTCAGTTTCATTTTCTGCTTTGTGTAAAGGAATTTAAATCCCTTTATATGTGAAGATCTCCTTGAATGTTAGTATTTTCTTTCCTTTATTTCTTAGGCACAATATATTTCTTGCCCTCTTGCTCTTAGGTCACTGGCCAGTACTTCCCCAGGCTCCTTGACTGATCTTGTGCATCTCCCTGACTTAGCAGTATAGGTTGCTTTGCACTCCTGGTGACCTTCCCTCTTCTGTTTGCTATAGACCCACAAATGTGTCTCCCCAGCCTCATTCTCTTCATTGATATCTTTATTTAACTGCCCTCATTATCTTGGTTATTTAATAAGCATTGCAAGCTTAACAAACCAAACTATTCATCCCCTTCTCTTCAACCCCCAGTATTCTTCCCCAGTCTTTTCTTAGATTTAGCAAAAGCTCTCTTCATCTTACTGTTAAAGCCAAATTTTAGAATCATCCCAACTCTATTCTCTCATGACCCACTTCTAACCAGTCAGATCCTTTTGGTTCTGCCTCTGAGCACATCCAGAGTCCGTCTCCCCCCGCCCCTTCCCCAATCCAGTCCATCATCATCTTTTAGAGATCACAGCAGTCTGGTTAGTCAATATTGCTGGTTACTGTGTCGTTGGCTTCTGCTTGACTACCGCTGTGTTCATTTTCACCTGTTATTCAGGCGAATATTACCAGAGTGACCTTTTAAGGATATAGATCAGATCAGGTTACTCCCCTACTCAAGAATCTTGGTTTCCCATCACGTTGAGAATAAAGATCCAAAGTCTCCTAAGGCCACCTTATACTCTTCCAACCTGTATAACTCTCCAGCTAGCTATCTACCTGCCTTCTTTCTTAGCTTCAGGTGCTTTGACATTATTGCTTTTTTTCACTTCCCATGTGACCTGTGTCAAATGATCTTTCCCCAGATCACACTGGATATCAAGCAGGGTAGGTAGGTATGTGAGTCTCTTCATGACATGTCAGCTCCCAGTCAGGAACCTATAGCATCTCAAGCACATAGAACAGTGCAGCTGGTAGTGACAGCAAAGAAGTAGTTTTTGAATGAATGAATGATGTTTGTTTCAGGAATTTTGTGATAATTATTTACACATCATAATCATCTGTGCTGAGTTCTAATTAAGGGTCATTGGTTTTATTGCTCACCAATGTTTCTCATAATTTTCATCGAATTGAAACACACACTTGTGTGGAGGGTAGGGTGATGTTGGGGATTGAACCCTAGGGCCCTTTACCTTTTGAGCCCTTTTTATTTTGAGACAGGGTCTTGTTGGTTCTAGCCTCAAACTTGGAATCCTGCCCTAACCTCCCAAGTCACTGGGATTAAGGCATGTAGCACCATGCCTGGCAATGTACACTTTTTGACACCTGACTGAAAGGTTCTCACAGACAGCCCACTGACTGACAGTGATCTCAAGGTCCTGCAGTGCCAGTTGATCCCAAGTTGGAAAAATCAATGCAATTCTTTCTTAGAATCAGTGAACAGGTCACATTGGCATTTCCCATCTTGAAATACTCCGGTTCAGTTTTCATCTGGTTTACCTGATTCCTTAAAGTGATCATTTCAGAAAAGGTTGGAGGATAGTGTACAGTGTTGGCCTGCTGGCACCAGCTTGTATTGAAGAGAGTAAAGCTAGTGATGTTAGCCACCATCTCTTCTTGTGGAACTTTTATAGTTAAGATGGGATTTCCTGTCTCCCTCCTTATAATGTAAAGTTTTCTTGAATAATTTGCATTTATTGTTTTGTTCTTCTTTTTGGGTATGAGAACAAAGTAGGACCTCAGGTGTGCAAGGGGTGTATTCTGCTGCCTGGCTCTGATCACAGGGAATGACCAGCCAGGAGATAGGCTGGGACTGGGTATACAATATTCTATTACTGTTGATGGTTTTTTTCCTCTTTTTTGTGAATGTTTATTTGGAGCCTCTCTCCTTAGAATTCTGAATTGTTGACTTCCCAAAGTTATTAAAATCTGATCCCCATCACCCTTAGTAAGGTAAAGAAGTTGATGATCAATTGCTTTGATCTTTAAGAAGGAATGGTGGTTTCAGTACAGAGCATTTGTTGCATTGTTGCTTTATCTGTTGTTAAAATTGTTTAAAATTTTTATGTGCTTAAAAATTCTTAGCACTTCAATTAATATTAGTTATTTATGCTCTTGATACCAGAATACCTATAAATTAATGGAAAGTTTTTGTGGTTTTGTTTCATTCTAGACCTCAGACTTTATGAAGTACATTTCAGTTATTTACAAGAGAAAGGACTCATCACAGAGCGTTCAGATTATTTTTCTTGGATATCAATTGCCTAATTACAGTTTCTTTTGGAAAAGACTCAGGGTTTTCCCAGGCTGAGCTGTGGTCAGCCTGAGTGATTCTTATTTAAATAACGGAAGTAGGGGAGAATCTATACAACTCCAAAGACTCATTTCTTTTCATTCATGGAACCTTTTTGTGAGATTATAAGGGACCCTGTGCTTGATGAGTTGTCATTATTCAAACTTTTAAGTGGTCTAGAGTTAATTTATTTAAACTAATACTTAATTCCCTTTTTCCCTGTAGCTTTCACAAAGTTGATCACAGTAAATGGACAAGAATATCATCTTCAACTTGTAGACACGGCTGGGCAAGTAAGTGACCTCTGGACCCTCAGAATCTCATGCAGCATGTCCAATGGCCCCAGCCTAATAGAGTTCCAAACACGGCAGTGATGCCAAGAAAACCCCTCATGCTCTGTGTAAAACAGAATGTTAATATGCTATCTGTTTTGTCTTTTCTAAGACATGTATGGCAGGTTTCCAAGTCACTTGGTTTTCTACTTTAGGATTGTGTGTTCTTAGCATTGTGAGGGTTGACACTTCCTGCAGGATGGTGTTTTTCTATATTCTGAACCTCAGATGTGTATTAAGAGAATTGCATCAGCGCTCCCTCCGTCCTATGTATTCTCCTACATTAAGAGCAAAAGCATATCTTTCTCAGGGGACCAGCAAGAGAAGAGTAAGGGGCAAAAATAGCTGGTTACACTTACACAGACTTGGGCACTGGAACACTGATTTAATTGGAGCCCAAGATCCAGCTTGAGTGCTGTCTTTAGTTTATGTAGTTAGATTATATGATAACAGATTTGAAAGTGATTACTAGATTAAAGAGTATCAGTTTGAGTTGTTAGACAGTAGGTAATTGCCCCAAGTTAAATTATCCCTCCAAAAGGATACTCACAGGTTAATCATTATAGCAGTGATGTGTAAAATGGATCACCAGGGGAACTGACTTGGGAACAAGGGAAAAGACAGAAGAGTATTGCTGGAAACAAAAAAAGCCCTTTTGACAGCTTAGCTGCCTGGTTTCCATGGCACCCAGGACCGCCTTTACTAGAAACCATTCTATTAGATTGAATTTGTCCCTGTTCACTGGAGGGTGGGGAGTATAAAGAGCTGAGAATTCAGTGCCTCACACCTCCTTCCCTTGCATCTCATAATCACAAAGGACTAGGCTAGCAGCAAGGTGGGTGGTATAATCTGATCTGCCATCTTGAATGAAGACTTTTCTCTGGAATCTGGGGAAATTGGAGTATACCCAGGATAATGTAATGTGTCCTGTGGTCTGGGAATAAATTCCCTCTGCTTTATGTTCTGAAGTGAATATAGAAGGAAAGTATGTCCCCCTCAAAAAACAAGAAATAGCTATATTGAGTGGTGTTAGCACTGGAGAAACCCTGGAGTTTGCATTCTGAAAGCTTGGATGAAAATAAACCAAATGTGTCCATCTCTGAGCTGATACATAGTGCTGTGGGATGCACCTCCCTCCCTCACCCCATGTGATCATACTTGGTGGTGGATATAATACAACTTTAGTATAATCAGGATGTATTGGCAGTCCTGTTCAAGCAGAGCCATCGTGGGCTCTGCCCTGCAAGGCACTTGTTCTGTGGCAGAATGTAAACTGGGGCTAACTGGAACAGAGGAGAAGCAGTTGACAAGATTTCCCTGAGCCTCTGGGCAGGGAGTTGTATGGGATTCTGTGTCTTGTCTTTATGGTTAAGGTAACTAGATCATTTATTGCCTGAGCCAAGACATTTAGTGGAGGGGGTGTTGCTGGTAATGGCAACAGGTGTAAGCTTAGAGTATCTTGGGCCAATAAGTATGGCCTTTCCGTTGATATTGGGATTCTGGCATTAAGATTTTGGCTTTCTTTTATATCCTTATTTGAAATCTTCTTTAAGAACTTATTTAAGCTCCTGAAAAGTAGAGGTAAGTATGTAAACTGATAAATCATTTCCATGAATATTGCTGTAAAAACTTACATCAAGCCAGTAGGGACCCAGGGCTTCCCAGGTGTCTAGAGTGTGGACAGTTCCACTGCCTGGCTTTGAGACACAGCATTTCTTACCCAGTGACCTCAAGAAAGTGAATGAGCCTTGCTGGGCCCTCACCTTCATCTTTAAAGGGGTGGAGACAGTGTCATCTGCCTTCATAGACTATTATCATAGGTTATCATACACTACTCTCTCTAGTCCTTGTGCTGAGACTGGAAGAGACCTAGGTGGTGATAACAGTTGATATTGACAGCCATGAGTGTCTGGGGGGAAGGGGGTGTGGTAGCACTGGGTTCTAGACACTGGCAGAGCTGGAGAGGAAATGTTTTGATGCTGGTTTTCCTTATCAGCCTAGAAGATCTGTTCTTAGAGGTACTATTCTACACTAGAGCCTATGCTTGAAACATTCGCAAGTGTTTTAATGATATTGTAATACAGATAATGAAATTGAAAGAATCACACTTAAAGGAGTGAGGATATGGTATATGATAGAACAGGAGCAGAGGTTACATTACCAGCTCTGCTGCTTCTCTGGGTTCTGTTACTACTGGAAAACAGTGTTTAGAGAATTTTTATACAAAAGTATACCTATACTTGATGACTTTGAATAATTGGTTCTTGTTGCAGCTGATAGTTCTTAAAGATAATATTCAGTTGGGAGATAAAAATAATAAGATATGCTTGTATTTATGATTCATGAGGGTGAAATAACTGGCATCTTCCTGCCTTGGTTCTACCCCACATTCTGTAGAAAACCTGATGAAAATGAAACTCCTACATTTGCATTCAAACTGAGCTAGTTCTGGGGTTAAGACTGATAATAGTAGGGAGAAATGATGAAAGGGCAAATTCTTTTAAAAGTAATCTGTAGCCAGGTGCACTGGTGTCCACTTGTAGTCTCAGCTTCTTGGGAGGCCGACAAAATCTCTAGGAATTCCAGACTAGCCTGGACAATGTAGTCAGATTCCATCCCCCTAAAAAGAAAAAAGGTGATGCAGGGAAAATTTGTTTACTTGTTACTCCTTTTAGGAGTAAAATTACACTCAATATGTTGCTAAATTGCAACACAGATAGCAGATGGTATTTGATCAGTAGATGAGATGGGGACATCTTCTGAAAAATGCAATATTAGGCCATTTGCCATTGTGTGGACATCATAGAGTACACTTTACTTGTATAGTCTACTGCAGCCTAGGCTGCATAGTGTATGTGTGTATCTGTAGTATAGACTTGCTCCTAGGGCTGGGAACAAAACAACCGAAGAGAAAAATGATGCAAGAGACAGTGTTTTCTTGTTTTTCATTCTCTCTTGTTTATATGTGGGAGGAGTAGTACTGGAATTTGAACTCAGGCCCTGGAACATGCTGGGCAAATGCGCGATCTCTGAGCTACACCCTCCCCCTGTTTTAAAATAAATAGAAGGAGTATACTGTAAAATTTCAAAAAACATACTATAGTGTAAGTATAGAAACCTGTAACTGTTGTCATCTTTATTGGTGATTATATGACTATATGTGTTGTATATCTTCATACAACTGGGTTGGAAGTACAGTCATATAAAACCAGCATCACCACACTCTGTTAAGATGGCTACAACTATAGCATCACAAAGGGATTGGAATTTTCTAGCTCAGTTGTAATCTTAACAGCACCACCACGATATATTTGGTCCCTCACTGACCAAAGCATTGTTAACTTGGTACATGACTGTATAGCACTGTGGTTTCATTGCCCAGCTAGGGATAATGATGAGCTTAGTTTAAAAACAGGACTGTTTTTAGTTTGTATAAAGTACTTTGGCTTCGCCTAATTTTGAGGTGAAAGCATACACCTTAAATGATTTTTTGAGTAAGAATGTGAGCTGTCACTGGACCTTTCATTCCTAGGTACTTGGGAGGCTAAGGCAGGAGGGTTGCAAATTCAAAGCCGGCCCAGGCAACTTGGACCCTATCTCAAAAAATAAAACAAAATTTAAAAGGGCTGGGGATATGGCTCAGTTATAGAGCACTTTCCCAGTATGTGTGAGGTCCTGGATTCAATCCCCACTTCTGAGGAGAAAAAGTTCTATTTTAGTAATTGAAATAATTCAATGACAAGACAGTGAGTAATGGTCAATTTTAAAATGGAATTTAAATTCACCTTTAATTTAAAAAAAAAATCAGTTTAAATGCACATGGTACAAAAATAAAATTTGCATAGGAAAATAAATAGAAAACTTAAAGTCTTTTCCACTCTTAGCATCTTTCACAACCCCTATTCTTTGTTTGTGGTATGTGCTTCTAAAGTATTTTGTACATGAATATGCAAATTAGTATTAAGTTGTTGCCAGTATTGCCACCACCAATAATGTTGCTGTGAATGTCTCAGGTGTCACGCCAGGTGTCTTTTTAGATCTGAAAGAGTATATATGTAAGGAAACTTATGGGTGTGATATTGCGTAAGGCCAGTTTACATTCTTGCCATCAGCAAATGAGAATGCCTGCTTCCCAGCCCCCCACCAGCACCATGTGTTACCAGATCTTTAAATATTTGCCAATTTGATGGAGGGAAATCGTACCCCAGTGTAATTTTAATTTTTTTTCCTATTAGAAGGGACTTTGATGCTATTTTCTTATGTTTGAGGACATTTGTATTTCACTTTCTGTAAGTTATCCTGTTTGTGTGTTTTGCCATTTTTTACCTATTGGGTGCTTAGTCTTTGCTTATTGACTTAAGAGATCCCCTACTATGGTGCAGAAAATTAGCAGTTTGTCTATGACCTGAGATGAAAGGTTTGTTTTGTTTTTAGTTTGTCTTTTTTGTTTGGGTTTGGTTTTGGTTTTATTCCTTATGATAGTACTGGGCGTTGAACCAAGTACCTCACGCATGCTTAATAAGCAGGGCTCTACCACTGAGTTATATCCCCAGCCCCTCAGTTTGTCTTTTGTTTATGGCTTTTGTTTGAGATTTCAGCCATGAAGAACATTTTTACATCGAAATTTATTGATTTTTCATTTATTTAATTGATTTTTAAAAATTTCTCCCACCTGCTTTTCATTTACTCTAAATTTTCATCTTTAAATACTTGATTCCTCTCAACTACATTTTTGCCAAAGTGCATATCACAGATCTGACATAACCAACCATCCCAAGACTGCTCTGTACTTGTTCCTATACATTTTTATTCTTACTGATTTGAAATGTCAATATTGAGCTGGGCATAGTGGCACAACCCCGTAATCCCAGCTACTCTGGAGGTTGAAGCAGGATTGCAAATTCAGGATAGCCTGGGCAATTTAATGAGGCCCTGTCTCGAAGTAAAATTTAAAAATGGCTGGGAGGCCAGGCGCCATGGTGCATGCCTGTAATACCAGTGGTTCGGGAGGCTGAGACATGAGGACTGCGAGTTCAAAGCCAGCTTCAGCAACTTAGCAAGGCCCTAAGCAACTCAATGAGACCTTGTCTCTAAATAAAATACAAAAAAGGGCTGGGGACATGGCTCAGTGGTTAAGTGTTCCAGGGTTCAGTCCCCAGTACACACACACAAAAAAGGCTGGGGTTTAGCTCAATGGTAGGTTCAATCTTCAATACTGGTTTAATGAAAATTGTACTGATAATGAAAGCAGTTGTTTAATTTTGCATATATAGTAAGTTCTATGAAGTAGAAAAGTTATTTTATGATTAATGGCTATTTTTTTAATATCAAAGAAGTTTAAAACAAAACCCATTTGTTTATTTATTTATTTTTTGGTGGTACTGGGGATTGAACCCAGGGCCTCACACGTGCTAGGCAAGTGCTCTACCACTGAACTACATCCCCAGCCCTTTTTAGCATTTGTATTGAGATAGTCTCCCTAGGTTGCCCAGGCTAACCTTGAACTTGGGAGCCTCACATGTAGCTGGGATTACCGATGTGTGCCACAATACCCGTGATTCTGGGCCATGAACAGTAGTTGTGACCATACTGTGGGTTTGCAAAGTCAACAGACACTGCTTGATCTGATGGTGGGGGTGAGTTTTCTCTGATAGTGTTTGGGTACTTGGGGTATGTGGTATGTTGACAGTTACATTCAACTGAGAATGAAATGTTTGTACTAGTGACTCCTGGTGATGAAATCTATGTTGATATTAGAACTTTTTATACACTTTAACAATTTAGTATCTAAAGCAAAATTTTGTGAAACTGCTTCATAAGACTTGAGAAGTTATTGCATAGTGTGTACCTTCGTATTTAACTCCTAAAGTTGTTCAGAAATAATTCTTTTGGTCCTCAAAGGTCTTGAATACACTGATTAGTTCTAATAGTTCTTTACTCTCCTCTTTCTCCCTCAAATGGTGGCAGCAGCTTTCAAACAACCCATAAAATGATGCCCAGGCCACTTGACTTACATGTAGAGAATAGGACAAGCCATAATTTGACAGTTTAAGAAAATACAGATAGGTATAACTAGTAGGCATTATAATTTCCTATGAGGTCTAAGATGAATGTCTTCATTAAGCACATTATCACCTCTAAACCATTTTTAAATCTTCAGTATGAAAACTACATTTCTAGGATAATAATACACTTTGTGTTTATTTGTTTTTCTTTGATTTCTGTAGTATATGAAAAACTTTGGGTAAATGTGTGTGTGTTATGGTCTATGAAGACTTTAATTATTTTTTCTTTCACAGGATGAATATTCCATTTTTCCTCAGACATACTCCATAGATATTAATGGTTATATTCTTGTGTATTCTGTTACATCAATCAAAAGGTAAGGCTTCAGTTTATTTGTTACACATAGATAGCACAAATCCTTTTAAAGGATGATGCTAAATTAGTAGTAGTAACAATTAGACTTGATTATTATACAAAATGTATTTTAGTGGTTTTTTTTTTTTCCCCCTCCTAAAGCGGTCAGGTTATTAAGGGGAAAATTAGTGTCACCCATACAAATTCTGTTATGTTAATAGAATAAAATCTTTTTTTTTTTTTTCTTACTTTAGGTTGCCTAGATAGTGATGGAACATGACTTGAGTTTTTCTGCTAATTAAAATGGGAAATACAGCTGGGCATAGTGGCATACATCTGTAATCCCAATGACTTAGGAGACTGAGGCAGAGGGATCACAAGTTCAAAGCGAGCATAAGCTTGCTTAGCAAGACCCTGTCTCAGAATAAAAAATAATATCAGACTGGGAATGTTGCTCAGTGATTAAGTGCTTTTGGGCTCAACCTCCAATACCAGAAAGAAAAAAGGAAAGGTGTGGGAGATTTGTGAATTGGTTTTACATTTTGTGTTTTCACCATGTTGATCTGGAATAGATTTTCCAATACAATTTGGGCAGCTGAGTTTGGTGAATACTTTATTCTTTGAATTTGCGAAATGAGGTTTTATGTAATAAAGCCTCATCTATATAAAAATGAAGCCACTGTTTTTGTTGCTAAGGTGTATTTTGGTTCCTCTAGCCATGTATTTATTATGTTATCTCCCATTACCAAAGCTGGCAAGTATTGTCACTAGTGACTCTGAACAGAATGGAGATGGTTATGTAGAAGCAGACCCCTGGGCATTAGGAACAGCTTGTCTTCTTCTACTTAATGGAAATGTCATTGTCAGTGGGAGGGAGTTTGCTATGCAGTCTGCTTTAATAATATATTATTTGCTACCGTAAACAATCTTTGATCAGAAATGTTTTGTTTTCTACCTTCAGTAGAAGGTAGAATTGACAAGAGGTAGATTGACAGAGAGGTAAAGTAACTTGCTCAGTGGGGCATTGACAGTATGTGACAGTGTTGTGATTCATATCCACGTCTACAATGCCACAATCAAGTCCAGCAGTCCAGTAGAACTTCCAGCAGTGACGGAAGTCTGTAGTGTGCTGCATGTGGCTATTTAAATGGCTACAATTAAAAATTCATTTCCTCAATTACACTAGTTACATTTCGGGTGCTCAGTAGGCACATGTGGCTGACAGCTGCCATATTGGACAGTGTCTAGGCTCCTCATCGCTGCACACTATCCTGCCATTGAAAATTGTAGTCTCCTTTTCTCTAGGAATGTGTTACTTAACATTTTTCTCCATGGCAGGGAAACATACTTTGAGGTGTTAAGATTTAACTATAAACTGTTTGGATATTGTGGCCACTCTTGTGAATAGACCCCACACTGGCAGTCCCTGAGAAAGCCTACAAGTGAGACAAAACCAAGGATTAGAACTATGTGTTAAAGAGAACTGGCGAAATGTGAGAAATAGAAAGTGGGGAGGCCACCCAAACATAGATATTATTAGCATCTTGGAGTGTTTCTTTCTGGTCTTTGTTTTATTCTGTGTAGATTGTTCTCTTGTTTATATTTGCTCTCTGGATGCTGTTTTATACTTTATTTTTCATGGTTTCATATTTTTATTTACAATATACATTTTCCCATGTTTCTTACTATTTGAAAACAGTAAGTGGTTATATAAGATTCCTTGTTCAATAGTAGAAGGACACTTTTCTACCTGTATGCTTTTTTTTTTTTTGGTCACTAAACAAGGATTAGATTTTATATCACTGCCTTTTTAATTTGGTACCAGTTAATTTACTTTTTGACTTGGAAGAATACCTTAAATAGTGAAACG
The DNA here is from genome assembly GCF_045843805.1 of Urocitellus parryii. Lineage (NCBI taxonomy): Eukaryota > Metazoa > Chordata > Mammalia > Rodentia > Sciuridae > Urocitellus > Urocitellus parryii. The sequence goes on from NC_135533.1 coordinate 5,339,277, forward strand.
TTCATTCTTTTTTTCATACTACTTACAAATATTTTTCTAATTTGTGTTATGTGTTTTTAGAATTTATTTATTACACACAAAACTTAGTCCAGGCTTCATTTGTTGAATATATTCTACAGGGCTGGGGATGTGGCTCAAGCGGTAGCACGATCGCCTGGCATGCCTGCAGCCCGGTTCGATCCTCAGCACCACATACAAACAAAGATGTTGTGTCCGCCGAAAACTAAAAAATAAATATTTTTTTAAAAAAAGAATATATTCTACAATTTTCAATTTATATACCTGACATATAATGCCTTGACCAAAACAATATACCAATAATTTGATGAATGTTGCAAGATCAGATTTGATTGTGAGTTTTCCATTATTTCTCTCATTTACTTGGGAAAACACTATTCAGTTTTTTTTCATTGTTTGTAAATATAATTTTTTTTAAAATAACATTTGTTACTTTATAAATTATCACTCTGAGGGGTTAAAATAGTGGATAAAAAATATTCTTAATGTTTTTATTACTTTATTTTTTTTTTAACCTCCTTTTTTGGTAGCCATAGAATAGATGACATTGAAGTTGGAAACTCCGTATTTGTCACCGAGGAAAATTTATTGAACTAGATTTAAAAATATGAAAACTTGCTCACTAAGGACTTTGTGTGTTATGACCTAATTAATGCAAAGCAGAGAAAAAAGTGTCCCATGTCATCGCAGTGGTACCTTTGCAAGTTCTGACCATGTTTTTTCTTGTGAAGTAGGAGTGTTCTGTTTGAGTGATGCTTTTCATCCTGGTTTAATGAGGATTCTCAGTACATCTCAAACATGAGAAAATAAGGGAGGAGTGCTGTTTGTTTATTTTTTTTTTAAAGAAATCTGTATAAAACTTTATGAAAACGTCAATTCGTTAATCAGAACTATTGTCTTTTTGTTGAATTCAGCCTCTACCTGAATTATAATCATTGTTCATTATTTTGTGAAATAAAACAGAACTATCAAGTTATACCTTTTTATCATAAAGTCCCTAAAGAATTGTTTCTTCTGACCAAATATAAAGGAAGAATATGTTCCATTTTATAATTTCTACAAATAGAGCCAGGTGTGGTGGCACACACCTGTAATCCCAGCCACTCCAGAGGCTGAGGCAGAAGGGTTGCAAGTTCAAAACCAGCCTTGGGAACTCAGTGAGACCCTATCTCAAAATTAAAATATATATATATATATATATATATATATATACTGGGGATGTGGCTCAGTGGTTAAGTGCCCCTGGGTTCAATCCCTGGCACACACCCCCCCACACACACACACACCAAAAATTAATTAATTAATTAATCCTAGAAATAGAAAAGAACCCAGATTTTAAAAATGGAATGTTTGGGTTTTCATTTATCCCCTTTGATAATGTTGGATGAGTCACCTTTGTAAATTATGAATTAGGTCTGTTTAAACAAACAACTCCTGTCTGAGGCATTCAGGATACATACTTAACAAACATTGGTTAGCAGGGCATGACAGTACACACCTGTAGTTCCAGGGACTCAGGAGGTTGAGGCAGGAGGACCAACCCCAGCAACTTGGCAAGACCTTGTCTCAACATAAAAAATAAAATGGGCTGGAGATGTGGCTCCGTTTTTAAATACTCCTGGGTTCCATCGCTAGTACCCAACCACTAAAAAAAAAAAAAAAAAAAAAAAAAAAAAAAAAAACTTTGGTTAATGACCCAGGAGTGGTGGCACACACCTGGAATCCTAGCTACTCCTGAAGCTGAGGCTAAAAGTAGCAGGAGAATTGCAAGTTCATGTGAAGGCCAGCTTGAGCAACTTAGTGACCCTGTCTCAAAAAAATAGAAATAACTGGGGTATAGCTCAGTGGTAGAGCATCTCTGGGTTCAGTTTCTAGTTCCACACACACAAAAGTGATTAATGGGGAAAAAAATCAATAAAGGAGATCATGAATCTCTATAGTGTTTTCTTTTAAAGCATAAATAACATGTTCGGACATTAATTTTCTGGAATCATTGCCTTTGAGTCTGAGCTTACTCGTTTATGTTCTGTGTCTCCCTTTCTTATATCACTTGCACAGAATGTGACAACTCTGATCTCCAGTTTCTTAAGAATGAGATACTTGTGAAACAGTCTAATTCTGGACTATTTACAGATTTGTACAATTTTCTTCCCCTAGTTTTTTTTTGCAGTAATTTTGGTGCACCTTCTTAAGGAGTAGTGTTTTGTCTCTCTTTCCTTTGTGTGTGTTGTTGGGGGGGCGGGGGGCGTGGTTACCACGGAACTACACCTCCAGCCCTTTTCATTTTCTTTTGAGACAGGGTCTCGCTAAGTTGCTGAGAGGCTGGCCTTGGACTTGTGATCCTCCTACTTCAGCCTCCTGAGTAGCTGGGATTCCAGGCATGTACCACTGCCCCCACTAAGGAACAAGGAACAGTATCTTTAGTAAATTGGTCCACAGTATTTGACTTTTAGTTTTTAGAGAAACAAAAAACTATACTCATTTTAAGAGTTTATTGTATAAATTGTGACTTTATGATGAATTTAACTGGTATAAACAGGTGTTTCGGAACAAATGGATCTTTTATTATGTTTTTTAGCTAGAGGCAGCTGTGGTGCACTGACAATGTTTCTCAGAATGATTATTACTGATTCTTTTCTCTTGTGCAAGGCATTATGTCATTTTTTTAATGCAACTTTTCAAAAACCTATAAATTGATAACATCCTAATTTAAAATCTGCTGACTTCAACCATCTGACCTGTTGTCAGCCTTTTAGTCATTTAAGTGTAGGGGTTGGCTGAGAGGGTCTAACATGTCTGTTAAGCTTTTAGTCAAGTTCTGCTTCGAGGTTAAGGGGAATCCATGGGACTCTTGGAATGGATTGGGGAGTTGTTGGCTTGTTGTGCACAATTGGTCCATTCCAGGATATCTTTTTGTCTTGTCTTATCTTGTAGACAGGCTCTGAATTTCGTCTCCTACAGTGTTCCCTCATCAGCCCTAATATGGTCTTTTAAGACCTATAGAGAAACAGTGCTGTTTTGTTTTGTTTTTTTCACATAACAAATTGGCAATATTTGAAGGCAAAAATAGAGATTACTTGCCTTTAAAAGAATGTCTGTATGATGATGCATAATAAATTATCCAAAAATATTGCAGCTTAAAACAACACACAACTTACCTCATTGTTTCTGTGGATCTGGAACATTGATGGAGCTTAGCTCAGTTTTCTGCTGCAGAGTCAGGGGCTAGAGTCTGCTAGGACTTTGTCCCATGCAGATGATTGGCTAGGGAAGGGTGTTTTCAAGGTCATTGGTGTGGCCATTGTTGGGTTTCAGCTCCTTGAGAGTTGGAATGAGTTCTCAGTTTTTTGCTGGCCAGAGATTGCCTTCAGTTCTTTACCAGGTGGTACTTTCTATCAGGACACAGGAAGTGACAGAGAATGTTCAGCAAGGCAAAAGCCACAGTTTCCAATAACCTAAACTTTAAAGTGGCTTCTTATTACTTTTATCATGTTATGTTCATTAGAATCAAGTCACCAAGTCCTGTCCTCTAGGAGAGTGCACAGGGTATAGCTCCCGGAGCAGGGCAGCTGAGGAACCAGCCTCAAACCACCTACCATCAGTCCCACTCCTTTCAACTGCCTCTCATGTGACTGACCACCATCTTCCAAGAACTTGTGCATTTTAGATTCAGGCAAACACAGCACATTCTAGGGGAACCAGGGCTCTGTAATGCAGCCTGCAGTGCTTGGGACATCCTATCCATTGTTGACCTGTGGTGGTGGGAAGGCAATTAAGTTTATTTTAGGTTTTTACCCAAGTAACAGTGTGCATAGGTTAAAATAGCATAGTGTGGAATGCATTCAGCAGGCGTACTTGTTCCAAAGCTAAAGACAGCAGTGAACAAAGCAAAATCCCTGCCCTCTTGGGGATTGTTTCTATTCAAGAGACAGAAAGCAGCAAGGGCATGAGAAGTATGGAGGGAATTTGTGAATTCATGTAGGGTGAGCAGAAAAGTTCTAAGTGACACTTGAATGGAGAGTTGGAAAGAAGTGAGGGAATCTCAACTGAAAGAGCATGCCAAGTGTCAGGAAGGCGACTGGAGGCTCTGGCATTGCTAGAGGAATGGCATGATGGATGTAGGTAGAAAGAGGTGGCGTCACCTCGGGATGAGGTGGATGGAGTTAGGTGGGGGTAGAAGGAGGTATAGGTCAGTGGTGGGAGGGCATTGCCAAGTTGAGGTGGTGCCCATTAAAGGCTGCTGCTGCAGATCCCTCTGGCTGCTGTGCTGAGCAGAGGCTGGAGGGAAGGGGCAGCAGTAGGTAATGCAGGCTGCAATAGGGGAGGCTCAGAGCTGGGCCAGGGTGATGAAAGGGATAAGAAGTCAGACTGATTCTGGACAGCTGTGAAGGTTGATTGTAGTGTGCTGGCTAATGCTGATGACGGGCTTTCTGGGGGAGGGTAGGAATGGTTTGTGGTCATTTGCCAGCAGTCAGTGGCATAAATAATCTCAATGGCAGATTTTAAGTTATCATTGTGACATTATAAAAATGCATAGTTGGGTCCAAGAGATGTGTGATTGAGACCCAACTACAGTCTAAAACCATCAGCACATTGAATAAAGAGATTGCTCTCACAGAAAGAGTGACTATGCTTAGTAAACAAAAGGAGGTGTCAGGGCTGAGTGCGAGACACAACAGCTTGCAAAGCACTACAAGTTTTTATTTAAATACTTTATTCTTTACTAAATGAGTTGAGGTTAAAGTTTGTTTCTCGGCCTCTTGTTAATTTGCCCATTTAATGTCTCACCTGTTACCCTTTAGGTATTCCCATAACTACAAAAAAAAAAAAAGAGTGTCAAATACATGTGGGAAAGGATTGGTAGGGAAAATAATTCTATGTTAAAACAATTAGTTGGTATTTTTCTTCCACTGTAAACAGTTTACATTTGAAAACATTGAAGTAGATGTCTGATTTCATACTTTTTGTCTTATAGTTTTGAAGTGATTAAAGTTATCCATGGCAAATTGTTGGATATGGTGGGGAAAGTACAGTAAGTAGCACTATTTTATCTTTTTTGTTTACATGAACTTATTATAATAGCATCATCTGAGTAATAAAATCTGTCACTAATTTGTGTTTTGTTGGTTTTTATTTTTTTTGTTATAAATAGAATACCAATTATGTTGGTGGGAAATAAGAAAGACCTGCATATGGAAAGGTATGTCGCCTTTTAAATCATTTGTTGATTTATAAGATCAAGTCCAAGTTGATATAGTCACTGAGCTGCCAGTTTTAAGTATTGTTTGATAGTCTTTTTAGCTGTAGTGTTTCTCTCTGTTTAGCAGTGTTGCAGTCATGCACAGCAGAAGCAAAACTACAATGTAAATACCACCACATTTCTCTAGAATAGGCAGCAAACTGTGTAGAAAACTCTCCAGAGATTATCTGCTGTGACAAAAGTAGCATCCATTGTTTTCACCAAATACTTTGAGTACTGAGGCTGGGATTGTAGTGATGAACTGGGAAGCAGGGTCCACATACCCACGGAGCCCAGTAGCAGGGAGGAGGAGCCCTATGCAACCTTTGCTCAGCACAAGTGAACTGTGAGCCCTCACATCCCTGCTATGAAGTAGGCATTTGTTACAGATATTGGAATACTGGGAAATGTAGTCATGTTCTCTGAACCCAGAGCTTGCTGGAGAGTGGGTAACCCCATAAGGCAAGGTCCTTTATATTCCCCAACCCAGGCATAATCAGTGCTCTTCTGTTTCTTCTTGGTGGTGTCTAGCAGGGTATGGTTCTGCCTCACAAGAAAATTGATCAAAGTGGAGCCTGTTTTGTAATGAGCTGTTTTATCCAATAAAGACCAAAGAATTGGAATGTTCTTTTTCCTATAGGGTGATCAGTTATGAAGAAGGGAAAGCTTTGGCAGAATCTTGGAATGCAGCTTTTTTGGAATCTTCTGCTAAGGAAAATCAGGTATGTAGTTTCTAAAACTCATTTTGCATACCTTCTCAGTCTATAGAATAAAGTGAGTCATGTATTTATTATTTTTAACACAGAAATTATTAGGAGCCATTTTATTACCAGTTTCGGCCCTGCAGCATGTCCTAGGAAGGATGTCAGCCTGTTCTCTCTGGCTCCACATATTTGCCTTTTCCTTTTTCTTCTGTGACTTTAGTTCAGACTCCTGTTCTTGAGTGCATATTTTAGTGTCCAAGCTCGTCTCCTGCCCTCAATTTTCTCACCACTTCTCTTTGCTGCCCTGAACTTTTTAAACCTGCAAACCGATGGTGCCATCTCTGCTTGCAAAGTGCCAGTTCCTGGCATTGTGTGTGGAGCAGCCCTCATGCCCCAGTGCTCGGTTCTGTACTTCTCTCACAGGGTCTCAATGTCCCCATGCTTCTTGTTCCCTTAAACACAGTGGGTACTTTGCTCAGTCTTGTCTGTGGCCCGAAATGTCCTTTGTCTCCTGTCTTCATACATTTGCATGGTGTTGCCTAGTTTATAAAGTGCTTTCTGTATATGATCTAGTTTGATCTTCTAGCAAGATAAATATATGGTTTTCATTTTCTGAGGACACTGTAATCCAGCAAGAGTGGCTGGTGGCCGGTCAATGAGGCCAGCAGTCAGCTGGCATCCTTCTTGTCATGTTCCTCTTCTTCCCCCATGATGAAATTCCTAGCCCTCAAGGCTCACCTTCTCACTGGCCCCTTCCTGATTCATCCACCTGAAATTTAGAGTCGTTTCTTCTCTCTTACCCCTGATTCATTCTGAGATCCAAGAGTCTCACTCACCTTTATATTCTCCATACTGTTGAGTACAATGTTTTTGTGTTCGGTAAGTTTTTATCAATCCAGGTATCCTTTGATCATTAAATCTTTCATTCCTGTGTTCAAACCTGGAGGATATTAAATCTGTAATTGGTTTCCAGGTTCCATATAGCAAGCAATTTATCTGAATCTGTTCTGTTCTGGAATACAGATAGTAAGAATTTATGTAACAAAAGTTGAGATTAGTAAATGAGAGATGGCTACATTTTAAAAATTGAATTCAACATTTATTGGGTATCAGCTCTGTCTTTATGTAGTTGAATCATCTCGTTTTAGAAATGAGAAAATTAAGGTCTAAAGAAGTTAAATAAGTTCCCCCAAGATCTCTCTGTATGATAGGAGAACTAGGACTAAATTTAAATCTAACCTAAATGTCATCTTTTTTCCTGTACACAATGTTTTCTGATAGTGAGGTGTGATCCTAAGCCAGTGACCTTGATTAAATGAGAAGGATGGTCCCTGCTCCTACTTGAGATCAGTCAGGAACACAAGTACATCATTCATACCAACAGACTGGAAGGCAGAGTACGTGGGTGGGTCCATTTGATGTATGGAAGATGCAGAGTCCTCTTATGAATGGAGCTTCTGTTGCCATTGAAATGTCAAGCAGGTTATCAGGCGAAGCTGAGAGCGGGGGAGTCTGGAGAGGGCCAGACCTAGAGCCTGCTTCTGGGAGTGATGGGGGTGGGGGGCTGTGGTTGGGTTGCTGGGCAGCACCAAGAGTCCCCCAAGTTCCTGCTTGTGGGTGTACAGTGAGCAGCCATTTTGTGTGCTCCTCTGGGCTGTGCCTGCAGCACTGTGCAGGTGGACACTTGGAGAGAAGGGTGATGAAGTTCAGTGACCACAAGGGTGAACTGTGGAATCTAAGCTGGCCCAGAAGGAAAATGAGAATAAGAATCGGCTGTAGGACAGGAAAAATGTAGATCAGCACATCAGGTTCCTGTGGATTGAGAATCTGGGAATTGAAGAGAAAATGGACTAGGAAGATGGTGTGGTGGGTAATGGAGGAGGGTGCTGCTGGTGATGACGACACCTGGGCTGGGGCCCACCTGTGGGACTTTGAGAATGGCATATTTTTCATCATCACAGTGCATTTAAAGGAAGGGATTGGCAATTTGCCTAGTCCTTCAGTGAAAGAGGGTTTCCCACTCAAGCTGGCACGCCTTCTCATGAAGGACGATGAGGTTCTTGAAGCTGGGGTAGAGATCACAGTCATTAGAGGAGAGGAGACAGTGGGGCTGGAAGGAGTCAGGAGGCAGATGTGGTGATATACAGGTGGTAACCAGGAGGACTGCAGGGAGGCAGGCAATTTGGGGTTTGAAGGTGTCAGTCGAAGCTGGCTGGAAGGTGTAGGGAGAGAGGGGCTGAAGGGACAGAGAGGACAAGAAAAGCACCTCTCTTCCTGGAGCCAGGGATTCAGGAACAGAAAGCTGCAGGGAAAGAAAGCAAGGTCTACAAGGGAGAGGGCCCTGAAGGTCCAGAGGACCCTGAGGAAGATACGGGATGGCACAGAATGGGAGTCCAAATGAGGAGGCCCCAAAGTCCTGGGACTTCTTTAAGCCCTCCAGCCCCCTCCTGCAGCCATGGTGGTGGGAGCTCTTTCCTCATCCTGTCCACAGTGAAACTGTCTACTTGAAAACTAGCTTTCTAACTGGTTTTTCTTCCTTTTCAGACTGCCGTTGATGTTTTTAGAAGGATAATTTTGGAGGCAGAAAAAATTGATGGGGCAGCTTCACAAGGAAAGTCTTCGTGCTCAGTGATGTAATAACTGCTGCAAACCTGAGGACACTGGGAATATATTCTACCTGAAGAAGCCAACTGCCCGTTATCCTTTAAGATAAACTATGCTTCTTTTTTCTTCTGTTAACCTGAAAGATATCATTTGGGTCAGAGCCCTCCCCCCAACCCTCAGATTATGTTAAACTCTGACTCTGTCCAAATGAGTTCACTTCCATGTTCAAATTTTAAGCAATCATATTTTCAATTTATATATTGTATTTCTTAATAATATTATGACCAAGAATTTTATCGGCATTAATTTTTCAGTGTAGTTTGTTGTTTAAAATAATGTAATCATCCAAATGATACATATTGTTACACTACTATTAACTAGGAGGCTTCAATATATCAGTGTTTATTTCATTGTGTTAAATGTATACTTGTAAATAAATAGCTGCAAACCTTAATTCTTTGTGCTACATAATGTGACTTTTGAAGGAAAACCTGACTTTCTTTCCTGCTGTTCAGGAGGACTCTGAGGGATCCCAGGAATCAGTGGAAGACATGGCCCATAACTTTCCCAGGTACCTTCTCTCCACAGGGCACTGTCATTGCCCAGACAGTGATGGGATGGATTGCTGACCAGAACTGAGAGGCTTTGAGGGCAGAGGTAGTTCCCTAGTAATGACTCTTGTCCCCTTTAGCTCTGGGCCCTGAACTGTGACTTGATGCTGAGAGCAGGGAGGGAGGGCCATGGAATTCCCCGGCAGAACGTTCTTGTCACCTTTTCTGTGTGTGATTTGAAGAAAAGCCATTAAGAAGCACCTTATGGCTAGGTGTGGTGGCACATGTCTGTATCCCAGCATCTTAGGAGGCTGAGGCAGGAGAATCACGAGTTCAAAGCCAGCCTCAGCAACTCGGCAAGACCTGGTCCCTAAATAAAATACAAAATAGGGCTGGGGATGTGGCTCAGTGCCCCTGAGTTCAATCCCCGGTACCCCAAAAGCCCTAGCCTTAGGGCTAGGGCTATAGGGCTATAACTTAGTGGCAGAGCACTTTCCTATCACATGTGAGGTACTGGGTTCAATCCTCAGCACCACCTAAAAGTAAATAAAGAGACACTTTAGATTTGCTTTCTCCACAGTGTTTGGCAGTTTAGAGGATGTGGATGTTTCCAGCATCTTATCCTGGTACTTCGTAGCCTCACTCAGGTCCAGGTGTGAGGGTGAGTGCTGAGGCTGGGGTAGCCCTCACCTGGTCTTTTAAGTCAAACCTGGAGTTGAGCTGTGGTTTTTAAATTAAGACTTCTTCCCAGTTAAAATTTCTCAGGGTTGTTTTCTAGCATCAGCAAATGCTACCATTGACTCTATTAATATACTTTTGCTTTGCAATTGATTTTATTTATTTTTTTTAAACTGGGAATTGAACTCGGGAGTGCTTTAGCACTAAACTATATTCCTAGTTCGTTTTTATTTTGAGGATTTGATATAGGGCCTCTCCAAACTGCTGAGACTGGCCTTGAACTTGCAGTCCTCCAGTCTCTCAGCCTCCTGAGTTGGTGGAATTTCAGGCACATGCCACCACTCCTGGCTTACAACTGATTTTTAATGAAAAACTGTAGTTTTAGAGCATGCTATTTATTCTTTTGAATTTTTAAGGTTTTTATGTCATTTATCATCCTTGGATGAAATTCAAGCCTTAGAAGACCTCCACCAAATATATACTTTTGAAGTATTAATTTGGACAGTAATTAAAGGGGTTTAATCTTAGAACTAAAAATGTTGGTTCAAAATATATGGGTCCAACATTAAATGTGGATCCAGTTCATCCTATCAGCCTTTTCGTCTAAAAAGTTATTTCTGTGTAAAGAAAACTCACAGAATCTTGTACTAGAAGGCTGTACAAATATGAAACTAGACATTAGTTCTGTTTTCATGAAGTGAACCTTGAAGCACTGGACCTCCTGGCTGCAGGGAACACAGTGTCAGTCCTTTGCATGGGGTGGTCCACCTGCTCTTTGGTTGGTTCCTGAGCACCTACAATGTGCCAGGGGCTGTTTGAAGTGCTGTCAACACAGCAGAGCTCCGTAGCCCTGTGGGGCTTACATTGGGCCTTGGAGATGCCACTGTGGGCCCAGAAGTGACCCTACCATGAGACAGTTGAATTGCTTACATGTGCCAGACACCTTGCTAGGTTTGGGGGGCCCCAAGTCATGACAGCAGGCACCACTAGTGCAAATCCCATGTTCATGTCCTGGTTTGCTTCACCAATCATTGACCCTGTAAAGTAAGTAACACCTACTTCCACATGAGGAAACTGTCTTATATATGTTAAGTGATTATTTAAGATACACAACTGGAAACAGGAGCAATAGCCAGGCACAGTGGTACATGCCTGTAATCCCAACAACTCAGGAGACTGAGGCAGGAGGATCACAAGTTCCAGGCCAGCCTCAGCAACTTAGCATGGCCCTAAGAAATTTATCCAGATCCTGTCTTTAAAAAACTTTTTTTTTTTTTAATGATCAAATTCACCCTGTCCCTGTAAGTTACTGTGTCATCTAAGCTTCTAAAGCAATTCTTGGAACTGCCAGCCTTGTGCTTAAAATATTTTCAGTTAAATACTATATTTCAAGCTAACACCTTGGGAGCCTCCTTCAGTTCCTCCCTTGAGTCCCCTGCCCAGCCCCACCACCCCCACCCCCACCCCACACAGAGATCCCAAGGGCCAGTCCTGGGTGATGTGATTTGTGTTCCATCCACTTGCATCCCCTCCACACGGTTACCCCGAAGCCAAAGCCATGGTCTCCAACAAACTGTGTTGCTATTTTTTAGAACTCTTCACAAATAATTGTGCCATATCCACACTTCCCTCCTTTTAAAGCCAGACATGATCTTGCCCCATGCATTCCCATCTGTTGCCCTGACTGGCCCAGAAACTGGTGTGGCTCCTTCCCTGAAGCAGGGGGCTCTTGGCCCTGCAACCCCAGCACTTGCTCTTCCCTCTGCCTGGGGACAGCCTTCCTGGGGCTTGGATTCCTCCATATCATCGTGTCCCAGGGCCTTCCAAGCTCCCCTGAAGAGCACTTTTCTGTGAATCTGAACCTGTATTTTATCCCAGGGGACAGTGTGCAGCATAACTTGATCATCATCTGAGTCCTTGTGTCTGTTGTGTGTTACTAGGCCATACAGCAGGAACAGCAACTATCCCAGACCCCTCTGTTCCAAACTCCTCCCTGCTCAGGGCTAGGAAGTTTACACTGTAACATTTTAAGTCTCTTGTCTCTTTTACTCTGTTTCTGTAGTTCTTAGTGGTCCCCCCTGGGAATTAACATTAATTTGCAACTCTAGTTCAGAGGAATACCAGCTTGACTCCAATCATATAGGAAAGTTCAGCTATTTCCCCCCTGGGTCATTTGTGCTGCTTTGTCATATAGATGGCATAGGTTGTGTGCCCATCAATAGATGGGTAATTGCTCTATAAAGTTGCCTTTTAAATAGAAGAAAAAAAAACGTTGCAATTCATTACCTTTGTGGGTGCCCCTTGTTTCTCAGGTGGAGTCCAGGTACTATCTAGTGTCTCTTGGTTTGAGCCTACACGATTCCTTGAGTTGGGGAGAGAAGTGTGCTTGGGGGGATTCCCTTCCTGGTGGTTTGTCTGGGAGTGTCTTCATTTCTTCATTTTTCAAGGATAATCTTTTTGGTATAAACATCTTGGTAGACTGTCACTTTTTTTTTGCCATCCTTCTTGACACTCCCAGACTTCAGGATTCTGAGGAAGCTGGGTTTGGGGACAGTTTCTGCCAGGTTCTCACTGTGTTCTGAGGTCCCTGTGCACTGTTTCTGATTGCCCCACCCTATAGGGTAAATAGGAATTTTCCCTAGCCTTGCTTCTGGACAGGTTTTTGTGGATTTGAACTGCATCTGCTGCACTGGAAAGCCCCTACTGTTTGCAGGGTGCGTGGTGATGCCATTGACCTTGAGTTACATGTTGGTCCTCTCTTATGCCTCCTAAGAAGGAAGGGCCAACTTACCTGGTGCCCTCAGGCTCAGTTCACAACTTAAGCTGGTGATCAGGAAGCCATTCAGATGACCCAGAACATGCTGCAGCTTTTCTACATTACTATCTAGTAACAATCCCAAGAAAAGAGCTGTGTTGCACGTGGGAGATTTGTGTGCTGCTGCCTCCATGCCCACTTGCCACGCCTAGAGCCACGTGATACTTGAGGAACCTCCAGAAGGAGCTTGTGCAGGCAGCTCTGTCTGGCCAGGTCTGTGTATACACGGAGAGGAGCCCCTGAGGCCACCTGGCTGTCTGGAGGCCTTCCGAAGCATTCCCCTGGAAATTCCAGAGCTGCTCAGCACCTTCCCATCCTCCAAGAGGGCACAGTTTTAACATGAAGCAAAATGGCCATCCTTGCCAATCCCTCCTCAGGAAGCTAAAGCAAAGGATTGCAAGTTCAAGGTCACCCTCAGCATCTTAGCAAGACCCTGTGAAAATATTTTAAAAGGACTGGGGATGTAGCTCAGTGGTAGAGTGACCCTGTGTTCAATTCTCAATGCTACTAAATAAATAGGGCCAGCTTTATACTATTGTTCCTCAACTTTGAGAAGATCCTGATATGACCTGATATGTGGAAATCAAACTGAGAAGAATCCAAGGTCTCGCTCAACATCTTGGTTTCCAGAGAAGTCACCTAAAGCTGCTCTCAAGGGGCAACGGGTAAGGTCTTCCCCTTGCACCACATACTATGCTACATTTGAACACAGGCCATGAGCCTGACCCCCGGCACCCTCAGGGAACCTCAGTTAAACAGCATTGGACTGAAACACAGAACACCCCAGGTCTGGCCCTACTCTGTTACTGACTGTGTCTTTGGGCAGCTCCCTTGAACTCTGGTCTTCTCTATTCATGAAACCATCCTGGGTGGGGTGGGGTGGGGTGGTGGTGTGATGGCCAGAAGTCTGCAAACATGGGTGCTCCCAGAGCTCTATAGGAACACAGTGTCACAGTCTTGAGGAGGACCACGTTGACCTCCACCACCATCCTGAGGTCTGTCCTGGAGCTGCCTGGGTGTCTTCAACAGCAGCCAGCATTGTGGGTAACTGGAATTCCTGCAGAGCTGCCTCTCATTCCCACCCACCCCCACCCCCGGGCTCTACATCCAAAAAGGCAATGTTAAGAGCCACAGTGACCTCTTCCAGCAAGCTTACCAGATCTGAGAAAAAATATCTCATTCTAGCCTGACCCAAGGCATCAAGAACTTGGGACTCTCCTGTCCTGATGGGAGAAGCAGGCCTGCCGTGTGCACGCACCAGTGTTTGCTGGCTGGGCCCTGGAGTTCAGCACCACACCTGCTCAGCTTAACACAGCTGCAGCACAATGGAGTGTGTCACCTCAAGGAGGCTGACAACTCGAAAAAGTGGCAGGACCTCAGCTATTCACTGAAGTGGGAGTCACATGGGAGATGACACCAAAGGCTCCGCATCTGCTACCACCTAGGAGAGGTATGTATGTATGTATGTATGTATGTACGTACGTATATATGTACGTACTGATTGATTCAGGGACTGAATCCAGGGGCGCTTAACCCCTAAGCCACATCCTCAGACCTTTTTTATATTTTATTTTGAGACAGGGTCTTGCTAAATTGCTTAGTGCCTCCCTAAGTTGCTAAGGCTGGCTTTGAACTCTTGATCCTCCTGCCTTAGCCTCCTGAGCTGCTGGGATTACAGGTGTGCACCACCATGCCTGGCTTGGTTTCTTTCTTCTTTCTTTCTTTTTTTTATGTATTTATTTACTCTAATTTGTCATACATGACAGCAGAATTTACTTCAATTCATAATACACAAATACAGCACAATTTTTCATGTCTGGTTGTTCACAAAGACACATCTGTGTCTTCATACATGTACTTAGGGTAATGATGTCCATCTCATTCCACCATCTTTCCTACCCCCATGCCCCCTCCCTTTCCCTCCCTCCCCTTTGCCCTATCTAAAGTTCCTCCATTCCTTCATGTCCTTCCCCCATCCCCTTGGTTTATTTCTTAAGAGACAGGATCTCACCATGTTGCCCTGGCTGGCCTTCAACTCAAATGATCCTCCTGCTTCAGCCTTCTCAGTAGCAGGGAGTACAGGCACAGCTACCTGGCCCAACTCTATGCTTTTTAAGATATGTAATTTCACAAAAACTATCACAGATTCTAGAAATATTGTGACCTCAGTGATCAAGACCTTTCACCCAGTTCTTCCAGCTGCCCAAAAAAGGCCCAGGTGGCGCTGTGTCTCTTGGAACAAAACCTGCGCAGTTCCCTGTTCCAGCAGGGAGAGGCCCTGTGCGTGGCCAGCATCCTGAGGATTTGCTTTATCATTTTACCCCCTCTTGTCCTCATCAGTGTCAGACTAGTGAGGAATTCCAAAACATGGACAGTGATCTACGGCTTTGTGTGTGTCACGGCTGGTGAGGCAGATGTGTCTTGAACTTTACCCTAAAAGGCTGAAGTAGGACAGCCTGCCGCTGACAGCTGGAGCAGCTGGAAAGGTCACATTCTTCCGCACTGATGGCATCTTCATTACACGTGGCAGATTCTTTAGAGGCACAGCCCTCTCTGTGCTTAACCAGAGCAGTGTGTAAAGCTAAAATGATGGTCACTGCTAGGAATCAGGCTGCCACCACCCCTTGACTCCCTGGAGCACCTGTTTTGGTGATCCCCAATGTTGGCGTGTATGTCACCTTCAGGGCTTATTAGGCAGATGCGCCTCATCCGAAGTCTCAGATCTGGCAGACCCAAGGGGAGTTCGAGACCTTTGCCTTCCTCGCAGTTCCCCGGCTGTGGCAGCTGCAATGAGCTCAAGGACCACTGACTTGGAAATAATGAGATAGAATTCTTAGAATAACATTCTAATAAGAATTCACAGGTGGGAATCTTAGATTACAGGATTTGAAAGTGTAGTATAGAGTGTAGCCAGGAACATGGCACACGCTTGTGATCCTCTGGATTCAGGAGGCTGAGGCAGGAGGATCATAAATTCAAGCCTGCCTGGGTAATTTAATGAGACTTTGTCTCAAAGTGAAAAATAAAGTAAAAGGGTCCAGGGATATAGCTCCATGGTAAAACACCCCTGGGTTCGATCCTAAGTACCAAGAAAAAGCATATTAGGGTGATCAACCACCCTGTGCAAGTGTAGCAGGTTGAATTCAATTTAATCCTTAATACCTGGTTTCCTATACTATTTGACCGTATTTGAAAATCAGATCTTTACTAATGAAAAGTTAAGATGAGTACATACAGGATGAGGGTGAGCCCAGTCCAGTGACTAGTATCTTTGGAGGAAAAACAAATTTAGAGCCAGGTGCAGTGGCAGGAGCTTATAATCCCAGCTGCTCAGGAGAAAGGGCAGGATTGAGTTTGAGCCCAGCCTGACTAATTTATTGAGACTTTGTTTCAAAATATGAAAAGGGCTGGGAATGGGTGAGATAGTGTTGATCTGTAATCCAAGCAATTTGGGGCTGCAGCAGGATTCAAGTTCAAGGTCAGCTTGGGAAAGTTAGTAAAATCCTACCTCAAAATAAAAAGGGTTAAGGATGTAGCTCAGTAGTAAAGCACTCCTGGTGAAAGGGTAAAGTTTCTAAGCTGGAAAGCTTGAATTAAAATGTAAAAGATTAGGTATTATTAAGTTCCTCTGTTACACCCAGATTCCTGAGATAGTTAAAACAGTTTGTCACAGGGCCCGAACCAATCAGTTTGAAAGTGTATCCCGCTTAGGAGTGACCAATCACCTCCGCAGACCTGTTCCGGCCAATGAATGTGCCAATCACGTCTCAGAGTTGTTCAATTTTCCCGCGCCTCATGATGATTTGTTCTGATGTATGCAAAGCCCAGGGCCCTCTCCAGAAAGTATACTTAAGCTCTGCTTGATCTCTGCTCTGGGCTCTGGGCTGCTCTCCCTTCTTGAGTGAGCACGGAGCCCCAGCGGCGCTGGAATGGATCCCCAATAAATCCCCTTTTGCCAATTGCATGGAGTCAGTCTCTTGTGTGGTCTCTTTCTCCAATGCTCCGCCGGACCCTTACACTGGATTGAATTCCCAGTACCAAAAAGAAAAAAAAAAAAAAAGTTTGTGGTGAGTGCCCGGGATATAGCTCAGTGGCAGAGTGCTTGCTCAGCACATGCAAGGCCCTGGGTTCTATCCCCTCTCCCCAAAAACAATAATGATAATAAGATAAAAGAAAGAATAAATTTGGACACAAAAAGACAGATACCCAACCCGGGAAAGCTGCTTGAAAATGGAAGCAGAGGTTGGAGAGATACCTCCACATGCCAGGACTTGCCAAAGGTCACCAGAACACCAAAAACTGGGAGAGAAGCCTGGTCAGATTCTTCTCTGAGCCATCAAAAGAAGCCAAAACCAGCTGCCTGCCGCCTGTCCCACGGGCTCCCTGCACGGCTCCTGCTGTACCAGGGGTTCGGTTCTCTCCCTCTTCACTCTCCCCCTAGTCTCCTTCTCTGGTTTCCCAGATTCTGGGGTGGAGAGAGAGAGATCTGAAAATGGGGCTCCCCAGGGGCAGGAAGAAACCCAACATTGAGAGGCAACTGTTCTACCTGGTTCTCTGGGTGCCAATCATCCTTACAGAGGCAGCAAGTGACAGAGGATAACGTGCCCAGAGAAGGAGACTAGGTCAGGCTTCGGAGGGGCGCACGTAGGGCGTGTTCACCCGGGCGCCGCCCGCCGCAGGCTGCCCCAGCCCTCAGGCCGGGAGAAGACTAGAACTCATCTCCCAAAGCCCGCTCCAAAGGTGGGCGCCCCGAGCGGGGCCGGGCGGGGGGGGCACTCAGAGCCGGTGGCCGTCCCATCTGCAGGGCACACACTGGCTCAGAGGTGCTTTCTCCCTGTGCAGAGGTCCAGCCCCGCCTCGGGCAGCGCGCCTGCGTGTGCTCACCGCCGTCCATTTGTTCCTCGATAACCTCCCGGGAGCCCCAGAAGGGACCCTCCCGGGCGGAGGCAGCGAGGCGACACTGCAAGGCGGAAGGCTGGAGGCCGGGAGGTGGGGAGCCTGGGAGCTTGCGCCGGGGCAGCGGCAGCAGCCCGAGCGGGCGGTGTGGCCTGCAGGGAGGGGGGGCTTCACCCGCCTTTCCCACCCGCACACCACCCGGGGCTTCCCTCCCTCTCCTTCACCTCGGCGAGCTCCAGGATCAAGCCGGGCCAGTGGTTGCTGCTGGGCTGGGTGGGGGGTCCCCAGGTCGCTGGTGTCTGCCCTGGCCAGGAGCCGCAGCGCTCCGTGGGACCAAGCCTCCAAGCCTCGGCGCCCTTGGCCCTGGCCAGAGCGCACAGCACTGGGGGCCAGGTCACCCAGCCCTTGGAGCCTGGTCAAGAGTTTGGACTTAACCCATGTCCGTGCAGGGAGGTGCCCAGGCACAGCACCTCAGGAGGTTCTCATGCTCCGGATGCTGTGGCCTTGGTACCCTGCTTTCCCGCTGGCAGGAGAAGCCGCCCAGAGGTTTCAGGCAGGAAGGTGGCCCGGCCAGATTTTGTTTTCTGGAGACTGAGCGGCATCCTCAGCCATTTTACTTTTTTATCATGACTCGCTATATTGCTCAGGCTGGCCTCAAATCTGCCAGGGTCTAGGTCTCCTACTTCAGCCGCCTCTCCATTCCCTGGGATTCCAGTGCTGGTCAAGATTTTAAGGGTTTTTGTTGTTGTTGTTTCTGTTTTTGAACACATTTTTTTTTTTTTAGTTTTATTGATTTTATTTTTGTAAATACAGAACAGCAGAATGTATCACAATTCTTATTACACATATAGAGTACAGTTTTTCCTATCTTTGTATATACAGTATGTTCATGCCAATTCATGCCTTTATACATGTACTTTGTTTGGGTTTTTTGCATTACAATTCTTATTACACATATATATTACAATTTTTCATATCTCTGAATATGTTGACACCCAATTGGAGTCTTCATATATGTACTTTGGATAATGATATCCATCACATTCCACCATCCTAGCTAATCCCCTGCCCCCTTCCTTTCCCTCCCACCCCTCTGCCCTATCTAGAATTCATCTAATCCTCCCATGCTCCCCCTCCCTACCCCACTATGAGTCAGCCTCCTTATATCAGAGAAAACATTTGTTTTGGGTGGATTGGCTAACTTCACTTAGCATTGTCTTCTCCAACACCATCCATTTACCTCTAAATGCCATGATTTTATTCTCTTTTAATGCTGAGTAAAATTTCATTGTGTATATATGCCACATTTTTTTATCCATTTCCACTGAAGGGCATCTAGGTTGGCTCCACAGTTTAGCTATTGTGAATTGTGCTGCTATAAACATTGATGTGGCTAAAACAGGTTTTTCCAATTAGGGGGAGGCACCCAGCATCCCCAACTTTTTGTGAAGTTTTATTTCTTAACCTGAAAGGCAGATTGACTGCTGTTGATCTTTTGTCTGCCTGAAATAATTCATAATTTTGTAAGAGAGAAGAAAGGAGAGAACACTCTGCAGGGAGAGGGGCAGGGACTAGGGTGGCCAGGAACAGATGTCCGTTTTAGAGAAATCCACTCAGGGGTTCTGCCAAGGTAATACACACAAAAAGAATGGACTACACATATGATCTACCCAGATTGAGTCAGGAGGATATAGACAACCTAAACAGACCAATATCAATTGAGGAAATAGAAGAAGCCATCAAAAGACTACCAACTAAGAAAAGCCCAGGACAGGATGGGTATACAGCAGAGTTTTACAAAACCTTTAAAGAAGAACTAATGCCAATACTTTTCAAGCTATTCCAGGAAATAGAAAAAGAGGGAGAACTTCCAAATTCATTCTACGAGGCCAACATCACCCTGATTCCTAAACCAGACAAAGATACTTCAAAGAAAGAAAACTACAGACCAATATCTCTAATGAATCTAGATGCAAAAATCCTCAATAAAATTCTGGCGAATCGGATACAAAAACATATCAAAAAAATTGTGCACCATGATCAAGTAGGATTCATGCTTGGGATGCAAGGCTGGTTCAATATACGGAAATCAATAAATGTTATTCACCACATCAATAGACTTAAAGATAAGAACCATATGATCATCTCAATAGATGCAGAAAAAGCATTCGACAAAGTACAGCGTCCCTTTATGTTCAAAACTCTAGAAAAACTAGGGATAACAGGAACATACCTCAATATTGTAAAAGCTATCTATGCTAAGCCTCAGGCTAGCATCATTCTGAACAGAGAAAAATTGAAGGCATTCCCTCTAAAATCTGGAACAAGACAGGGATGCCCTCTCTCACCACTTCTGTTCAACATAGTTCTTGAAACACTGTCCAGAGCAATTAGACGAAAGAAATTAAAGGCATAAAAATAGGAAAAGAAGAACTTAAATTATCACTATTTGCAGATGACATGATTCTATACCTAGCAGACCCAAAAGGGTCTACAAAGAAACTATGAGAGCTAATAAGTGAATTCAGCAAAGTGGCAGGATATAAAATCAACACGCATAAATCAAAGGCATTCCTGTATATCAGTGACAAATCCTCTGAAATGGAAATGAGGACAACAACTCCATTCACAATATCCTCAAAAAAAATAAAATACTTGGGAATCAACCTAACAAAAGAGGTGAAAGACTTGAACCCTAAAGAGAGAAATAGAAGATCTTAGAAGATGGAAAAATATACCCTGTTCATGGATAGGCAGAACTAACATCATCAAAATGGCGATATTACCAAAAGTTCTCTATAGGTTTAATGCAATGCCAATCAAAATCCCAACTGCATTTCTTGTAGAAATAGATAAAGCAATCATGAAATTCATATGGAAAAATAAAAGACCCAGAATAGCAAAAACAATGCTAAGCAGGAAGTGTGAATCAGGCGGTATAGCGATACCAGACTTCAAACTATACTACAGAGCAATAGTAACAAAAACAGCATGGTACTGCTACCAAAACAGGCGGGTGGACCAATGGTACAGAATAGAGGACACAGAGACTAATCCACAAAGTTACAACTATCTTATATTTGATAAAGGGGCTAAAAGCATGCAATGGAGGAAGGATAGCATCTTCAACAAATGGTGCTGGGAAAGCTGGAAATCCATATGCAACAAAATGAAACTGAATCCCTTTCTCTCACCATGCACAAAAGTTAACTCAAAATGGATCAAGGAGCTTGATATCAAATCAGAGACACGGCATCTGATAGAAGAAAAAGTTGGCTACGATCTACATACTGTGGGGTCGGGCACCAAATTCCTCAATAGGACACCCATAGCACAAGAGTTAATAACTAGAACCAACAAATGGGACTTACTCAAACTAAAAAGTTTTTTTCTCAGCAAAAGAAACAATAAGAGAGGTAAATAGGGAGCCTACATCCTGGGAACAAATCTTTACTCCTCACACTTCAGATAGAGCCCTAATATCCAAAGTATACAAAGAACTCAAAAAATTAAACAATAAGAAAACAAATAACCCAATCAACAAATGGGCCAAGGACCTGAACAGACACTTCTCAGAGGAGGACATAC
The DNA here is from genome assembly GCF_045843805.1 of Urocitellus parryii. NCBI lineage: Eukaryota > Metazoa > Chordata > Mammalia > Rodentia > Sciuridae > Urocitellus > Urocitellus parryii. The sequence goes on from NC_135533.1 coordinate 5,360,370, forward strand.
AATCAATCAACAAGTACATGAAAAAATGCTCACCATCTCTAGCAGTCAGAGAAATGCAAATCAAAACCACCCTAAGATACCATCTCACTCCAGTAAGATTGGCAGCCATTATGAAGTCAAACAACAACAAGTGCTGGCGAGGATGTGGGGAAAAGGGCACTCTTGTTCATTGCTGGTGGGACTGCAAATTGGTGCAGCCAATTTGGAAAGCAGTATGGAGATTTCTTGGAAAGCTGGGAATGGAACCACCATTTGACCCAGCTATTCCCCTTCTCGGTCTATTCCCTAAAGACCTAAAAAGAGCATACTACAGGGACACTGCTACATTGATGTTCATAGCAGCACAATTCATGATAGCAAGACTGTGGAACCAACCTAATGCCCTTCAATAGACGAATGGATTAAAAAAATGTGGCATTTATACACAATGGAGTATTACTCTGCATTAAAAAATGACAAAAACATAGATTTGCAGGGAAATGGATGGCATTAGAGCAGATTATGCTAAGTGAAGCTAGCCAATCCCTAAAAAACAAATGCCAAATGTCTTCTTTGATATAAGTAGAGTAACTAAGAACAGAGTAGGGAGGAAGAGCATGAGAAGAAGATTAACATTAAACAGGGATGAGAGGTGGGAGGGAAAGGTAGAGAGAAGGGAAATTGCATGGAAATAGAAGGAGACCCTCAGGGTTATACAAAATTATATACAAGAGGAAGTGAGGGGAAAGAGAAAAAAAACAAGGGGGAGAAATGAATTACAGTAGATGGGGTAGAGAGAGAAGAGGGGAGGAGAGGGGAGGGGAGGGGGATAGTAGAGGATAGGAAAGGCAGCAGAATACAAAGACACTAGTATGGCAATATGTAAATCAGTGGATGTGTAACTGATGTGATTCTGCAATCTGTATACGGGGTAAAAATGGGAGTTCATAACCCACTTGAATCAAAATGTGAAATATGATATATCAAGAACTATGTAATGTTTTGAACAACCAACAATAAAATTTTTTTAAAAAAATGGACTACAGGTTAACACACGGAACAGACCGACACCTGTTACTAACACATGCATTGAAGGAGTAGGTGGGTTAACCCATCAGAGAATACACAAAGAAGAAGAACAATTTATAAAGGAGCAAATCCAAATGGACAACATATACATGGACAGATGTACAGCAGCTGGACCTCCCTCCCCCAGCCCCAAAAGTGGTCTGGAGGTGGCAGGGCCCTTTTACATGCTGCTGTGACATCTGATGGCTGAGGCTGTTTCACTGTCAAGTGCGTACCACCAAAGGGCCTTCGGAACTTGGTGGTGCTTCCTGTGTCAGAACGCCAGGGGACTGGCAGATCTGCAAGGGGCAGGACCTGGGACGCTGGACACCCCTCAACCTCCAGGCCCAAGTAAAAGTCTCAGGAATCTGCTTTTAATAACAGCAGCCTCCCATCCCTGTTTCAATTCCTGTGTCACATTCAGTAGAGCCTCATTGAAGCACCTTGAGGAGCTGAGTGGGGGCACATGCCTGCAACCCCAGAGCCTCGGGAGCTGGAGGCAGGAGAATCAGAGTACCACCAGTTCAAGGCCATCCTGGGCAGTTTAGCGAGACCCTGTTTCAAAATTTTTTGAAGGGGGATCTTTCTTTTTTTTTCTTTTCTTTCTTTCTTTCTTTCTTTTTTTTTTTTTTTTTAAGGCTGTGGGATGTAGTTCAGTGCCAAAGCAACCCTAAGTTCAATCCCCTGTAGGAAAAAAGAAAAAAAAAAACTGTATCTAAAGGGAGAATGCTGGATGTCTCACAACATGGACTTGACCATGTTCCCTAGAAAAGAAGCACACAGCATTTTTGCATTGTTTAAATACACATCGAAGAGTCTGCACTTTTCATTTTTTTGGTTTTGGTTTTGGTACTGGATATTGAACCCAGGAATGCTTTACCACTGAGCAACATCCCCAGCCTTTTTTACTTTTTATTTTGGGTTTTGCTAAGTTGCTTAGGGCCTTGCTAGGTTGCTGAGGCTCGATTTGCACTTGCAATCCTCATGCCTTAGCCTCTCAAATCAATGGGTTTACAGGCCTGAGCCAGGGTACCTGGCAAGAGTTTGCCATTTTCTAAACAAGCAGATAGAATATTTTACTTAGTTTTCTAGGAAACTTTACCAAGAATTGTTCATTTATCATTTCAGAAAATCTTGTTACTAATAACAACAAAAAACAAATTGCAAGCCAGGTGCAGTAGTGCAGCCTGTAATCCCAGCTACTGGGAAGGCTGAGGCAGGAGGATCTCAAGTTTGAAGGCAGCCTTGGCAACACAGCAAGAACCTGTCTTGAAATTAAAAAAAGAAAAAATGCATTCTGGGGATTTAACCCAGGGGCCCTCTACCACATATATATATTCCCAGTCCTCTTTAATTTTTTATTTTCATTTATTTTTTATTGATTTTATTTTTTAAATGCACAACAGCAGAATACATTACAATTCTTATTACACATATAGAGCACAATTTTTCATATCTTTGTATAAAGTATATTCATGCCAATTCATGTCTTTATACATATACTTTTTTGCATTGCAATTCTTATTTCACATATATACCACAATTTTTCATATCTCTGTTTGTATATAAAGTAGGTTGACACCCAATTCATGTCTTCATATATGTACTTTGGATAATGATATCTATCACATTCCACCATCCTTGCTAATCCCCTGCCTCCTCCCTTTCCCTCCTTCCCCTCTTTCCTATCTAGAATTCATCTATTTGTTCCATGTATCCCTCTCTACCCCATTATGAATCAGCCTCCTTATATCAGAGAAAACATTTGTTTTGGGGGGATTGGCTAACTTCACTTAGCATTATCTTCTCCAACACCATCCATTTACCTGCAAATGCCATGATTTTATTCTCTTTTATTGCTGAGTAAAATTCCATTGTGTATATATCCCACATTTTTTTTATCCATTCATCCACTGAAGGGCATCTAGGTTGGCTCCACAGTTTAGCTATTGTGAATTCTGCTGCTATAAACAATGATGTGGCTGTGTCCCTGTAGTATATGCTGTTTTTCAGTCCTTTGGGTATAGTCCAAGAAGAGGGATAGCTGGGTCAAATGGTGGCTCCATTCCCAGATTTCCAAGGAATCTCCATACTGCTTTCCATATTGGCTGCACCAATTTGCAGCCCCACCAGCAGTGTATGAGTGTGCCTTTTCCCCACATCCTCACCAACACTTATTGTTGTTTGTCCTCATAATGGCTGCCATTCTGACTGGAGTGAGATGATATCTTAGGGTAGTTTTGATTTGCATTTCTCTGATTGCTAGAGATGATGAGCATTTTTTCATGTGTTTGTTGATTGATTGTGTATCCTCTTCTAAGGAGTATCTGTTCAGGTCCTTGGCCCATTTGTTGATTGGGTTATTTGTTTTTTTTTTTTTTTTTTTTTTTTGGTGTTTAGCTTTTTGAGTTCTTTATATACCCTAGAGATTAGTTGTATATCTGATGTGTGAGGGGTAAAGATTTGTTCCCAGAATGTAGGCTCTCTGTTCACCCCAGAGATTGTTTCTTTTACTGAGAAAAAAACTTTTTAGTTTGATTCCATCCCATTTATTGACTCTTGGTTTTAATTTTTGTGCTATAGAAGTCTTATTAAGGTAGTTAGGGCCTAATTTCACATGATGAAGATTATGGCCTACTTTTTCTTCTATTAGACGCAGAATCTCTGGTTTAATTCCTAGGTCTTTGATCCATTTTGAGTTAAGTTTTGTGTATGATGAGAGACAGGGGTTTAATTTTATTTTGTTGCATATGGATTTCCAGTTTTCCCATCATCATTTGTTGAAAATGCTATCTTTACTCCAGTGCATGTTTTTGGCACCTTTGTCTAATATAAGATAATTATAATCTTATGGGTTAGTCTCTGTATCCTCTATTCTGTACCATTGGTCTACTGGTCTGATTTGATGCCAATACCATGCTGTTTTTGTTACTATTGCTCTGTAGTACAGTTTAAGGTCTGGTATAGCTATGCCACCTGCTTCACTCTTCCTGCTAAGGATTGCTTTAGCTATTCTGGGTCTCTTATTTTTCCAGATGAATTTCATGATTGTTTTTTCTATTTCTATGAGGAATACCATTGGGATTTTGATCAGAATTGCATTAAATCTGTATAGTGCTTTTGGTAGTATGGTCATTTTGGTAATATTAATTCTGCCTATCCAAGAGGAAGGTAGATCTTCCCATCTTCTAAGGTCTTCTTTGATTTCTTTTTTAGGGTTCTGAAGTTTTCATTGCATAGATATTTCACCTCTTTCATTAAGTTGATTCCCGAGTGTCTTTTTTTTTTTTTTTTTTTTGAGGATATTGTGGATGGGGCAGTTTTCCTCATTTCCTTCTCAGAGGATTTGTCACTGATATACAGAAATGCCTTTGATTTATGGGTGTTGATTTTATACCCTGCTACTTTACTGAATTCATTTACTAGTTCTAGAAGTTTTCTGGTGGAGTTTTTTGGGTCTTCTAGGTATAGATTCATATCATCAGCAAATAGTGCTAATTTAAGTTCTTCTTTTCCTATACATGCCCTTTGATTTCTTTTGTCTGTCTAATTGCTCTGGCCAGTGTTTCAAGAACTATGTTGAGTAGATGTGGTGAAAGAGGGTATTCCTGTCTTGTTCCAGTTTTTAGAGGGAATGCCTTCAATTTTTCTCCATTTAGAATGATGTTGGCCTGAGGCTTAGCATAGATAGCTTTTATGACATTGAGATATGTTCCTGTAATCCCTAGTTTTTCTAGTGGTGCTTTATTTTGTCAAATGATTTTTCTGCAACTATTGAGATGATCGTATGATTCTTATCTTTAAGTCTATTGCTGTGATGAATTATATTTATTGATTTCCACATGTTGAACCAAACTTGCATCCCTGGGATGAGTCCCACATGATCATGGTGCACAATCTTTTTGATATATTTTTGTATTCCATTTGCCAGAATTTTAGCATCTGTGTTCATTAGAGATATTGGTCTGAAGTTTTCTTTCTTTGATGTGTCTTTGCCTGGTTTTGGGATCAGGGTGATATTGGCCTCATAGAATGAGTTTGGAATTACTGTCTCTTTTTCTATTTCCTGAAATAAATTTAAGAGTATTGGTATTAGTTCTTCTTTAAAGGTCTGTAGAACTCGACCGTGTATCCATCCTTGGGCTTTTCTTGGTTGGTAAGCTTTTGATGGCTTCTTCTATTTCCTCACTTGATATTGGTCTGTTTAAGTTGTGTATATCTTCCTGACTCAATCTGGGCAAATCATATAACTTAAGAAATTTGTCTTAAGAAATGTGTGCCTTCAATGTCTTCTATTTTATCGGAGTATAAGATTTCAGAATGATTTCTAATTATCTCCTGTATTTCTGTAGTGTCTGTTGTAATTTTGCCTTTTTCATCACGTATGCTGGCAATTTGAGTTCTCTCTCTCCTTCTCTTTGTTAGCATGGCTAAGGGTCTGTCAATTTTATTCATTTTTTCAAAGAACCAACTTTTAGTTTTGTCAATTTTTTAAATTTTTATTATTTATTTTTAGTCATATATTACAGTAGAATGCATTTTGACATATAATACACACATGGAATGTACATACATCAATCATATTGTCTATTCCATTGTGCTGCCCTTCCTATCCTCCCTACTCCTCCCCTCCTCTCCCCTCCTTTCTCTCTATCCAATCTAATGTGACACACTTTTTTTTCCTTGTCAATTTTTTTTAATATTTATTTTTTAGGTGTAGATGGACACAACACAGTGCCTTTATTTTTATGTGGTGCTGAGGATCGAACCAGGGTCCCACCCGTGCTAGGCGAGCATTCTACTGCTGAGCCACAATCCCAGCCCCTGTTTTGTCAATCTTTTCCAATGTTTTCTTTGTTTTTATTTCATTGATTTCAGCTCTAATTTTAAATATTTCTTGCCTTCTACTGCTTTTGCTGATGGCTTGTTCTTCTTTTTCTAGGGCTTTAAGATGTAGTGTGAGGTCATTTATTTGTTGACTTTTTCTTCTTTTAAGGAATGAACTCCATGCAATGAATTTTCCTCTTAGTACTGCCTTCATAGTGTCCCAGAGATTTCCAAATGTTGTGTCTATGTTCTCATTTACCTCTAGGAATTTTTAAATCTGCTCATTGATATCTTCTGTGACCCATTGTTCATTCAGTAGCATATTGTTTAGTCTCCAGGTGACGGAGAAATTTTTATTTTGTCATTGATTTCCAATTTCATTCCATTATGATCTGATAAAATGCATGGTAGTATCTCTACTTTTTTGTATTTGCTAAGAGTTGCTTTGTGGCATAATATATGGTCTATTTTAGAGAAGGATCCGTGTGCTGCTGAGAAGAAAGTGTATCTGCTTTATGCAGGTTGAAATATTCTATATATGTCAGTTAAGTCTAAGTTATTGATTGTGTTATTGAGTTTTAAAGTTTCTTTATTCAGCTTTTGTTTGGAAGATCTATCCAGTGGTGACAGAGGTGTGTTAAAGTCACCCAAGATTATCATGTTGAGGTCAGTTTGACTCTTGAACTTGAAAAGAGTTTGTTTGATGAACATAGCTGCACCATTGTTTGAGGCATATATATTTATAATTGTTAAGTCTTGTTGGTGTATGGTTCCCTTGAGCAGTATGTAATGTCCATCTTTATTCCTTTTGATTAACTTTGGATTGAAGTCTACTTTATTTGATATGACTATGGACACCCCTGCTTGCTTCCACGTCCATGTGAGTGGTATGATTTTTCCCAACCTTTCACTTTCAGTCTGTGTATGTCTTTTTCTATCAGATGAGTCTCCTGGATGCAGCATATTGTTGGGACTTTTTAAAATCCAATCTGCTAGCCTCTGTCTTTTAATTGGTGAGTTTAAGCCATTAACGTTTAGGATTACTATTGAAACATGGTTTGTATTCCCAGCCATATTTGTTTATTTTCATTATTTAACTTGACTTGATTTTCTTCTTTGATTAGTTTTTCCTTTATGGTACTACCTCCCTCTGCTGATTTTCATTGCTGTTTTTCATTTCCTCTTCATGAAATATTTTACCAAGGATGTTTTGTACTGCCGGTTTTCTAGCTATAAATTCTTTTAACTTTTGTTTATCGTGGAAGGTTTTTATTTCATCTTCAAATCTAAAGCTTAGTTTTGCTGGATACAAGAATCTTGGTTGGCACCCATTATCTTTCAGAGCTTGATATATGTTGTTCCAGGATCTTCTAGCTTTCAGGTCTGTGTTGAAAAATCTGCCATTATCCTAATTGGTTTTCCCTTATAAGTAATCTGATTCCTTTCTCTTGTGGCTTTTAAAATTCTCTCCTTATTCTGTATGTTGGGCATTTTCATTATGATGTGCCTTGGTATGGATCTGTTGTGATTTTGTGCATTCGGCGTCCTGTAGGCTTCTTGAATTTGGATTTCCAATTCATTCTTCAAGTTTGGAAAGTTTTCTGATTGTTTCATTGAATAGATTGTTTAGTCCTTTGGTTTGGACCTCTGTACCTTCCTCTATCCCAATAACTCTTAAATTTGGTCTTTTTATGACCTCCCATATTTCTTGAATGTTCTGCTCCTGATTTCTTATCATTTTTGCTGTGTGGTCTATGTTCTTTTCAAGATGATTTATTTGATCTTCATTGTCCTATCTTCTAAGTGGTCTACTCTGTTAGTGATGCTTTCATTTGAGTTTTTAATTTGGTTTATTATTTCCTTCATATCAAGGATTTCTGTTTGTTTGGGGTTTTTTGTTTGTTTGTTTGTTTGTTTTATATAACCTCTGTTGGGAAAACATATAACGGCAGCAGTACCCCAGAGAAAAACCCCAACATGACCCTCTTTCTCCTCTTTGTTTCTTTCACTGGTGCGAAACATTCCCGTCAGTGCCAATGTTCAAATCCTGCTGGTGGGAAGCTTTAGCCCCAATAAGAATTAACTTCTTGGGCTCCAGAACTGACACATGGAAGAGCTTGCCAATAAACGGGCGACCTGTTATCTACCTCAGCCCTGCTACCTCTCCTTAGACCTATATAAACACACAGCCTTTGGTAACAAAGGGGAACCTCTCAGGTGATCTGTGTCGCGTGGTGTAGTGTGGTGCGGTGTCTTCCAGTCTTCCAACCTCTGTCTCCTTGTTGAGGTGATCTTTTGCTTCTTGGATTTGTTTACGTAGCTCATTGTTGAAGTGATCTTTCACTGCCTGTATTTGTTCTCTTATGTTTTCTTTAAGATCCCAAAACCTTTCACCATGTATATCCTGAAATCTTTCTGTCATTTTTTCTGCTGTAGTTACCAATGCTTCTAATGATGTGTTGTTTGATTTGTTTGTGGCTCTTTCTTCCCTGTCTTTTCACATTGCTCATGTGTCTTCCTTTCCAACTCTGTGGATCTAGTGTGTCATTGTTTTTACCCTATAGATTTGTAGTGCTCGTGTAGGGTTCCAAGATCTCACCTTTGTGGGGAAGGTCAGTCCTCTTTAATTTCATTTTAAACAGGATTTTACACGATTACTGAGACTGGCCTCACACCTGCCATCCTCCTGCCTTGACTTCTCTACTCCTAGTCATGTGCCAACCTGGCTTCAAAATTAAAAAAAAAAATGGAAAAGGACTGGTGATATAGTTCAGTGGTAAAGCACCCTTTGTTTTAATCCCAGTACCAGGAGTGGGTGGGGGCGGGGGGAATCCACAATTTTTTTTAAGGTAACCCAGGATTAAACCCAGGGGTGCTTAACCACTGAGCCACAATCCCAGCCCTCTTTTGTATTTTATTTAGAGACAGGATCTTGCTGAGTTACTTAGGGACTCACTCAGTTGCTGAGACTGGCTTTGAACTTGTGATCCTCCTGCCTCAGCCTCCCAAGCTGCTAGGATTGTAGGTGTGTGCCACTGTGCCCAGCTCCACACTTTTTTTAAACTTGTTGTAATTAGTTATCCATAACAGTAGAAAGCACTTTGACACAACATACGTAACTGGAGAATAACTTCTTATTCTTCTAGTTGTACAAGATGTAGAGTCACACTGGTTATGTAGTCACATATACATGTAGGGTAATAATGTCTGATTCATTCTACTATCCTTCCTACCCCCATACCCCTCCCCTCCATTCTTTCCCCTCTGACTAATCCAAAGTACCTATATTCTTCTCTAGCACCTCACCCCCACCCCCATCGTGAGTTAACATCCACATATCAGAGAAAATACTTGGCCTTTGTTTTTTGGGGATTGGCTTATTTCACTTAGCATATTTTCCAGCTCCATCCATTTACCAGCAAATGTCATCACTTCATTCTTCTTTAAGTCTGAATAATACTCCATTGTGTATATATACCACATTTCTTTATCCATTCCACACTTTTTTGTTCTGTCCCTTAGGTAATCCTGGAGCTCTTCTTTTGGGATCCTGTGAAGTCAGGCCCCCCTGACCCGGGACTCTGGTAATGGAATGATTTAACTCTAAAGGTGGCATTTGACGAGTCTGGCATTTACATATTATGTAGCTGTTTGCAGCAAGGGGTCTTACAGGGCATGGCAGAGCCTTCCTCTGGTGACCAACTTGTAATGGAAATTGTGGGAGAGACTTGAGTGTCTGCCCTTGGAATGGGGGGAGGACTTGAAATTGCTGAAATCTGATCCACCTGTTCATCTTTACCAATTCTTTGAGTCAAGTTTGTGGCGGGCATTTTTTTGTGTATGCTTTTCAGAAAATGCTTCAAATCACTGTTAATATTTTATATTCCATTCACATCACCTTCATGGTGATACAAAATCTGTGGGCTCTGTTATCAGAGTTCTGGGACAGACAGGGACCTGACATAAGGGAGTCCCTGCTGACCGGGTCTAGCTACTTGCCTCAAAATCCAAGCAGAAAAGCTGGTGGTAAAAAAGGATGGAAAAGAACTTATTCAGACCAGGTGAAGTGGCACCTGACTGTGATCCCAGTGGCTCTGGAGGTTGAGGCAGGAGGATCGCAAGTTCAAAGCCAGCTGCAGCAACTTAGGCCCTAAACAACTCAGCGAGACCCTGTCTCTAAATAAAATATAAAAAAGGGGCTGGGGATATGGCTCAGTGGTTAAGCACCCCTGGGTTTAATCCCCAGTGCAAAGAAAAGAAAGAAAGAAAGAAAGAAAGAAAGAAAGAAAGAAAGAAAGAAAGAAAGAAAGAAAGAAAAGAAATATTTATTCAGTATAGCCAGACTGGGAAGACTAGAATCCTCAGCCCTGTCTTTGGGGAGTATTGACAGAGCTCTGTTTTAATTTGGGAGAAATCAAAAGCAGGAGTTAAGAAATGCCCGTGATTAAGTAGTCTTGATCAAACTGTGGACTGGCTGGTCACCATATCAGGTCCAACTCTGAGAAATCCTCCCCTCCCCTTCCCTCCCCTCCCCATCTCCCTCCCTCCAAGTGCTGGGAATCAAACCCAGGGCCTTACTCAAGCCACAGATGAGCCCTGCCACTGACCCCCAGGCTGAGATGTTGCAATTTCTTAGCAGGTCACCCGTGAAGCCCATTGCATTCTGGCTTAAAGCTGACTTAATAATGACTGTTTTCTTTCTCTACCACTTTTCTAGATTGGCAGGAAACTTTGTTTTTAATGATATGTCCCCACACGACCCATGTCCAGAGGCAAGCGCTGGAAGGTGTGGCCTGGAGAGTGGATGGCCACCTGTGGAGGCAGCAGCCGCCCTGGGGGAAGGCATGACAGCTAGGAGGGTGACCTGTGTGATCCAGTCCATGCCCTGTCTGCCTTTGATGACTTCTTAGGGCAAGGGCAAGGTCACTCTCTGCCCCAAGAATCATGTGACCTGCTGTCCCTTCACCATTTGTGAAAGGACGATAAAAATACCCTGGACAGGGCTAGGTGCATAGCCCTGTTACCTGCCAGAGTCTTGTACTGCCTCAGTGACCTAGCTGAATTTCTACCTGGTCCTTTTCTTGTTTATCTTTGAAGACAGGATACCTGAAGGCCTAAAGTTCCTCTCCAGGTGGGCTAGCCCAAACAAGTTAGGTCAAGATGGACCACCTCTGACTTCATGATAATCCATCTGCATGCTAAATGACATATCTCCAGAGCTATGATAGTAGACAATGGCCATCCGATGACTTGGAAAGAACCATAAGAAGAGTGAAAAGAGAGCTGGGCTTGGTGAGCAAGCCTGTAATCCCAGTGACTCCTGAGGCTAAGACAGGAGGATCACAAGTTCAAGGCCAGCCTCAGCAAATTATTGAGGCTGTAAGCAACTTAGTGAGACCCTGTCTCAAAAACAAAATAAAAAAGAGCTGAGGATGTAGCTCAGTGGTTAAGTGCCCTGGGGCTAAATTTCCAGTACTAAAAAGAAAAAAGAAAAAGAGGTAATACCTGGAGTCCCAGAAAATCGCCACCCACTCCCAGAAAAGGCATGAATATTCCTCCCCTTTATTTACCTACCCACCCCTCATTTCCTTTACCCCATCTCCCCGTGCAGCAGGTTGAGAAGTTAATTTGTGAGTCTCTCACAAATCAAGAATAAAAGTTGCATTCACTGCTCAATCCCCTACCCGCAAAAAACAAAGAAAGAAACCAGTCCACTTTCCTGAGCGAAGAAATTCCAGGACTAACTCCAGGACCCCGCAGCCCCGGGCTTCTCTCTCCTTTGCTCTAGAGCCTGCCCCCCACCCCCCACACACTGCCCACCAATCGTTACCCCATCTCATCTCCCCAGTGATTCCTGGCCTCCGTGTTTATTCCATTTACTCCATAAACAATCTTCGAGGCTCCACTGTGTGCCAAGGGCTTCTCAGCCCTGGGAATGCTCTGCAGACCCATCCTCGGTCACGGTCACGCAGGGTGGCCTGCTCTGTGCACCAGTGTAGAGTTCCAGGCGCAGAGCACTGTGGCCCCCCCGACCCCCGCACGGGGTGCAGCATGGATCAGGGCCGGGGACACCTGGGAAGGATCTCCAGGGGGAGAGATACAGTATCCCAAAGAGGGAGGACGCGGGAGCCCAGGCTGGGGAGGGAGGGCGGCCAGGGGCTGGGGCTGGGAGCTCAGATCAGGGAAGCTAGTTATAAGGGGCAGAGGAAGACTTTCTTTGCTCCAGGAAGCTTAGATGGACTCCATCCTAGGTTCCAAAGAAACCAGGCGGGAACAGGTTAGAGTGAAGCCGGGTGTGATGGAGGTCGCGGGAGGTTAGAAGGAGGGAGGCGTGGAGTGGGGAAGGGGGCAAGTGCAGCCCTGGGGAAGAGGCGCAGGGCCTGGGAGACCCCTTCCCAGGCCCCCCCACCCCGGCAATCGCAGTGGGCGCGGTGGTGCGGTGGTCCTGACTCAGCAAGGAGAGCAGGGGTGGGGGGGCTGGGAAGGAGGGGTCCCGGAACGGAGGTCTTGGGGGCTGGCAGGGGGGGGCGCTCTCTGCGGGTGGCACAGGGTGGCCGAGGGTCGGGTCCCAGCGGCCAGCCCGGCGGCCCCTCTCTGGCTTAGCACGCCCGACAGCACTAACTCGGCGGTGCCCGGCCAAGCAAATCTTTTGTCCCTGGCGGCGCTGAGCCAGCAGGGCGCCGCTGGGTATATACTGAGTCCGGTGGAGGACGGCGGCGCACCATGGCGCAGCGCTCCGGGAAGGTGAGTCCTCGCCCTTCCCCACCCAATGCAAACCAGCAGGGGGCCGGCGATTGCCCCAGTGCACGGGCATGGGGAGGGTGCAAACCGGGCATGGGGAGATGCAAACTGTTGTTCCGTGCGCCCTTTGGGGACTACAAGCCCAAGCAAAGCTGGCTTAATTTCTTAATTAAATGGAGCTGCCTGGCTGTTGGCTGCCGGCCTCTCTGGTGAGGGTGCAGAGGATGATCGCCCTCTTCCATCCCCTTTTTCAGGTGTTCTGGGGTTCTAACCACCTCCCCCAAGTCAAGAGCAGGGAGGGTGGTCAAACTTGGCTGCTGCTTTCTGGCTTGGGGTGGGTTAGACTTGCCGATCATACAGGGCCCACCCTGGCTGCCTCTTCTTTATGAGAGGATGGTCAAAGTGTGTGTTTTGCTCTCCAGTCTTCAGGGGCATGTGGGGCTGTTTCTCAGCAAAATGTTGAGCCTTGAGGACCTCCAAATCCTTAGGGTGTTCAGGTCTCATTGAATGTCTGGGTGACTCTATCAAACCTGACTTGTGCTGGAAGGGTAGCCAATTCAGATCTCTCTCCTCCTCCTCCAGTGACCCTGTCCTGGATAGTCCCATGAAGCCTTTGGGCTCCAGAAGTCCATTCAAGTGCTTCAGTGGTGAGAGCACCACTAGAGTCCTCTGCATGGGCCAGGTTATGTTTCAGAAACAAATAACCCCAGTAGCTTGGTAGCATACATCAACTAGGGTATCTGCCTCCCTAGCACCTCATATCCATCATGGGAATAAGTGCTTTTGTCCTCACACCCTTCCCTATGCCCCAGGCTGACAGTAACATGAGAAAGGGAAAGGAAGAGACCCCCAAATCAGTCATGCACTGGCTTGCAAGTGTCCATTCCTACACACCTTCCTTTGGCCAGAGCATACAGCTGCCCTAGCTCCAAGGGGCCTGGGAGAACTGGAAGCATTTACAAAGCACAAATGACAACAGTTACTGGGTTACTATACCTTGATAGGGTCCCTTGGGACCACAATTCTTTTTTTTTTTTTTTTTTTTTTTTTTTTTTTTTTTTTTTTTTTAAATTATTTTTTTTTTATATTTATTTATTAGTTATTGGCGGACACAACATCTTTGTTTGTATGTGGTGCTGGAGGATCGAACCCGGGCTGCACGCATGCCAGGCGAGCGCGCTACCGCTTGAGCCACATCCCCAGCCCCATGGGACCACAATTCTTGAGACCCAAGAGTTATTGAGTATTTGGAATTTTAGGTTCCATGGCAGGAAATAAGTTGAGGGGTTGTTGTTGCTTGAGTTGTTAAGTGTGGGGACAAGAGCTGGACTCAATGGCATTTGTCTGTAATCCCAGAGACTTAAGAGGCAGATATAGGAGGATCACAAGTTTGAGGCCAGCCCCAGCAACTTAGAGAGGTCTAAGAAATTTAGCAAGATACTATCTCAAAATTAAAAATAAATAATAATAAATAAAAAGGACTAGGGATGTAGCTCAGTGGTAAAGTGCCCCAGGGTCTCCAGTCCAAACTAAAGTTTGGGAAAAGGACAACTTGTCCATGCTACCTAGTTATCTGTCTGTCAGGCCTTTAAAAAAAAAAAAAAAAAAAGGACAAGGTGACACTTATAGAGTGTGCTTTTGAGGACTTTCATCCTGGGCGGGGCTTCCACAGGTTCAGCCTCTCCAGCTGAGGAGGCCCCGCCCCAGGAACCTGGCTTTCCAAAACATAAAGGTGAGTAGTAGGTGAAGTTTATTCTTCTGGAAAGATTTCCTTTAATGTTATTATGGATGTCTTGTTTTAACAATAAACAAAAATTGAGTTTAACAAATGTGGACACCTCGACAAAGGGGAACTTCCTGTCCCCAGAGAGGGGCTGCAGTTGGTCTGCTCCACGGGGGGCTTGGGCAGTGGCTGTGTCTGACAGCAGCCTGTTGACCTTTCATCCTCTGCCCAATCAGCACATGTCTCGGGCACCTCCTGTGCACAGCAGGGCCGGGCTTGGTGGCCTGGGAATCTGGGTTTCCTAGAGGATGCAGAGGTCCCAGATGACAGACCCCCAAACTGAAAGGAGAGAAGCCTGACCCTGGCTCTGACCTGGCCTTCTAGATCACTCTCTACGAGGGCCAGCACTTCACAGGCCAGAAGCTGGAGGTCTTCGGGGACTGTGACAACTTCCAGGACCGAGGCTTTATGAACAGAGTGAACTCCATCCGGGTAGAGAGTGGCGCCTGGGTCTGCTTTGATCACCCCGATTTCCGGGGCCAGCAGTTCATCCTGGAGCATGGTGACTACCCCGACTTCTTCCGCTGGAACGGCCACAATGACCACATGGGCTCCTGCCGGCCTGTAGGAATGCTGAGCACCCACTCCGCCTGGGGGCTGGGGCCTTCCTGGAGTCTGTAGCAGGGTCCTCCCAACTTTAAAAGGCCCTACCCAGCCCCCTGCTGGCAGGAGGGTGAGGCACCTGGAGTTCAATCAGGGCTACCAGGCAGGCGAGCCCCTGGGAGTTCTCAGGAAACCACTTTAAATTTCCCATCCAAACATGTAGCTAAATTCTCTATTTAAAATGCTGTTGAAAATATTAGAAGTTTGGGGGCTGGAGGGTGTAGCTCAGTGGTAGAGCGTGGGCTCTGGGTTCCCTCTCCAACACCCAAAAAAAGAAAAAAAAATTATAAGTTTGGATTTGTGACCAGAAGGTGGAGCACTCAGCGAAAGTTAAGTCAGGCTGCCTGGATCCGGGCACCTGCTGGGCACATGGCCTTGTAGCCATTCTGCGCACCTCCCAAGCCCTAATCTTGGAATTGCTAATGGAAGAAGCTGAAGTATCACAGGCCAGTCAGCAGGACGTGTGGGGCAGGTCCCCTGGAGTTGCACAAGTGGCTGCATCTCACAGGTGGGGCGCAAACCAGGGGTGTCGCTCTTCCGTGGGGAGGGGCTTTTTATGGCTGCATGACTCAGGGTAGGATTTGAGGAATGAGGCTTAACCCAAGTCACAGCACTATCTGACCTGCTCTGAGTTCTGGTCCTTTGAATGGGAAATGACCAGTCCCCAAGCTCACAGTGAGCAGCCCTGCTCAGAGTCTGCTGGCCAGAGGGCCCTCCCTTGGACGCCTGGGCTGGGGCTCTGGCAAACACCTAAGGAATCATGGGGGCGGTGCCTCTCTGCCTGGGGCCCCCTCTCCTATCAGCTGCAAAACCGGCTGCACTTTGGCTTCTCAAATGTAAGAATACTTTCTTAGTATCTCTGCCAGGCCTTGGGCATTTGGAAAAAGGAATTAAAATGGTTGGCCCTGGATCCCGTATAATGCTATTTATATTAAAAAGATACTAGGCAGCCTGTGAATGCTCTTCTCAAAAAGGCCATGCCTGGGGCCAGCTATGAGGCAGACCCGTCCCCCCCACATCTGGCCTGTGGGGAGCTGGCCCTCCTTTGTCTTTTGGAAACACAGGAATCACGCAGGGAGATCCATGTACTGATGTTAGTGAGTGATGACGTCAAGGCCAGCAGGGATTTCAGCAAACGAGATGTGTTATTTGTTTTAGATTTTTGGCTTCATGTTTTAATAAAAGGTTCTATTACAGTTCTAAAATATTATCATCTGTGGCCTGCGGGCAGAGAAGTCAAAGCTGAGAAGCGCGTTGGTATAACCAGGGCTGGAGCCCCCAGGCTGAGCACCTGGAGGGAGTTAGTGATCTCAACCCTGGTCCAAGTGGCCCTGGTCTCAGGGCAGTCTTGCCCCCTCTCTGGATCTTGGATTCCTTCGTTGTAAAAAGAGGAGATTGGACCACTGGACCGATTCAGGGGTTTTGAAGCTCTTTTGTTGTTGTTGTTCTTTCTTTTTTTTTTTTTTTTTTGTACTGGGGATTAAACCCAGGGACACTTTACCACTGAGCTACATGCTCAGCTCTTTTAATGCTTTTTTAAAAATTTTGAGACAGTCTCACTCAGTTGCTAAGGGCCTTGCTAAATTGCTGAAACTGCTCTCAAATTTACATTCCTCCCTGCCTCAGTTTCCCAAGCCTCTGGGATCACAGGCATGCACCGCCACCCCCAGCCAAGCTTTTTAAAGTCATAGAACCGCCAACACATGTCATGTGAAAGAAGGAGCAGAGGGTGTGTGTTGAGATGGGGCCACTTACCAACCCCCACCTCAGCCGGCCCGGGAACTCTTGGGTGCCCAGAGCCCTGGGTGACTGCACATTCCTTCCCACCTGTACTGGTGGAGGACTCAGAGCGTTTTCCTCTTTCCCACCCTCCGTCCGCCTGTGCCTTGGAGCATGGGGAGCATTTCCGGCTAGAGATCTTCGAGGGCTGCAACTTCACGGGCCAGTGCCTGGAGTTCCTGGAGGACTGCCCCTTCCTGCAGAGCCAGGGCTGGACCAGGAGCTGCGTCAACGCCGTCAAGGTCTACGGGGATGGAGCGTGAGTGGCGGCCAGGGCTGCTGGTCTCCCTATGGCCCAGAAAGGCCTCAGTGAGGGACACTGGGCCCCAAACAGCTGTCAGAACCCTGCGTGTTCTGTCCTTGGCCGCCCCCTGCAGACGCAGGTTTCCTTCTGATCAGCCGAGGGCAGCCCATGCTCCCTGGGCCCTCCCCTTGTGTAAAGTGTCCCTGCCCTGAGACTTTCCAGTTGACCATCTCTCTAACCTTTGTTTGGGTAGATATCGTCCCCATTTTACAGAGGAGCAAACTGAGACTGGAAGGTTAACTTGGCCCTGGAGAGAGGCCCTGCTGGGATTGCAGTCTGCTTTCCAGAGCCGGTGCCTTCAGCCCCTCCCCTCAGGAGAAGAGCCCCAGGCCCGGTCCTGCCTCCCTCTATGGCTGGTCCAGAAACTTGGCTCTTGTTGAAGAAGCTAAGGAGTCTTCTGTATTTCTGAGGCTTGGCCTCAGGGACCCTCGTGAGGTGTCGGGAGGGACTGAAGGAGACCCAGACTGAGCTATAGATACTATCTACCTTTCTTCAGGGAGGTGTGACTTGGTTTGAGGAGTTGGTGGCATCTGGGAGTCCAGGGGTAGAATTCCAGAACAATTCACCCTGGAAATTTTGCTGGCTAAGTTGTGCCATGAGGCAAAGACACACCTGGGCATGCTACATGTCCTGAGACCCAGGACACCGTCCCGCCTCTCCACAGCCTGGAGACTTCAGGGCTGTTGAGGAACAGGGGGGGAGGCAGGGGCATGGATCTTGAATCCTGTGCCCTCGGAGGGGACATCTTGGTGGCCAGGAAGCTAATCAGAGCTGAAATGGTAGACTCCCTGTGTGGACCCAGAGCACACTTATCCTTTACCTCTTGTGTTTTTAATTCATTTTTTTCTTTCTTCTGCGGTGCTGGGGATGGAACCCACACATGCTGGGCAAGCGCTCTATCACTGAGCCACGTTCCCAGGCCCTGTGACTTGTAAGCCCTCTTCAAGGGGCAGCTGCATGGGTGGCGATGCTGGATGCCCTGGGTCTGGATGGTGACACTCCACAGAGCCTTTCCTGGGACCTGGGTGATGATGAGGCTGGGTCCCTCCATTTCCCGCAGGACAAGAGCGTTCCCTCTGGGTTCCATGCAGTTCCAGTTGGCCTGTCCCTCGTCCCATGTCCTGGAGGGCACTTGGAGGGAAATACACTGGCATTTCTGCCACTTCCACTTCCCATCTCCTAAAAGCTGAGCCTCAGGGCCGGGAGGTATTGCCAAAGTAGAGCACTTGCCCGGCCTGTGTCAGGCCCTGGGTTCAATCCCCCCGCCGCCCCCTGCCCTCTAAGAGAAGAATGAGCCCTTTGCCTTCCTCTCTCTGCCTCCTCCCCAGCTGGCTGGGCTAGGAGGGGGAAGCTTGCTGCGACGCCCAGCCCTCTCCCTGCCCTTTAGTTTGGGGGATGTCCACCTGAGCCCCAGGGTGGCTCAAGACACTGCTTGGGCCTTTCCAGCTGCTGCTAGGGGGCCGGGGCTGGCCCACTCGCTCTGAGCTGCAGCTGTGGGGTGGGAGGTCTTGCGGCACCAGGCTTTCCCCCAGTAGGTGCCCCCTCCCTGCTCACACTCTCCGCCTCCCTCCCTCTTCGTGGCCATTACAGACCCTGACTCTCCCAGCAGTGGACTACCCCAGGCACCAGGTGTGGGGTCAGGAGAGTGACGGGAGCAGACAGTGGGGAGGAGGGCCCTGCGGCCTTGGGCCCTCACTCTCCTTCCCTGACCTCATCTGTAGGCTGGGCTCAGGCTAGAAGGACTTTGTCCATGGGGAGGAAGCTCCTTCAACAGCAAAGTGCTTTCGAGGTGGTGGGCAAGAATTACTGGGGTCCAGGTGGGCACTCATTGTAAAGAGGCAGGGTCAGAGTCCAGGCCACATGGACCCCAAAGACAGAGCTGTCTGTGTGCCCCTTGTGGGAGGCCCAAGAGGAAGCTGCCCAAGGCCACTGCCTGTCCCTGAAAGCAGAGAAAGGCCGTTTTCCATGGAGAGAGTGAAGGGGAGGAGTCGGGGCCTGGTAGAGGCCCGCTGTTGACCACGGCGACTCCCAGTCCTCTGCTGGGGCCAGGCGGTCAGTTCAGGCTGCAGACCTCGCCCCCCAGGGCCACACACTTGTGCTACCTTTCTTGGGCCCCCTCCCCACAGTAGCACACTTGGCTCAGGGATGGCAGAGGAAGGGATGGCTTTCTGGTCAACACTTCCCCTCCCAGATGGAGACCACCCTCCAGGCCCCGCTCTAGCCTCCCGCCACACCTTCCTGGTCACCTGGGTTGCGCTGCCCTTCACCTGCAGCCCCACACCTCCTGGGTGATGAGGGGCCATGGTCTCTCCTGGCTCCACTGGGGACCATGGCCAGGATCCTGGCTGTCCCCTGCTGCAACTGCAGACACCACAGTCTGTTGTTCACTGGAGCAGAGGTGTCATGGGGACGGGAGCCCATCTGTCGGACCTGAGCACCCCGGTTCCTAACACACAGTGAGACACACGCCTGGAGCTCGACTGTGTTTGCTGAATGAATGAGCAGGAGGCGTTTGTCCCCAGTCTGTGCCCAGTGTCCTGCCTGCTGCTGCAGCTGCCATCAGTGTGAGATGGTCCTGGCAGAGAGCAGGAGGGATGGGGCTGTGCCCCAGGGGCCAGAGCCTCCTGGAGTGGACTGGCCAATTTTAAACCATGGCCAGTGACTGGGCACGCCTCCCCAGCGCCACACCCAGCCCTGACCCACACAGCAGCAGGTAGGGAGTCAGCCTAGTGCGGGCTGCGCACCCTGGTGTTCTGCAGAGCACGGGATCCACTGGGCTAGGAAGGGGTGGCAGGGCTGGTGGGAGGTCTGATCGGAGGCTGGGTGGCATTCCTGTGTCCCCTGACCTGTCTTTCCCTGGCTTCCAGATGGGTCCTCTATGAGGAGCCCAACTACCGTGGCCGAATGTACGTGGTGGAGAGGGGCGACTTCCGCAGCTTCTCCGACTGGGAGGCCCACAGTGCCCGTGTGCAGTCGCTCCGCAGGGTGGTCAACTTCTTCTAGCCCCACCTGGGCCTCAGGATCGCCGGCAATAAAGGTCCTGAAAGAGGAGCACTGAGCTGGCCTCTGCTTTCCTGGCCCCTTGCTGGCCTAGGGGCTGAAACCCAAGGGACTCGACAGACAGAGGAAGGCACTGGGAGGCCTGCATTAGGGCCAGAGGGGACCCTCTAGGGCCAGGAGACCAATCCCTTAATCTAACACAGCCACAGGCCTCCCGTCCCAAAGAGAGACGGTAGGGCAGGTGGGACAAGGCCCAGGGTGCTTCCTCCCACCCAGGGACCCCTGGCCCATTAGGTGGGGAGGGGGAGAAGGGGGCTGTGGGGCGAGCTGAGGCTGGCTTCCCGCTCTCCCCGAGCTGTGTCCAGCATGGGGCCCTCTCCCTGACTCAGCAACAGGGCTGCCAGGCCACGTGGTCTGCTTGGTGGCCAAAGGCCTGACCCAGGCAGGGCTCGTGCATCGGTATCTCTGGATTTTATCCTCAGCTGATTTTATGAGGGGCCCCTCTAAAAGAAGAGGAGAGCCCAGGGCGCACCTGCCCCTGTGAGGGGTCCTGGAGGGAAAGAGAAATGGAGGGCTCCACAGAAAGGAGGGGAGACTGGGAGGACCTTCAGGGCCCAAAGAAGCACAGGTTGCGTCTGCTCCGACCCCAGCCCCTGCAAGAGGCAGGGCCTGGCCGGCCACCTGAGTCCAGGACGGGCACCTTCACCCCCAGGTGCCAGTCTAAGGAACTTACCTGGGGCCTCTCCAGGCCCCTGGGTCCACCTGTTGGGGGTGGGCATGAACTTGGAGGGAATCACCCTCCCTAAGAGAGGACAGGAGACTCCTGGGCCCAGGTGTTTCTGGGAAGAGGGTCCATGCCCCCAACTCCACCCGTCATGCCCAGTGAGAGGACAGTCCCTGGAGGGGAGCTTGCTAGACACTGGAGGTAGCCCAGGTAACTCCTGCTCCTGCTCCAGACCCTCCCCCTGCCCCAATCCTGAATGGAAACTGCCAGTGGAGACAAGCTCCTCAGAGGAACCTTAGTCTGTCCCAGGAGAGGAAGAACCTGGGACCCTCTGGGGCTTCTGAGGACCTGGAGCGCTGAGTCCCCGAGGATGGGGGACCCAGAGATGCCTGCTCCAGCCAGAACCAGGCTGAGGCCCGCTGGGCGAAGGCTCAGGGGGCCTGCAGTGTTCCCACTGTGGGTCAGGCTCCCGGTCCAGCTTTCCAAACCCCACACCTGACCCAGGGCCCTCTGCCACCAGCTGGCTCCTCACTGGCCACCAGCCTGGCCCTCACTCCTCATATCTTTCTTGTCTTGTTCTGCACTGGAGATTGAACCCAGGAGCACCTCGCCATTGAGCCACGTCCTCAGCCCTTTTTATTTTTTATTTTGAGTCAGGATCTTGCTGAGTTTCTTAGGGCCTCACTAAGTTGCTGAGGCTGGCCTTGGACTTTTGATCCTGTTACCTCAGCCTCCTGAGCCCCTGGGATTCCAGGTGGGCACCACGGCACCTGGTTTTTACCACACATTTTGCTGGAGATTTTTAAATAGGTAAAGGGGGTCCAAATGGGAAGCGCCACTCCCAGGCTGGCCACTTGCCTTGTGACCCCCCATTAGAAAATATTTTAATTAGTCCTTCCTTCCTTCCTTCCTTCCTTCCTTCCTTCCTTCCTTCCTTCCTTCCGTCCATCCTTCCTTCCTTCCTTCCTTCCTTCCTTCCTTCCTTCCTTCCTTCCTTCCTTCCTTCCTTCCGTCCTTCCTTCCTTTTCCAGTACTGGCAATTGGACCCAGGGTCTCACAGTGTCCTAGGCAAGTGCTCCGCCACAGAGCTACACCCCAGCCCTGAATTCATATTGAATATTGAATATTTGAAACGGAGACAAGTCAAGAGGCTTGGAGAGCTAAGGATGACTGGGCGGTAGAACACTTGACAGCATGTGTGAAGCTCTGGGTTCAGTCCTCAGTACTGTAAAAATAAACAGACAGACAGACAGAGGCTTGGAATGGGGAATTGCTAATGAATGGAACCCAGAGCTGAGGGTGGGAAACCTGGGATCCTGGATCTCAGGGACTGTTTTCCGCAGGGGCTGACAGTGGAGAAGGGGATGGTCATCCAGTGAGGAGGGTTTCCCTTGTCCTGTAGTGGCACCCCCTCCTCTTACCTGGGCTTCTCCAGAAATCCTCACCATGGCTGATTTTAGGACTTTCAGCAAAAGAGTTCACTGTAGATAAACTTCCTATTTTACTTGGCCACTGGCCGGGAAGACACCAGCACTCTAGGTGCTGGACACCCCCTTAATAGTTTCTCACAAACGTATCCATATAGTAGTTTGTAGAAATGTGTAAACAGGCCTCTGGCCTGAGCTGGGCTTCACAGAGATGTCTTCATTTCTAGGATAGAGAAGTTACCAACTGGGCTCCCTGGTAACAGCTGCACGGGGAGGAGAGGAGGGGAGAAGAAGCTCTCCCCCTCTCAGGTCCTTGAAGGGTTAACTTGCCCAGAACAGTGACAGAAAAAGCTGCTTTATGTGAACTTCTGCAGACTGGGAACTTCTGAGCCCCTCCCCTCACAGGCTGGGTATAAAACTCTGAAACTCCCTGAACTCGGGGTTCAGGGGATTGATTTATTACAGCCAAGGCTGTGCCCTCTGAACCTGGCTGCAGCCCAATAAAACTGTTTCCTGCTGTCTTCGGAGCCTTGTCTCAACTGTCCCTACAACAATCCTAGTTTCCAGGGTACCGAGGCTCAAATCAAGAACTTGAGAAACCACCATAAAACTAGCAACGAGCCAGCCACCTCCAAACTCCGAGCCTGGAACCAATTGGCAATAAAATCTCCCCTCACTGTTGCTCACCTGGGAAGAGTGTTTACTTAAAATCATGCCTGAGGCTTCCATTTCTCTGCCAGTTTGTTCACGGAGTAGGGCTTTCTGTGTGGGCCCAGCTGGCCTGTCTCCATGTGGGCACATCTGTCATCGAGGCCTCCTGGAGGCCAGGCCCTATCCCTGCCTGCACATCTGGTCTGTCCTGCAACTGTCCACCTGCTACCCCTCAACCTCCAAGGTCAGCAGTGTCCAGCTGGCTGTGCTTTAGGATCTCATAGGTCTTTCCTGCTGGTGGTGATGACAATGCTAATAGATGTTAACAGAAACCTACTGAGAACTAACTTCATGCTAGGCTCTGCCGTCAGTGGAATCCACATGTACAGTAACCCCAAGATTATAACACTTAGCACTGCCGTACCAACCAGGAGTGCTGGACCCAGACAGGTTAAGAACTGGCCCAAGGTCACCCAGCAGGCAGGACTCCAACCCAGGTTTGACTCTGCTCCACACTGCACATTTGTATGTATAGGTCTATTTGGCATGAACTTGGGCGGAACCCAAAGCCTCTGCAGCCCCAGTTCCTGCTCTGTGAAATGCACGCCATCGTGTCTGTCCGACCAGCTGTTACACACCTTTAAAAGTCAAGCGTGTGGCCCTGGAGCCGGTGCCACATGAGGATTGGTTGTTGGTAGCAGTGACATGATGTTGGGGGAAGCACTGAGACAGGCTGAGTTGGGGTCCTCCCATCTGAAATTCCTGACAGGGGCCAAGAAGGTGGGTGCGGAGGCCGAGGCCGGCTCCGTCCGCAGGGATGCCTTCCTCTCTTTGTCCCTTGGTGGCCCCTTGTCCTTTAAAGGTTCTGGAACTTTGGAAGCAATTTTTTCCACCTTCCTTCAAAGCTGACTTTGAATAAAACCTGTGTTCCTAGCAGTGGGACTCAATATTTCTGGAGCCCGGAGCATTATGGCCTCCTGGGTGGGAGCGGGTTAGAGCAGGAGGAGGCTCTCTGACAGGGCGCTTCCCTAGAATGTGTGACCTTGGACAAGCTGCAGTCCTTGCCTCCTGCCCTCCGGCCCACAGTGGGAGAGTATCCACCCCAGGAGTTCCTGGTAGTCACATGAGAACCGCAGCCCACCAGCCAGTCCAGGGCCAGAGCCAGTCCTCCTGCGGCTCCCAGGAACACCAGCACCTCATTAGCGGGTGATTTAGTGCTTGGTGCTGCTGGGTGACCTTCCCCTCACCCCAGCCCCCTGCTTCCTAATCTGTCAGCAGATCTGCTTTTTGTCAGAAAGAGGGAAAACAAGGTTCCCACCCCAGAGCATTGATCTGCAGTCTGTCCAGGGAGTGAGGACCCAGGACAGAGCTGCTCAAGCCACACATGGTCA
Source organism: Urocitellus parryii (assembly GCF_045843805.1). Classification (NCBI taxonomy): domain Eukaryota; kingdom Metazoa; phylum Chordata; class Mammalia; order Rodentia; family Sciuridae; genus Urocitellus; species Urocitellus parryii. Next base: position 5,384,647 of record NC_135533.1, read on the forward strand.
CGTATTTCTGTCTCCACTCTGCAGTTTGGAGGCTGTGCTTTTAAGAGCCGAGAGCCTGGTGCTCCAAAGGCTGCCTGCAGCGCAGGCACCTGCTCATCAGGCCCAGGTCACCACAGGGAGGACTCTGAAGCGCCCTCTGCAGCGGGGTGGGGGGCACTGGTCTAGAAGTCTTTGTTTGCCCCGCCCCTCCTGGGACCCCAGGTGCCCCCCTGCCTGTCTCTGACGGACAGTGCATTCTCGGCTGGTGGCTTCTGGGCTCTGCCTTCTACGCTGCTGGGGGGACACTTCTGAGCAGGGCTGCACCTCCACCCCTCGTCCCCTTGAGAAGCCTGAACAGATTTTCAACCAAGATCCGCTCAATGAGCCAGGCTTTAAGATTGAGCTCCAGGGCTGGGGGTGACTCGGTGGCGGAGCACTTTCCTAGCAGGCCAAGGCCCTGGGCTCCGTCACCAGCCCTGGGGGGAAAAAAAAAACGTTGAACCAAGCTCTGGAGTTTCAGGGAATGTACTGAGTGCCACCAAGCTGTGCGCTCCGGGGAGGTGCAGACTGGATTGTGTGCTCGGTGGGTTTTGCCCAGGACAAAAGTCTGAGTCCTCTGCTGAAGGGCTGGGGCTGTTCCTGGGTCCTGGGGACCTGAAGTTCCTACCTGCCCACACCTGCCCCACACCTGCCTTTCTCTGGCTTCTCCTACCTTATGGGTCGGCAACACCCCTGCACCAGGCACCCAGTGCAGGCCTCCGCGTGGGACTCCCCAGGAAGCAGCAGCTCCACCTGCAGGGAGGGGACACCTAGGGTTCCCTGTCTCCTGGCCCGTCCTCCACCGCTGGTGACGTGGGAGGAATGCCAGTGAGTGGTTCTGTGAACAGGCGCTGAGCTTCCCACCCACAGTGAGGCCTGCTTCCTTGGCAGTCCATGGTTCACAACGACCCTGCGGAAGCCAGCTGCAGCCTCTCCTTGGCCTGGTCTGTGTGCGTGGGGGTGGGGACACCACTAGAGCAGATGGGTGCAATGGCAGCCCTGTCTCGGGGGGGGGGGGTGTGGCAGCGTGTGGGCAGGCTGGCCGCTGGTGGTGGTGACCTTTCTGACGTGAGCCTGCCCTGGGTCCAGGCCTGCATTCCCTGGGTGGGGAGGGACGGCGGGACAGGGTATGGGATCCTGTGGGACTTTCTGGCTGAGGGTCAAAGCAGGTCTGGGGAGCGGGCAGGAGTACCCTCTCCATTCACCTCACCTGGCCCAACTTCCCACCTACTGGTTCAGGCCTTTGCCGTGGGCTGGGGGTGGTCTCCTGTGCCCTTTCCCTTACACCAGGGGATCCTGGGGCTTAGAGAGGCTGCTGGGGATGCCAGGCACAGGGAGCAGGGCGGGTACCCGCTCACAGTGTGCCCAGCTTCACCCTGGGTCCTCAGCTCCTGAGCCACGTGGACAGAGGCCAGCAGGGCAGTAGGGATGGGTGCTGCCCGTCCAGGGGGGCTGCTGGTTGCTCAAGGGGGAAGTGGGCCTCTAAGCCCAGAAGGGGCGCCCAGCAGCTTTGCCCATCATGGGGTGCTGGACCCCAAGATCGGGCAGGACGCTTATCTCACTCACAAAACACAGAATGAGAAACAGCCTGTGGAGAGCTCTTTAGTGGAATAAAAGGTGAGACCAGGGCCAGGTTAGCGGCCATGACATCCCCCATTGCACAGCCCTGCTCTCTGTGGGAGGAAGTCCCGACCCAGGCCACGCGAGACAGGAAGGAATCAACTGGATGACCCGCGGGGTCCAGAAGAGAAAAGAAACTAGTTCTCCAGAGAGAACAGCAGGCCCTGGGGCTCAGGTGGGAGGTGAATTTCTCCATGGGCCGGCCACGCCCGTGTTGATGGCCACGAGCCACATTCTCAGCATCACCCTCCTCCAAAGAAAACAGCAAGTTCTCCGGCATTTTTGCTGATGATACCCTGTAGGGCTAGGCCAGTGGTATTAAGCTAAAGTAAAATTGTTGTGAGGGAGAACGTTCTAACAATTCATTTACATAAGAATATTCAGCTAATTTGGGGGTACTGGGCATTGAACCCAGGGGTGCTCTTACCACTGAACTACTCGCCAGCCCTTTTACTTTTTTTATTCTCAGACGCGTTCTTGCTAAGTTGCCCAGGCTGGCCTTCAACTCGTGATTCTCCTGCCTCAGCCTCCCACAGAGCTGGATTGCAGGATCTGCCTCACTTAGCTAATTTTAAGTGAGTCTAACTGGGTGTTTGAAGTGGGGCCTGACAGTGGTTAGCGCTCAGCAAATACTAACACAGCAACACGTTCACTGAGCGAGTATTAGGCCCTGTTTTTACGTAGAATAAGGTAAATGTATCATTTTCCTCTTTTATAACTGAAGAATAGACTTGAAAGGTTATTTGACCAGATTCATACCATACATGGTAAAGGAGGCCGAGTTCCCCAGGCCGTCTGCTTCAAGCCCGCCCTACAACCAGGGCTTCCAGAGCTTTCTGACTGAGACTCACGTGAGGGCACAGCCGTGTCATGAAATGAGCCTTGTCTCTGCTATTGAGTTGAACATGGGTATTTTCTATTTTATTTTAACATAATGCTGGTCCGACGCCAACTACGTTGATTTCACAACTCCTCAGCGGATCACAGTTCTCCAGTCTGAAAAACACAAGCCCGCCTCACAGTGAAACTCACGCGCATTTAAGGAGAGGTGGGCTGCTCCGTGACGGCTCTTCCACTCCCAGGAGCTCACCCTCACACACCTTCACAGAAAGGTCTAGAAAGCTGACAGCTCTTTTCCCTCCCTCCCAGGCCATGAGACACAGCTCTAGCGAATAAAAGTCCTTGGTCAAAAGGACTCTGGGAAAAGCCTTCACTGTCTTAACCAGAAGCCTCCCCCTTTGTCTTCCTGCGTTGAATGAAGGTGTGATGCCAGGAGCAAGCAGCCTTCTTATGATCGGGAGACTACTGTAAAAGGAGTTGGGGAGACGCAGGCTCTAGGCTGCTAAAACAGTGTCACATGGCCACCTTCTTGTAAGTTAGAGACATGGTTCTCTACAACAGAGTGTTCCTGACTATCAACCCAATAACCAAAACAACAAGAAACAAAACCACAGCCTCAGGTACCTGGTTCCTTCGGCCTGTCTTCCTGCTGCTGGGTGCACTGCAGTCCACTGACCTGCGGGGCTCACCTCCCTGCAGGGCTGCAGTGCCCTAGTGGCTCCTGGTGACCTTGTGACGTTGGCCACATCACCCTGGTGTGCAGTGCTTCGTTGGCCCTCCGTTCCCCAGGACCATCACAACCTAATTTGCTCCCAATAAAACTACTTACAGATCATTGAGTCCTTCAATTTTCTGTGGAAAGTAACTGTGGCCACAGGTTCCCCAACTCCTGCACATGCCCCTCCCCGACTCTGTCAGGACCAACCCACGTTCTTTGGAAGAGAATCCTGTGGGACACGGAGGCTGCAAACAGCGGCACTAGGAGCCACATTTGGGGCCCCCCAGGAAGAAAAATGTGCTGGGTTCCCAGAAGGGAAGGCGGTGGTGTGTGGCTGCTGCCGAGCTGGGTGGGGAGGAGGGGAGGCTGGTCTGGGGCCGCGGGTCTACCTGCAGCCAGGAAGCCGAGCCCTGGGGGTGGGAGGGCCCAGAGGCCACCCCCCTCCCTGCTGGGCAGCACCGCCTTGTCTCCCCAGAACCCCTAGCCTCAGGGAATGACCCCTGGGACTTCACCAGGGTCACTGCAAGGTGCTTAGCTAGGTTAGGACCAGGTCTGCTTGGTCAGCACAGACTGCCACACGGCCAGACCCACCGCATCCCACGTCTCCAGGAAGGGCAAGGCCCCCGCTGGTGACCCGGAGGGAGAGAGGGAGAGGGAAAGAGAGGGAGGGAGGGAGGGAGAGGGAGAGGGAGGGAGAGGGAGAGAGAAAGGGAGAAAGAGGGAGAGAGAGAGAGGGGGGAGAGAAAGAGAGGGGGGGAGAGGAAGAGAGGGAGAGAGGGAGAGAGGGAGAGAGAGAGGGAGGGAGGGAGGGGAAGAGGGAGGGGGGGGGAGAGGGAGAGGGAGGGGGAGAGAAAGAGAGATCTTCTTTAAAAAGTCAGTTCTCTAATCTTCGAGCTCATTTAACCTCATCTATCTCCAAGAACAGCCACGCTGAGGTTAGAGCTTCCCCACATGAACCAGGACACGCCTCAGTGTGCAGCAAGACCACGCTGCGGTAGCTGGGCCTTATCTGTCTGACTGGTGGCCTTACACATGGAGGATGTTTGGACTCGGGATGCAACAGGGAGGGCACCACGTCAAGGCGAAGGCTAAGCTGTGGCGGTGGCGCTCGCCTGTAATCCCAGTGGCTCAGGAGGCTGAGGCAGGAGGATCATGAGTTCAAATCCAGCCTCAGCAAAAGCAAGGCCCTAAGCAATTCAGTGAGACTCTGTCTCTAAATACAATACAAAATAGGGCTGGGGATGTGACTCAGTGGTCAAGCGCCCCTGAGTTCAATCCCTAGTACCCCCACCCCCCAAAAAGACAAAGGTTAAGATTGGTGACACTTCCCCCAACCAGGGCATGCCAGATTGCCAGCAGCCACGCAGATCCTTCCCAGCCTCAGAGGGAATCAGCCCTGCTCTGGACTCCTCAGAGCCTCCAGAGGACTCACAGCCTCCAGAACCGAGAGATGGTTGTGTGTTTAACCACAGGTCCACGGGGCAGCCCTGGAAAGGGAGTGCAGGGAGGCTGAGGCCGGAGGATCACAAGTTTGAGGCCAGCCTAGCAGCTCAGCGAGACCCAGTCTTTAAATAAAATACAAGAAAGGGCTGGGGATGTGGCTCAATGGTTAAACACCCCTGGGTTCAATTCTCCGATATTAAAATAAATAAATAAATAAACCTTATGAAGCTGTCTCTGGTGTTCAGTGAACTCACGGCCTAAATCTTACTGGAGAGAGTGGGAGGCAGGTTCTGCCGGCCGCCAAGTGAAAGCGCCAGTTGTATCCACAGACTACCCAGAGCTTCCGTGTGGAATTAAAGCACTGATCCAAAGAGAAAGAGGCCCCTGACGGCCACGGCCGAGTGGGGACCTGGGGTGGATATGGAAGACTCAGAGAGGTCAAGGGTCCTCTGAAGCCCTCTGAGGCACCCCAAGACGTCCTCTGTGGAGGGGAGAGTGAACTGGCCCTGTGCCGGGGCCTCATCCTCGCTCCCCTCCCGGGTGAGGGGATTTCAGCTGGACAGCTCCTGCAGGACAGGAGCCCCCAGGGAGCGCAGGAGTTTGGTGACAAACAGGCCAAAGGCAGAGGAGCGCCTTGGGAACGGATTCCGAGGGGCCTGGCCGACCAGGGAGGAGCAGGACGGGGTTCGGGCAGAGGGTTTTTCTGTGTGGGTGGAACCCAGGGTCTCGCTGGTGCTATGCCAGCGCTCCACCGTGGAGCTGCATCCCCAGGCCTTTTCTTTATTCGGAGGCAGGGTCTTGCCAGGTCGTGCAGGTGCCTGGAACTCGGGATCCTGCTGCCTCCACCCTCCCGTGTCCCTGGGGTGGCAGGTGCGCACCACGGTGCCTGGCAGGCCTTGGACACTGGGGACATCGCTTCCTTCCGAGTGCTGGCTTGGGGCACATTTGCTGGGCAGGCTGGCGCAGCCGTGAGGGCATGACAGTGACACAGCAGGACAGAACCCTTGGCGCCACAGAGGAACGGTTCTCAGGCTGTGGGGACACCTGCAGCATGTGTCCACACCACCTGCCCCCAAGAGGGCCCTGAGACCCCCCCAACAGGGAAGACAGGGGACGGAAGCTCAGATATTAAGGGGACGCTGCCAGCTGCCAAGCCAGTGGGGTCCCAGAGCCAGCAGGAGAGGGTGACAGGGAGCCCCTGCCACAGGCATCGCGGGGGGCAGGAGTGGGCCTCGGCCACCCATTCGCTAATGTCTGTTGTAGTCGCGGGAAGGTCCAAGAGGCCTGGCTGAGGGGCACTGGGTGAGCAGGGGGGTCCCCGGCCTGGGCTGGCTCACAGCCTGGCCCCTGCAGGAAGACCCTGCTGCGCCTGCACACACACCACGTGTGCATCCCGCGACCTCTTGCCCGCGGCGTTTAAACCTCAGACCTTTGGTCATTTCCTCAGGTCAATACAAACTGAAAAACACAGAAACTTGTATGGGATCTAGGAACTTGTATGGACCTCGGTGAGGATGGGCTGAGGAGGCACAGGCTGGGGGGCGTGGAGAGTCGGCCGGGCACCTACCCTGACCTCCCAAATGCCGCCGCTGCTGCTGCTGCACAATGGTGACTCACGGGCAGGGACCTGACTTCAGGGGACAATCCACCCTCTTTGCTTGCTTCATGGTCCTGGGAGAGTTACCAGATGCCCCAGGACCTCTGCAGAAGTTCTTGTGAGCGCAGGGTCAATAAGCAGCACCTGTGAGTACCTGGGTTCAATAAGCATCGTCACCACCATGAAGGCCACGTGGCTCCAGCAACCAGGGCAAAGGGAGCCCAAGCACCCGAACACGGGCAGGGCCACCAAGGACTTGGGCCTCTCAGGAAAGAAGGTTTGGGTCACTCCACTTGGTGTGGCTCCAAGGCGAAGCAGGGGCTTCTCTGGATCTGTGACCCTGGTGAACCGGCACTGTGTGTGAGCCTAGCCGGCTCAGAGGGGGACAGCTCTGGATGACTTGTTGGACTCCTCGGCAAAACTGCTGTGGTGACAGGGTTCTGTTCCCAGCCAAGTTAGACCCAAGGTAGAGAAATGAATTCCCTCTCCTTGGGAAGAAAATTGGTGGGAAGAGCAGGGGGAAGGAAGGGCAGAGCCACGGCAGCACCCAGGGACAATGCCACCAGCTCTGATGTCAAGGTCCCTGGTCGTTCCCTAGCTTATCCTTCCAATCTGGACACCCTCCCCTGCCTTCCCTTGGTTCCTTCTGTAAGCCCCCTTTTTGGCAGGGAGTATATCTCGCTGGCAGAGCTCTTGCCTCGCATATGTGGGGCCCGGGGTTCCCTCCCCAGCACCACCCAGTAAATGAATCCTCTCCTCCCTGTGTTGGTACAGGGGCCTGCACACGCACTGAGCTGTAACCCCAGCCCTTCTCATTTCTGACACAGGGTTCAGTGTCGCCCATGTCCTGTGTGGGTGACGGATTCAGGGTCACTCTGCAACAAAAAGACCACACAGACACAAAATACCTTTTTCGGGGGTCAGGGACGGCTCTGAGACTCTGCAACCTCAGGGGACAGCTCCCGCTCTGGAGGGCAAGAGGAGCAAGGGAGGCAAGAGAGCAAGCGCACCCCAAAGCCCTGTTTTTATTAGGGGGAAAACATTCAGTAGAATATTCCACCCCAATCAGGCAAGGGATTGTGTTACAACAAACAGGGGGGTGACGCCCACTCCTACAGGGTGACGTCCAGACCCAGAGCTGCACGTCCTTGCCCAGCGAAAGTGAAGCCCCTTTGCTTTGCACTGCATCACGCAAGGCTGGGGGGCATGCTCAGCTCCTGTTCAGGGCGCCCCAACAGTCCAGCTAAGTTGTCAAGGCTGACCTTGAACTTGCACTCCTCCTGCCTCAGCATCCTGAGTGTCTGGGGTCACAGGTATGTGCCCCTGGTCATGGGACTGTAAATCCTTTTGTTGCTTAAGCTCATTACACTCCAATTTCTTCTTCTGCGACCAGAGAGTCCTGAACAATATCCACTTTCTTCTCCTTCCTGCCCCCAGCTGGATAAAGGCAGGTGTGAGGTCAGTGACACGGCTGTCCTGTCTTCTGTAGAGGTATAACTCACCAAAAATGCCCTCCGTAGGATTAACAACCCTTCTCATCTTGGCTTCAGGACCCACACGGAGGACAAGCCAACGTATCGTTTGTGAGCAGCTAGAAGGCTTCTGGAATGAAGGAAAACAGATGCTGCAGACCGGGCTCCTGCCGGCCCTCCTCCTCCTGCGCCCTCCTCCTCCCGCACACACGACCCCACACAGGGCTCCTCTCATGCACGTTCACAAAAACACTGACACACATGCACACGTCCACACTTCATACCCACACACAAGTGCATTCTTGCACACACACATGCACATTCACAGTTCATTCTCTCACATGCATGCATACACACACACACACACACACACACACACACACACACACTCCCTCTAACCAGGAAGCCTTCCTATATCCTGTGACAAGCCCCTTGCAAGAAGAGGGATGAGCTGGTGCAGGACGCCTGAGATCTTTGCCTGGGCACCACTGGAATACATCTGGCATGTGCTCACACTTGTAAAACCATCATCACAAGCAAGATAGTTCACCTGCCGTTGGCCCAGGGGTTCCCCCTTGCTCCTTTGTCATTCTGTCCCCGACGACTCCTTGTCCCCTCCCCTTATCCCAAGCAACCACTGATGGGAGGCCCGTCCGTGGGGATCAGCTTCTCATCTGGCTTCTTTCACTCAGCGCAGTGCTGTTGAGATCCACCTGTGTTACTGTGTGTGTCAACACCTGGCCCTGCTCCTTGCTGGGGCCACCCCTTCCTGTGGACCTTCTGCCCTTCGTCTACCTACTCATCTGTTCCCATCGTGCCTACTGGGGATAACGGGGATCAGCGCGACAGAGTTTGTGCCTGGACACTTCATTCTGGGCAGGGAGGAGGGGGGAGTCAGGGGTGGTGTCCATCAGGAGACCGCCAACCTGCTCTCCAAAGCTGCCACACCATTTTATATTCTTGCCAGACGTGAACACTCCAGTTGCTCCCTGTTCATGCCAACAAGAAGTCACAGGCAGTCACGTCTATTTTGGGGGCCATTCTGACAGGTGCCTAGGGATCTCTTCCTGTGGTCCCTGATGCATAGGGATGGGGAGCACCTTTTCATCTGCTCATCCATTACTTGTGTATTTCACTGGGAGAAATTTCTAATTAAATCATTTGCCAATTTTTATATTGAGCTGTCTTTTTATAAAAATTCTTATGTCGAACTATAAGAATTTTTTAAAAATATATTCTGAATAGTAAGCTGTGGGAAGCCACCATGAAATACTTGATAGTTCCCAGGGAGATTTTAGGTTTAACCTTGGAAAGGATCAGTGGCTCTCCCACACAATCGATTGCCCAAGGCACAGGACCTTTATCTCCACTCTACTTGGAGGATCCTTCATAGTAGCTCTGGAGATGGGCGTAACCATGGGGAACTGGACAGCCCACCTTTTATGGAGGGCCTGGGATGTTCCCCGGGATAAATAAAGCAAGTGAGGGCTCCATGATGGGATAGCCCATCCCACCCCCCGCTTTCTGACAACATTTCCTGGCCTGTGGTTTCTTCGCTGTTCTACTTTTCCTACCTTTTATCTCTCAGCCAGCCCATTCCACGGAGGGGACCTCCGTTCCCAACATGTACGGGACGTGGTCGGGAGTAAGCCTTTATCACACGTACGATTTGCAAATAATTTCTCCCACTCTGTGGGTGGATTTCTCACTTTGGTTCTAGTGTACTTTGAAGCACAAGAGCTTTTCGTTTTCATGAAACCTATTTTCTGTTTGTTTATGCTTTGAGTATTAATTAAATCTAGGAAATCATTGCCAAATCTAAAACATGAAGACTTACTTTTATATTCTCTTCTAAGAGTGTTATAGTTCAGCTCTTACATTCAGGTCTGATTTATGTGTTGAATTTTGTGTGTGGTATAAGGTACAAGTGTGGCTGTCCAGTTGTTCCTGAACCGTCTTTTTTTTTTTTTTTTTTTTTTTAAAGAGAGAGTGAGAGAGGAGAGAGAGAGAGAGAGAATTTTTTTTTAATATTTATTTTTTAGTTCTCGGCGGACACAACATCTTTGTTTGTATGTGGTGCTGAGGATCGAACCCGGGCCGCACGCATGCCAGGCGAGCGCGCTACCTCTGAGCCACATCTCCAGCCCCCTGAACCGTCTTTTACAAAGTTTCCCCTTTTCTCTCTTCATCTATGGTGAGTGAATTTACGTAGATGGACAGGTTTATCTTTGGGTTGTCTGACTTTTCGATTGATCCATACATTTATCTTTACGTCATACCTTGACTCAGTTTTTGAATTATCTTCAATCCTTGGGACTGATCCCTCACTTGATCACAATATTTTACTGTTTTTATACATTGTTGAACTTGATTGCTAAAGTTTTGTTTAGAATTTTTGCATCTGCATTCATGATGGATATTGGTGTGTAATTTGTATTCTATTTTGGTATCAGGGTTATACTCTCCTCACAGAATGCACTGAAAAGTCTTCCCTCCTCTTCCATTTTCTGGTACAATTTGTGAAGAATCTGTGTTAGCTGGGTGGTGCATGACTTGTAAACCTATGGATTCGGAGGCTGAGGCAGGAGGAGGAAAGTTTAAGGCCAGAATCAGCACTTTAGTGAGGCCTTGTCTCAAAAAAAAAAAAAAAAAATACAGAGGATTTGGGCTATAGCACAGTGATAAAGCTACAATCCCCAGAATCCCTCCCCACCCACCCACACATATTTAAAAAAAAAAAAAAAAAGGAATCTATGATTTCCTCCTTACATGTTTGACCCAATTCCCCAGTGGAGTCCGTAGGCCTTGAGACTTCTTTGTGGAAATGATCAGTTACAAATTCAAATTTTAAAGATCCACAGCTATCCCATGGTCTACCCTTGATCTAGCTGTGGTCATTCAGGCTTTTCTTGGTTTTTTTTTTTTTTTTTAATGCTTGGGATTCACTGAGTTTCCTGATTTATGATTTTCATAAAATTCGTCAACTTTTCACCCATCACCTCTTCCAGTACTCCCCCCACCCCGAAACCACCCCGCATTCAGTTGTTCTGAATCACTGGTCTTCTTTTCTCGTTTTTTCAAACACTTTTTTTCTTTCTGTTTTTTTTTTTTTTTTTGTCTCAGAAAGCTACTGCTGTGCCTTCAAGTTTACTAATATTTTCTTCACAATCTGCTATCAATCCATCCAGTGTTGTTTAATTTGAGACATGGCTTTCATCTCTAGAAGGTCAGTTTGAGGCCCTTTGAGATGGTCCCTGCTTCTGCATAACCTTTCTCTGGGGAGGGGGTGCTGGGGATCAGACCCAGGGCCCTGCACAAGCTCAGCACGCACTCTACACTCCCTCCGCTCCTGCGTGACCTTTAAAACACACAGAATGACCACTTTCTGCACCTGTCTGCACTTCTCTGGGCCCTCTGTGGGTGTGGGGCAGTTCCCTCCTGTCCTGTCTCATACACATGCCCTGACAGGGTTCAGCCCAGTCCTGGGGAGGGACCCTCCAGGGTTCCTCCTCTCTGTCCTGTCCCACCGACTCTAGCCACTTTACCCTGCCGGTCACTGCTGTTTCCTCAGCTCAGGAGACGCTAGGTCCCGTCCGGGTCCCCTTCCCATTCTGTGGTCTGGACGCTCTCTGAAGGCAGCAGGCTGGGCCGGTGGTGGGCTCAGCCTCCTTTTCCAGTCTCCCAGAGACTGCTGTCCTCCACCGCCCTCTGTGTTTTCTGTTTTTGTTCAGACAGGAGGAGGGAGGGTGAACCGTCCTTGTTACCTTGTCATTTGGGCCAGAGTGGAAGTCAAAGTCAGTGACTACCGAAAGCTGTTTCAAAACTGCAGCCCTAGGTCTCGTCAGCCTCTGACACTGCTCTGAAACTTCCAGGAAAAGGCTGGAAGGAGATAAAGTGGAAACTGGGGGTGGGGGGGTGGGGTGTTTACCAGCTGGCCTTCTCTCCACAGAACAGACATGCTCTTAGGAAACACAGCCCTGGTCAGAGACCCAGGAAAGGCCCAACATTCCGGATGTGGGGTGACCGCAGAGAACCCCTTGCATGTCCAGACTCTGCACCTCCCCCTATATCCAGGGCCAGCATCCAGCAACAGCGCTCTTGCCCGAGGGGACTGCTGCCTGGCTTCCAGGGCTGGCGGCTGGAGTGGTGGCCAGCAGTGGCCAGTACAAAGGGGATTTTTTTTTAGCACAAGAAAGCAGTTGGGTTTCCTAATGCTGGCTCCTTTTTGATTTTGAACCCCACTGGAAATGGACAATGACCCCTTGGAGCCAGACGGAGAGAATGCTGTCCTGGGAATGGGGGCCATAGGAGCAGGCCAGGCCTGAGCGGGGGACCAGTCCTGGCCCAGGGACTTGCTCTGAGTTTGCAGGGCTTTTTTGACACCTAGGGCTGACCCAGCCTCCTCTGGACACCAGTGTCACTCACTTTCTGGGACACATGCATGTGCGGGGTGCCAAGCGTTAGAGTCTCCAAACATTAATAATTCTAATATTCTGATGATCATTCCCTAAGTGCTAAAATAGCAGTAATAATCGAGGGTTAATAAAGCCTTTAAAAAAACAGCACAAGTTTGTGTGAGTGTTAAAATACACAGTTAAGTTTACCATTGCAGCCACGGTGTGGGCGATTCATGGGTATTAAGCAGTCATGACGTCATCCAGCTACTTCCCTCCAAAAGGAAACCAGGGCGCATTACGCATTCTCTCTCCGCCTCCCAGTACCTCCTCTTGTAGCAACCACTGATCTGCTGCCTGGATTTGTCCATTCTGGATATTTCATATAAATGGAATCACAGAGTATTTGTCCTGTTGTGTTTGGCTTCTTCCACTTAGTAGTGTTTTGTAGGTTCGTCTGTGTTGTACATGGACCAGGGCTTTGTTTCTTTTATAGCCGAATAATATTCCATCGTATGAATATAGCACATTTTTGTTTATCTATTCATCTGTGGGTTGTTTCCTTTTTTTTTTTTTACTATTGTGAATAGAGCTACTATGAACATTCATGTTCAACTTTTTGTTTAAACACCTGTTTTCAATTCTATACCTACGAGTAGAATTGCTGGGTCATATGGCAATTCTCTTTCATCTTCTTGAGGAACCATCAGTTTTTCAAAGTGTCCGTTCCATTTTCAATTTTCTCCAGCAGCAAGTAAGCACTCCATTTCTTCCACATCCTTGCCAAGGTGTGCAATTTTACATTTTAAAATTATGCCCATCCTAGTGGAGCTGAGGTGGCATCTCATTGTAGGTGTGTGTTTAAAAACAAAAAGCAGGCGTCCTTCCGTCGTGAAAGCAGGACTGCGCCATGTCTTCCTGAAGAAGATTAAGAACAAAAAAGATGCACCTGGACTTTCCCCAGAGCCTTCTACGTTTCTAAGGGTCGGTGGAATTTGAGGTTCTCTGGCTGTGAGCCGCGCTTACTTGATGAAAGAAATCAGCCCTACCTTCCTCAGTGGACAATTTGTTACCTACTTTAAGGGTCTCCCACTGAAGGCATCCATCTTTCCTTGAGCCACAGAAACCTGTGCCCAACCTTGTCTGACATCTGCCTTGTCAAGTGTCCATGATGCTGGGCCCTGAGGGAGGTGAAGGTTTTGTGGTCAAACTCCCTGGCCTGCCCTGGTCCTGCTCAACTGAGGACGTGCAGAACTTTCTCTCCGACTGCACGACTCACGATGGGGTTGCAGGTGTCCATCTCATTTACACTAGAGAAGGCAGGCAGAGTGGTGAGGCTTTTGTTGAACTTGAATCAGAAGATGATGTAAAAATGGCCCTGAAAAAAGACAGGGAAAGCATGGGACACCGGTCCATCGAGGTGTTCAAGTCACACAGAACCGGGATGGGTTGGGTGTTGAAGCACAGTGGTCCAGACAGCGCCGACACTGCCAATGACAGCTTCGTGCGGCTTCGGGGACTCCCGTTTGGATGCACAAGGGAAGAAATCGTTCAGTTCTTCTCAGGGTTGGAAATTGTGCCCAACGGGATCACATTGCCTGTGGACCCCGAGGGCAAGATTACAGGGGAGGCCTTCGTGCAGTTTGCCTCACAGGAATTAATTAGCTGAAAAGGCTCTAGGGAAGCACAAGGAGAGAATAGGGCATAGGTATATGGAAGTGTTTAAGAGCGGTCAGGAGGAAGTTAGGTCATACTCTGATCCGCCTCTGAAGTTCATGTCTGTGGGGACCTATGACCGGCCAGGCACAGCCCGGAGGAGGTACATTGGCATCGTGAAGCAGGCGGGCCTGGAGAGGATGAGGTCTGGTGCCTACAGTGCAGGCTGTGGGGGCTATGAGGAGTACAGCGGCCTGAGTGATGGCTACGGCTTTACCACCGACCTGTTTGGGAGAGACCTCAGTTACTGTCTCTCGGGAATGTATGACCACAGGTATGGAGATGGTGAATTCACAGTGCAGAGCACCACTGGCCACTGTGTCCAGATGAGGGGGCGGCCCTACAAAGCAACGGAGAACGACATTTACAACTTCTTCTCTCCACTCAACCCTGTGAGAGTCCATATTGAGATTGGCCCTGAAGGTAGAGTGACGGGCGAAGCAGATGTTGAGTCTGCCACCATGAAGAAGCTGTGGCAGCTATGTCAAAAGACGGGGCCAACATGCAGCACAGGTACATAGAACTCTTCCTGAACTCAACAACAGGGGCCAGCAATGGGCTTACAGCAGCCAGGTGATGCAGGGCATGGGTGAGTCAGCTGCCCAGGCCACCTATAGTGGCCTGGAGAGGCAGTCAGTGTGTGGCTGTTATGGGGCCGGCTCTAGCGGTCAGAACAGCATGGGTGGCTATGACTAGTTTTGTAGTAACATCTGAGTTATTTCAATCAAATTTTCACAGGCAGCCAACAAGCAGTGAAAGCAGTTTATAACTAGAGAAAGCTGTGGGACCCATTTTGCACCATGAGTTTGTGAAATCTGGATTAAAAAATGACCTCTTCAGTGTTTTCTCATGCAAACTTTTCTTCTAGCATGTGATATTGAGTAAACTAAAAACTATTTTCTTGCGCTTTTCTTGATTAACATTTTGGTAGTATACTTCAGAGTGATGTTATCTGAGTTAAAGTAGTTTTAAGTATGTTAAATGTGGATCTTTTACACAACACCACAGTGAACACATTGGGGAGATGTACTTTTTTGGAGAACTCAAAGGTGCTAGATCCCTAATTCAAAGAGAAACAATTCTCATGTTTGTTTGTTCTATTTTTTTTTCTTCTTCATTTAAAATTTTTAGGTTAAGATTAAGCTTTTTAAAGTTAGTTTTGAGAACTGAGACACAATACTAATACTGTAGGAATTGGTGAGGCCTTGACTTAAAGCTTTCTTTGTATTGTGATTTCCTTTTGGGTGTATTTTGCTAAGTGAAACTTGTTAAATTTTTTGTTAACTAAATTTTTTTCTTAAAATAAAGACTTTTTCACAATGACTGGCACAGATTATCTACTCAGCAAAGGTAGCAAAATGGGTGGTTGGAAAGAACTCATTTTAATCCTAATGTATTTTAGTGTCAATTTGAAAATTACTTAGTTATCAAATATATGATCTTTATATTCTTAGAATTGAGGTTAAAATAAAAGTAATAAAAATGTTAAATATGTGAAAAAAAATAAAAATAAAAACAAAAAAACAGCTTTATCGAGATGTTCACACATTGCATGGTTTGCTCAGTCATGTATACAGTTCAGTGATGTGCAGGACAGTCACAGATAAAGAACACTTTTATCACCCCCAAAAGCAAACCCCATAAACTTTACCTATCAGCTCCCTACTCTCCTGAACCTCCTCCCCTAACCCTAGGCAACCACTGGGTAATAAAGTCTGTCCCTGCAGAATTCCCTGTCCTGCATATGTTCTATGAATGAAATCATTCAATATGTGGTCTTTGGTGATGGATAGCTTTCACCTATTGGGAGGCTGATGATGCAGCTCAATGGTAGAGTGCTTGCTTCGCATGCATGAGGCCCTGATTCGATCCCCAGCATTGCAATAAACAAACGGCCAAAAAGAAAATCAGGCTCCACGCGTGTATCAGCACTTTATTCCTGTTTAGGGATGAACAGCACTCCATTGCATGGATACATGGTGTCACATTTTGTATGTCCACTCATCTGCAGATGGACTTTGGGGCTGTCTCCATCTTTTGGCTATTACAAACAATGCTGTCTCTTGGGTGTGGACTTGCAGGGGCATACGGGAGCTTCTCATCTTAGAGTGTGAGGAGCTGCCAGACTGCTTCCCCACAACTGCACTGTCTCCTGCCAGCCACTCTGGGGGCTGGGGTCTTCCCATACCCTCGCCAATACCTGCTTTCTGTTTTATTATTATTAGTTGTATCCTACAATCACCCATCCCATTGGGTGTGAAGTGGCATCTCACAGTGGTTTTCACTGCATTTAGGAAAATGCAGTAATTAATGAGAGCGAAAGATGAGTATTTTTATGAGCTCATTGGACGCTTGTATGTCATCTTAGGGAAAACGTCTATTCCAGTTTTTTTCCATTTTAGAACTGGATTTCTGGGTGCTCACTGACGCAGCAGGAGTGAGGAGCAACTGGATGCAGCAGTGGATACCCACCTCTTGTACTCCAGGTACCCTTCCAACTGGCCCCAAAGCCCAGGCTGGACAGGCCTTCCTGGAACCCAAGGGTTCTCCTGGCCCTGTCCCTGGGAATCCAGGAAGGGTCAGAAGAGAAGGTGGGAAATGGGCTGAGAGGACTCTGGACTTCTCCTAGCTCAGGAGGGTGTACACAGGAACTGGAGCTTCAAAACTTCAGTGAGGTAGATTCAGGACCAAGAGGATGAAGAAGGTGCTTACACAGCAGGCTCTGGACTTAGGAATCTCATCATCCCAAGAAGTGATGCAGGCTTTAAATCATACACACATTCATGGTTAAGAAAAAAATTGAATTGTTGGCTTTTACTGTTGAAATGGAACACACTTACATATTCTGGATTATAGGCCTTGATCAGATATATGATTTTCTCCCATTCTGTGCATTGACTTTTCATTTTCTCTCTTTCCTTCCTTCCTCTACTGGGGATTGAACCCAGAGGCTCTCTACCACTGAGCCACATTCCAGCCCTTATTGATTGATTGATTTTATTTTGAGGCAGGGTCTTGCTGGGTTGCACAAGCTGGACTTGAATTTACGATTCTTCTGCTTCAGGCTCCTGAGCAGCTGGATTACAGGTGTGCATATCCATGCCAAGCTGTAACTTATTTTTGTTATATTTCAAGTGTAAAGTATTAAGAACAATATAATAAAGCCGTATGTTCCCACCACCATGGTTACACATGATTGACTTGGGCCCTGAATAACTGAGGCTGGTGCTTTTGAGATGGAGGAGCCCTGCCTCCTTCACACCCATCCAGAATCAGGCATTCTCGCCACACATTTAATACAAATCTCTCCTGCTCCCTCCTCTCCACTTTCTTCAGAGTCTCACTCCATCACCCCTTCTCTGCAACATCTCAACTCTTCCTCTCTGTAAGTTCTTTCTTTTTAAAATATTTTTTTTTAGTTGTAGGTGGACACAATGACTTTATTTTTATTTATTTATTTTTGTGTGGTTGGTGCTGAGGATCAAACCCAGTGCTTCACCTGTGCTAGGTAAGCACTCTACCACTGAGCCACAACTCTAGCCCCTGTAAGTTCTTTCTTAGCAACCTTTAAATCTGACCTTATCATCTTCAGCTCCTTATGCGTACCCCTCCAGGTCTTGCTTGCCTTTCTCCAACTAGCTCCTCTGTTGATATCAGTTTGATCTTCCAAAAAATACACCTTGGGTCACCCACTCTCATCCAGGTTGAAAAACCTTCAGGGGCTTCCCATTTCCTTCTGGAAATTCTGAACTCTTTTCCTACAGATGACTTATGGGCTGGGAACATTTATCCTCTTGAGAAATACCAGCACTTAGCACAGTACCTGACACATGCTAGGTACCCCATCAAGGAAGATAGGGACAGCCGTGTCACCCTCCCCGTAGCAGTGCAGCTGGTACCAGGAGAGAAAGAACAATTCTGAAAAAGCTCTGACCCCTTCCTGTCGGCACCCAAAAGGTGCCTCCCTCTGCCACCTCCCAGTCCTGAGAACACCCACCTTTCCCACAGAGACCCCAGCAGGTGGTTCTTCACAGCAGTTGAAATTGTAGCTATCCATGTGGCACGTGGGCATGGCCCTCCCTGGCAAAGTATCTTTTCCACTGGTGCCAGGGTGGGGATTTCACCCATTTTTGCCGATCACACACCAACCCCTCCCTGCTTCTGAATCTTGCCTACCCCACCAGGACCTCTTCTTTGGTGTCCCCCTCTGTAAAACAATGTGCTCTCCTGCTCCAGGAGGTATGAGGACTCTAGGGGGCTCTGGAGGAGAGGTAAAGAGGAATTTGGGGGGGGGGACTAGTTATTGCTGATATCAGTTTTTCTGGCAAACCAGCTTGGCTCTTGGATGGCTATAGCTGTATCTCAAGGTGGGGGAACTGGGTGCTGCCTTCCGACTTTCCCACGTCCTGGTACTCCTGTTAGATTTTCCAGAGCAGCCTGTAACCTGCAAATGGCAAAGCAAAAAGGGAAACAGGCTGGCTCCAGACACCTTTACTGCATGCCCATCCACCGGGAAGTACACCCCTTCCCCAAGAATGGCAAGGGTCATCCCCCACCAGGGAGCCACACTGTGCCCAAGCAGTGAGGGGTAGGGAAAGGCAGGAACAAAAAATCCAGTTTGGAAGGAGGCAGTTGGTAGAGGTCAGCAGTGTGAGGACTGAGGGCTGGGAAGCTGGTGGCAGCTGGTGGCTTTGGATACCTTCTGCATGCTGGAGGCTGAGGATGGAGATGGATAGTTTGCTGGTGGCTGTGTCACCATAAGGGGGATCAAGCAGGTCTCTGCAGAGGTAGAAGTCACCTCTAGTTGGACCTTCCAGGGTCTTGACAAATAGAAGAAATTTAAGTGCAAATCAGGTTTTAGCAAAGAGAGCAAGAGCTTTGCTAGGAAGGGTGAAGATACACATTCTCAGAGCAGAACCTGTGCCATCTTGAAAGCAAAATACAATTTCAGGGTATCTGGCTTTTTTTTTTTTTTTTTTCCTGTGCTGGGGATTGAACCCAGGGCCTTGCACATGCCAGCAAGTACTCCACCACTGAACTACAGCTGCAGCCCCATGGGCTCTTCTTTTAAAGGCAACTTTGTGAGGGGGCGCTGGGAAGGCACGTGGGCACGAGGTCGGCCTGGTGAGCTCAGCTCTCTGATCCTGGGCACTGAGGGAGCTCCGGTCCCCTCCAGGGTCTTCAGGTTCACACTACCTCCTCCGTCTAGACAGGCTTTGGAATGTGCCTCGATGACAGGTTTCTTAAAGCACATCTTTGTTTTATCTAATCTGAAAATACATCCTGTGGGCTCACAGTACTCTAAAACTTTAATCAAAATGAGAGAATTTTCATAAATGAGTTTATTTACAGTAACTCTAATGTTTGTGGATTTTTCAGAAATTTAGGAGTGACCAGCCTGGAAGAAAAAAATGGGCCTGGGGCTTTTAGATTCATGGCTAGTCTCTTCTTCCTTACCCTCAGTCTCTTTTCTCTCTCTATTTCTTCTATCCTACCTCAGCTGGATGGAGGAACAGAAGCCTAGGGTCCCATCCTGCTCAGTGAACACTGCTCGGCCATGGGAAAGTGGAACTGTTCTCCTAGCACGGTGGTCCTGTCCAGCCCACGGCCGGGAAAGCTCCTTGAGGGCCCTACATGTCCATCCCACCGCCCTGGCCTCTCCCCTTTAACACCCTCCCCTTCTTTGTTGGGAGGGGTCCTGATTTTCCTTAACTCTGCCCAGAACATATGGGTCCTCTCTGGCTGTTCTTTGGGTCTTGGTATCCACCATGCTCACCTCACCTTCTCCCAGGGCTGGTGCTATAGCTGCCCATGACCTCCTAGCCTACCTCACCTGGTGGCCACCAGTCTTCAAGCCAGATGAAGATGCAAAGACTCCCTGAAGCTCACAGGTCTCCCCCCCCCCCCCATGAACTCAGGATGAGCCACTAGGGACATCTGAAAACTGTCTTCATCCACCCAACCCTGGGCACAACGAAGCCTGTCCCTTCCTCCCGCTCTCTGCCGTCCTCTCTCCTGGAGCCTCCTGCCTGGGTTCAACCCGCCTCCACCATCCTTGCTCTCCTCCAACGACTCCACATTCAGTTAGAACGCCCCTTTCTCCTCCACCTGCTCCCCTGCACCTGCCAAGGTCACTTCGTGGAAGTCGACACTCCTTAAGTTGAGGTGCAAGCTGATCTACAAGTTGGGGGAAGCCGAAGGGATTTCTCTGGAGGGTACGGGAAACCCTGCTACCTTTAGGACCTGGAGGATCCGAGTAGGGGGTCACCTGCCCCGCCCCCCAGCGAAGTCAGCTCCGGAACTGCTCTAATGGGAACCAGCGCTCGGGAGGGAGGGAGGGAGGGCGGCGGCCGCTGCGGGTTCCCGCTCCCACCTCGGTGGGGCCACAGGCGGCGCGCACCCAGCCGAGGGGCGGAGGTGGCGGTGGGGGAGGAGTGGCGCTCCAGGGACCCCCCACCGGCTCGCACCCTACCCCCGGCGGGTCTCCAGTCGAATTCGGGGTGTGCGCCTGATTTCCAGAGGGAACCAACAGGGGCTTACCGGTCGCGTCCCCCACTAAGGGGACCCCCCAAGCCCCTGGGCCCTTCTGTCCGTTTCGTCCTCCTTCGTCCAGGGCCGAAGGGACAGGGATGGCAGGAGTGGCGGGGGGCAGAGCCTCGAGGGGCAGCCTGGGCCGCCGGGAGGGTGGCACGTGTAGGGTCCCCCGGGCTCGAGTGGGGGCGGCGGGAGGAGGCCTGACACAGGGGACCGCGGGGGGTGGCTGCGGAACGCGGGGTGGCGACTGGCGCGCAGCCGGAGAAGTGGGAGGGGACAGGTTGAGGGGTGGTCTCTGAGGAGGAGCCAGGCTGGGCCGTATTGTTCCGCGCTCGGCCGCCCACTCCGGAGCGCGGCGCGGGCCGGGAGGGCGCGCGGGGCGCCGGGCACTCGGCTTCCCGGGTTCCTCTGCCCGCAGCTGCCGAGAGGCGGGGGCCTCCCTGCGCCCCCCCGACTCGCTGCTGCCCGGCCCGCTGGGCGGGGTGGGATCTTCAGATTCCGGAGAGAGAGGGGTGGTTGGTGTCCACGCACCTGGGACTCCATCGGGGGTCCATCGTGCGCCTCAGCACAGCCTCCTGCCGAAGGCCGGTGGGCGGCGGGGACGCTTGGGCCCCTGACTTGACCCCGCGGCGCCGCGAGCCCCCGCAGAAGTCTGGCGCCTGGGACCCCGCGATGGCCGCGGGCGGACACGGCCCCACGGAGCCGCTGCAGGACGCCGGAGCGCCCCTCCCTAGCGGAGCCAGCTGCTCCTAGTCCCCGGCCCCGCCGGCGGGATGGGGGGCGGCGGGTCGTCCCTGAGGGTCTGCGCGGATCACCGCGGGGGCATCAACTGGCTGAGCCTGAGCCCGGATGGGCAGCGCCTGCTGACCGGCAGCGAGGACGGCACGGCCAGGCTCTGGAGCACTGCGGACGGCCGGTGCTGCGCGCTCCTGCAAGGTAGACCTGACGGCGGCGCTCCCGCGACCCCTGCCTGCCTTCTTAGTTGCCCGCCCCCAGCCCCAGACCGTGGGTCTCAGCAAGTTCGTTCTCAGACCCTTCCTCAAAAAGTCCGGCCCAGCCCATCGCCTCACTTTCTTGAAGGAGCGCTCCTCCGGGCCCAGCGCCCGACCCGTGAGCGCCCGACCAGGCGAGAGGAGATGCTGGGGTGGGACGGTGCGGGTGGGGCCCGGTGGGCAGAGGGGCTCCCGCCGCGCAGGCAAGATGACTTGTCCGCTGGCTGCTGGAAACCATTACCTTTCCAACACTATCAGCAAACAAAAGAATTCGCACTTTTGCTCCTGCTAAGCAGATCTTTCCAGGTCGCTAGATGATCTGGTGACCTTTGGCCAACTTTTCCTATTTGGGGCATTTTGGTAAAAAAAAAAGGGGGGGGTTTTGGGGGCGCGGCTGCGGTGGTGTGCAGCTACAGTGCCATCTTCCCATTGTGTTAATTTGCCCAGGGCAGCTCAAGCAGTGGGGGTCGACTTGAAATTTGAACTCCTTCCCTACGGCCACCCTGCAAAGCTCTCTAAGGCCTCTTTCCAGTTGCTGCAAAGGAAGGGTGAGGAGTGGGATTGGTCAGGGTGGTTGTTCAATCTGTTTTGCATATTTGAGGAGGAGATGAAATATCAGGAGGCCTTCCCTTAGTAAAGTAAACATAGTCCCATGCAACCGCAACGCTATTGGTTTGTGTGTGTACTCTTTCTGGGAGAGTGGGCCCTGGGTTTACCCCATCTTGGGCCTTTCCAGGGCCTGGCCTCTGAACTGTGTGTGAGGTCCCACTCTACCTTGGCTGCCAGGCTGCTGCATAGTTTGGGCAGTCCCCCTGACAAACCTTCACAGGGCCTTAGACTTCCTGCACCAGGGGGTGTAGCTCTTTTTTTTTTTTTTTTATCACTGTGGACTTTTCTGCCATAATCAGCAAATCCTGGGTGGCCCCACCCAGCCCTTCCAGCTGAGATAGGATGTTAGCCTCCAAACTGGCTGATCCTGACACTGCTGTTTTCAAGTTAAAAACAAGTTAAGGTAGAGATTTCAAAGCCCCATAGGAATGAATTTTGGATCAACGGTTATTTGGGAGTTGGTATGGATAATGAAGAGATGGCCTCAAACACACACACACACAGACACACACACACACACACACACACACACACACACACACACTCCTCCCAAACAGAGGCACTCACCTAGAAATGGAAGAGCTGAGATCAGTCAGAAAATTTAAACCCAACTTGTATCTATCCCCAAATGTAAGACTCTTTGGAGGAGGTTTCAGAAATGCAGTCTCAGGCCTGGGCTCCAGTGACTCCCCATGAGTAAAGCCCCAGAATGAGCATTTGTAACGGCCTTTCTGGTGGCCCTAATGCTCAGCCAGCCTGGGGAGCCCTCAGGCCAGCGAGCCTTGTGGGAACTCCACTTGCTCGGTGGGCTTCTCCCCAGGTAAGCTCCAGTCTTCTCCAGGCTGGTTCTGGTCTGGTGGACACGGGCCTGTCCCAGGGCAGCTTTGTAGCCTCCAGGGCCCACCCTGTGCTTAGCTCTGTGCTGGGCATCTGGACATTTGGCTTCACACCCACTTTGGTGGTCCCAGAGCTGCTTATCTACTTTCCATGAGGGGTGCCTCACCTGTCCCCATTGAGGGCCATCCCCACCGAAGCAGAGAGCTGTTGAATTAAAGGACCGTAGCCCATTCCTACAAGGGCTGGTTTCGCTCTTATTAAGGTTGACATTTCAAATTTTTTTTTGAGGACAGAGGGGATGGAGTATCTTCGATCTTGAGAAGTTACTTTACTGATTCAACTCTCAAGAATTACAGGGACGTGTTGTAGTTCTTTTGTGTGCTCACCTACTAAAGCAAGGTCTTGCTCGCTCCCTCTTCCTGAAGAGTTTGTTTTGGTCTGGGTGAGAGACTAGTAAGATGTCTGGACATTTGTTTCATTCTTTAAGTCTTATAGATGCACGTCTGTGTGTCCTGTATTGTGTGGTTAGTCCTCATAGACTTATTTACCCCCACACAGAGCCCCTCAGTGATTTCCAGACTCTGCCCCATGGGGCGGGTGCTGTCTTCAACACCCCCAAGGTCCAGTGTGCTACCAGACTTGTCCCAGTCTCACGGCTGGCTCAGGGCAGAGAGGGCTTCTTCCCGCTGTGTGGCTGAACCTGTACTGGGGCACCACTGCAGGGGAAGTTGTGCCCAGGCTGGGTGGCAAGCCAGAGGGGCCCTGGTCCTTAGTGTTGCCTGCAGATCCAGGCATATCTCCAGTCCTGCCCGGGGCTAACCCCTCATGCAGCTCTAAGCTTATAGAAGCCTCCAAATTAAAACCTGTCAGTTGGTCGTGGCTGGATTTCTTGGGCAGAAGGTTGGGGTTGGTGACTGTGCCATGAGCATCTCCTCTGAAGATGGGCTTCTTGTTTTATTCTCAGCAGTGGAGGGTGGTCAGGGGGCCAGAAGTTTTCAGTGTTCAGAGCTTGAGGGATTTGGGATCAAGGGGTAGAACGGGCACAAAGAGCGAGGGCTGTTTTCTGAGGGGTGGGGGTTTTCTGGGGTCATTGTCATTGCTCTTAGGGGCCCCAGAAGAGCTGCAGACCTGCAGAACTGGCTTGCTGGGCTGCCCTCATATGACCATGTTTACCTCTTTTTTTGTGTGTAGGAGGAATGTGGATTGAACCCAGGGGTGCTTTGTCACTGAGCTACTTCCCCAGCTCTTTCTATTTTTTATTTTGAGACAGGATCTCACTAAATTTCTTAGGGCCTCACTAAGTTGCTGAGGCTGGCATTGAACTTGCCATCCTCCTGCCTTAGCTCTGGAGTTGCTAGGGTTACAGGCCTGCACCACCACACTCAGCTCACGTTCAACTCTTAATGGAATTGGGCTCTCCAATGCAGTTGATGAGCTCACAATGAAGAAGAAGGCTTAATTACCAGCTATTCTGTAAAGAGAATTGCTCGGACTGAAATTATCCGCGGGCCCTCTCCTTTTCACTTTATGCAGTGGGTGTCTACTTCTTGGGAGCACTTTGATGGATCAAAGAGATAAACTGCATTTCCTAAAATGGCAGTACCTGTCCTGCGCAGTTCCTGCTGAGTAAGGGACTAAGCCTGACGTTTCCAGGCCACGTGGCTACTCCACACACTTCCTGCTATTCCCAGTGTGTTCCATGAGCCAGGGTCATGTTTGATGGGTTCAGGGGAAGAGGGTGCCTGGGCCTCAGGTAGAGCAGAAGCAAAGGCACGAGGTGAGACTCCCAAAGGACCAGGGAAAGCAGAAGAGGTGGAATGGGCAGGAAGCTGGCTGAGGAGCCGAGGTGCACTTTTTCCTTGTGCATACCACTCAGACATAATGTTTAGAAGGGCACAGGGGCTCGCTGGGAAGGCGCTCAAGCACGAACAACACCCGCTTTGCCTGGGTCAGGGAGAATTCCATCAGAACACAGTCTGTCTGAGGTACAAGACCCGTGCTTAATTCATCCTTCAGTGCTCTGGAGACCACTGTCGGGGTGGTGGGCGCCCTGGGGGTGCCAGTTGAGGCAGAGAGGGAGGCAGGAGAGCCTGGGGGAGGTTGTGGGAGGGCCATGGCCTGGCTGCAGATGACATTGGGAGGAGTAGCCCTGCTGCACATGGGTGACCAGATGTGGGCAGCCTGGCCAGCAACTGGGGGCCGGAGGGCCTGATCCCACCACAGCAGTCCAGGAGGCCCAGGCTGCAGCCACCCTGGGTCCCCAGCGGGGGTTGGCAGATGCACTACCAGTGGCTTTGTCCGTGTTCCTTTCAGCCACAGCCCTGTGCGTCTGTGTTCAGCCTCACCCCAGAGGACATGAGGCGCTATGGCTGTGTGAGTGGGGGCCTGGCCCCCAGGAGCAGGTAACTCAAGAGCGTCTAAGAGAAGGATGCTAGAGAGGCTGGGCACAGTGCAAGTACCAACAGGGCTGTTGCCTCCTCTTCTGCGGGGGCACAGTCACCTCCAGACAGCTGTAGAGAGGACTTCTGCAGGATGGGGTGACTTGGTTAGAGGGGTACAGTCAGCCTGCGGGCCCTCTGGGTCAGGGCTAAGGAGAGCATCTCCTGAGCAAGGACCGTGGGTGTCTGCACCCCTCTGGAAATGGGAGGATAGGACTCCCTTGAAGTCCACGACTCAAGGACAGGGACAGTTAGCTCTGGCCAGTGGACAGGTGCCACAGACAGCTGGGTAATGTCAAGAGCACAGTGCCATCCCTATTGCCTGGTGGCTGCTGGAGTGGCCGGTTGCTTTGTGGTTTAGTGCTGGGATACTGAGGATGGAAGGCTTCCTTTCACACAGTCAGGGCACACGCCAGGTGGGGGTCCCCAGCTAGGCCTCTGGGCTGCTTTCACGGAGCAGGGAGAGAGCAGCTTGCCCCCAGACTCCTGTCAGCATGTGGGTGCTCAGGGAGGTGGGAAGGGCTGCTACCTTGGCAGAAAACCCTGGACCTTAGTGTGTTCTTTTGAACATAATAGCTGCATCTTATCTGCATTCTTCATCCTTCAAAAATATTTATTTTTAGCTTGGCGTTTTTGCTTACTCTGCGTAATTCCAACAGCTGAAGGCCAAGGCACTGAGGTCCCTGGGGGTATGATGGGCTCAGGATCTGGTGTGCATATTTTCCTCCTGCCCCCTGGGGTGACCCCACAGGCCTGGGTCTGTGGAATACTGGTCAAGGGGGTCAGGGCCGCACAGCAGAGTGGCGCCAGCTGGGGAGTGTGCTCAGGGCGTCCCAGGCCCCTCTGCTGGCAGGCTCTGACATGGGACCCAAGCGGTGTGTTTTCAGATGTGGGGTGAGTGCTCGGAGGGGGCTCGTTCACAGCAGAGCCCTGACCACTGTGGCAGCCTCTGCTGGCGGAAGGCGGATGACCGAGGGCATTGGGCAGCCTGGCTCGGGTTCAGGGGTTTTTTACATTGAAAACCTTAGAAGCTGGGCTGCAGCTCAGTGGTGGAGAGCCCCTGCCCTACAAAAACCCCAAAGGAAACAAAAGCACTTGGGCCCTTTCAGTCCCATCTCCTCCTGTCTTCTTCGTGTGCATTTACATATTTACGGATCTGCAGTCTGTGTTTCTGTCCCTTTTTTCCTTCCACCGTCATAAGGCTGTCCCACACCCCAGGTCTGCCGCAGTCCTGGTCTGGTGGCTTGAGCGCAGGTGCCCTTGCTCACCGGCTGTGCTGGGCTCTTACCTGCTTTCCTGGGGTTAATTTGGACTCGCCCCGCCCTCTGCCTTCCTGCCACGTTGATGGGCTGGGAGCAGCTGGCTCAATGCCTCAGCCTCCCTTTGGCCTCAGCTAGCTGTGTCCAGGGTCCTCAGGGGGCCTTGGACTGTGGCTCCCCTACAGGCTGGTGTGTGCAGCACCTGGGTGACCTTGACTGCCCTCCCATCCTGGGGTGTTCCTGGCCCTCGGGGACCCTGAGGCTGGGGGCTATACCCATCCCCCGTGGTGGCAGCAGGAAGACTGGGACAATCTTAGGGAAAGTTTGTTGACAGCCTGAAAGGACTTTACAAACTCTGTGGAGCTGGCGAGAACCTGGCGGTGTTTGGCCAAACCCATTTTGCCCTCGACTTTTCGCCGATGTGTCTTTTAAGGGAAACATTATCTGCCACTTCTTCAAGTGTTTACTTAATTCCTACGTTGTTCTCGGAGCAGCGTGGTGTGTGTGCTCCAAGAAGACTGGAAAACTTTTATTTTTTCAAAAAAAAATTCTGTTTCTTAGAACCCAGGAAGTTGACTTCTTCCAAAAGTAACTCAGCCTGTGCCCAGGACAAAAGAAAAGAAAAGAAAGAATGAGCTTAACAGCACCCTGAAGTCCCTGTCTGCCGGGCCCCAGCCAGCTGAACGAGGTTTTAAAATATCATCAAACCATTCTGGGTCTTTGGCAGCCCTGGTTGGGTGGCTGTAGTTCCGTGGAGTAAAGATCGTGCCACTCACTAACCGGGTCTGGTTTATCCGTGCTTTTCTTGGTTTAATTTAATTTAAAATAAGATTTAAAAATTCTTTAAAATGAGATCCTAATGTAATAAGTGCACCCCCCAAATACGTGAGTGCTTTAACTCCTTGGCCCTCCGTGTGGGACCTTCCTTTGATTCTGCTGATTTGGGCCCCGGATTTCCTCTCAGATGTCCCCGTTTTCAACAGCTG
The DNA here is from genome assembly GCF_045843805.1 of Urocitellus parryii. NCBI lineage: Eukaryota > Metazoa > Chordata > Mammalia > Rodentia > Sciuridae > Urocitellus > Urocitellus parryii. Next base: position 5,412,120 of record NC_135533.1, read on the forward strand.
TTTTCCCAGGTGGAAGCACCTTACCTGAAGGACTGGCATCATCCTGGGCAAATCCCCCGAGGGCCCCAGGCCAGCTTGACAACAGCTCTGGCATGAACACGGGGGCCATCACACTACCTAGCAGGGGCCCCTGAGGGCAGGATGCAGGCCAGCTAGCCAAGGCTGGGGTGCACAGGGCCAGACCTGGGCCCCTGCTTGGCCTCCGTGCTTCACCCTACTCCAGCTGCCTGGGCCACTTTTGTTAGGCCCCTACATTCTGGTGAGAGCCTCCACATGTCCCCAGCATGGACAGCCCAAGTCCGTCTGCTGTCCCTGACTCCATCTCCCCGTGTAGATCCTCTGGCCCTAGCACTCAGGCTTCGGCCCCGGGGAAGCTGGTTCAGCCACTGTCCCTGCTGAGCCCCTGGGCCACAGGCCTCACCCGATGACCTTCCTTCTGGGCTGGGGGCGCTCTTGGAAGGCTGGAGTGTGTCTTCTTCGTCCCCGTATTATGGCAGTGCCTTGGAGATTGTTGGTGCCTTTGAACAGCTGCCTTTTATTCTTGCACGGTTCCTGAGGCCAGAAGCCTGAAGTAAGCGTCCCTGGGACAAATCAAGGGGTCAGCAGGCCATATGCCCTCTGAAACCTGTAGGGGACAATCTTTTCTTTGCCTCTTCCAGTGTCTGGTGAAGGCTGGCATTTCTGTGGCCACATAGGCTGCTTTCTCTGCCCCCACATGGCCTTCTTCTCTTTGGTGTGTCAAATCTCCTTCTCCCTCTTATTTTTTGGTGGGGGAGGGTACTAGAGATTGAACTCAGGGCACTCATTCACGGAGCCACATCCCCAGCCCTATTTTGTATTTTATTTAGAGACAGGGTCTCATTGAGTTGCTTAGCGCCTTGCTTTTCGCTGAGGCTGGCTTTGAACTTGCGATCCTCCTGTCTCAGCTTCCCAAGCTGCTGGGATTACAGGTGTGCACCACTGCCCCCAGCCCTCTCCCTCTCTTATAAGAATGCTTCTGACAGCATCTAGGGCCCACCCAGATTATCCAGGACAGCCTCCCCAAGTCAGTTCCCCAACTTAATCATATCTGCAAAGAGCCTTTTCTGAGTCAGGTTCCAGGGCGTGTGCAGCACCTAGCAACCTGGGGAGCCCAGGCTTACCACAGTATCTCTGCCTGAGTGTAGGAGGAAACCAACACGCAGCATCTGCTAGAGGCTGCCACTGAAACTCCATCTGCACAGTGGTCTGCGGGGTGGGCGTTGACGCTGTTCCCATTTCAGGCGAGGGAATGGAGGTGTGGATAGGTGGGAGGACATACCCAGGTCAGTGAGTGGAGAATGGCAGGTCCCGTTCACTGGAAGAGAAGCAGGAGCTCCATCCGGGCCCTCTCCCCTCCTCTGCAGGACATGAGAGCTACGTCACCTTCTGCCAGCTGGAGGAGGAGGCTGCCTTCACCTGCAGCGCTGACTGCACCATCAGGAGGTGGGACGTGCTGACCGGGCAGTGCCTGCAGGTGTACCGAGGACACACATCCATCGTGAACAGGTCAGCTTGGCCTGGGGGCTTGGGCTGAGTCTTGTTGGGGGTCCCTGGCCAGGCTGAGGGGGGACAGAGTCATAGGGCCTGGCCCTTGGGGAACATAGGTTCTCCAGCGAACTCCGTGTGGACAGTAGCCCCCAGCAAGGGAGACCCAAGACAGAGGTGCACCCTGGCCTGAGGGCTCTGCCCGGGGCCGTTTGGGGTCTGGAGGAGGAAGAGCATCACCAACACATGGCGTTGTCTGCCCCCACCCCGGGGCTGGGCACATGCCCACACCTGCTGGGTGCCAGGAGAGGTGTTGGAGCTCCAGTGTCCACAGATGGGGACCAGGAGGAAAGCGCTGAACTGATACTTGATGGTGGACCAAGGGTCGGGGGGACATGCAGATTGTTCTGAAGAAGCAGTTGGGGTGTTTTTGAGCCCCGCCTTTCTATGTGGCTGTGGGAAGTCTCCACCTCCCCTGCTCAAGTTTGATTTTTTCCTTTCCTTATTGAACTTGGGTTGGAGCTGAGCAGGGGAAACTCCCCTGCTGATCAGATCAATTTGATACTGTTTGCTTAACTTGTGATGGCCGCCCCAGGCTCCCGAGGTCAGGCCTGATTCAGGGAGACTTGGCACCGTGGCCCTCAGCCACGTGGGCAGGAGGGGCCCTGCCTGGGAGGGGCCGGGCAGGCACAGAGGACAGGAGGTGCGCAGCCAGAGGGTCCCAGGCCACTGCTTGGGCTTCTAGCAGCTGGTGGGAAAGAGGGGCAAGGCGAACGGTCCAGCTGCTACAAACCTAGAGCCACAGTGGGAGCAGCTGGCTGCCAGGGTGTGCAGGCAGCATCCCTGAGGAGAAGGGGTCAGCAGGCCGTGGGCAGTGGGCAGTGGGCGGGCCAATCTGGAGACCCCGCGTGGGATGCCAGCCCTGCCTCCAGCACCACAGTGTTGTCCCCTCCTTCTCCTGAGGTGGGAGGCCTGTCCACTGCCAGCAGAGGGACGTGGCAAAGGAGAGGCTGGAAGGAGAACCCAGGCCTTGTCTTACAGCGAGGCTGGCTCTGAGCACTCTGTCCTGAGGAAGAAGATGTCATTGAAGAAATGTGTAGAGGCCATGACAGGGGTCAGGGGGAGGCCATGCCCTCAGGGACCAGCTCGGGCTGCTGACTCAGAAGGAGCGCTAGACAGTGAGAGGTGGAAATTACGCTCTGCCTGGTTTGGTTTCCTGTGCGTGCATACAACGCACACACGCACACACATGTACTCAAGTACACAGGCATGCAGCATGCAGTCATATGGACACACAAACATGACCCAGCACATGCACACCTATGCACACGTGCAGATATGCACGCACAGTGTGCACCCTGCAGACAGACACGCACCATGTGCACAGACATGCACACCCCCATACTCACACCATTGTCCATCGGAGGCTGTGCTCAACCCACGGCTCAGGTCAATGCCTGCGTGATTAAGTAACTGTGCGTCCAGTGGGTGAGAGCCTCAAGTGAGCACCTGGGATCACTGCCTCCCATGTTCTCAGAGAGTGGCCTGTGTGAGCTTTGGGAACACTGACCCTTCAGTGGCCTGGCATCCCTCCCCAGTGCCAACTGGGGCAGGAATCAGCTACCCGCCCCAGCACCCCAAGGCCACCCCCTTCAGGTCCTGAGACAGGAAGGGTCCTGACCCCTGGCAGGTCCTGGTCCCACGCCTGCACGGATGCCCCATTCGGACTAGAGGCATGGCCTCAGGCCTTTGTGGCTGGCGCACAGGGCTTAGAGTTGGCGTGTAAACAGGCCCTGTGAAGTTACGTGTGAAGTTCTGAACCAAAGACAGACGGTGTTTTTCTGGAAAGAATTTCTCAGCATTCAGCAAAATGACCATAAACCATGGCTGCTGCCTCCGGAGGCCTCCCCTCCTGTCCTGAGGCCAGCCAGTTCCACTGCATAAAAAGGCTCTCCTTGCTCCCCAGCCCTTTGTGTGCCAGGAAACCCATCAGGGCTGTGACCTGGAGCTTGCAGTGTCACCTGCATGGGGCCATCGTGACAGCTGACACAGGGGCCCACCTGCCTACTGCAGCTTGTCACCCCTGGGCACCCTGCAGCCAGTGTCAGGGTGGACGTGTGGAATTCCTCAGCCGCCAGCCTCTCCAGAGCTCTCACTCTCCAGTGGCCCTGCAGGGAGGTGGCCAGCTGATCCTCTTAGTTCCTGACTTTAAATGGGAAGGCCTGTGTCCCCAGAAACCCTTCAGCTCTGGGCAAACTGGAAGGGTGGCACCCCACCTCCCCATCCCCATCTCCCACTCCCCTCGTTCATGACTGTGTGGAGCTGCGTGGAGAGGTGGAAGGGTCCAAGTCGGAGCCTTGGTCCCTGCTGTGGGTGGAGGCCAGGCCAGCAGGTGGCTCTGCGCAGGGAAGGGATTCCGTCAGGGGGCGTCCCAGTGGGTCTTGGTGGCTTCCTGGAATTGGGCTTTGAGCTGAACCTCGGCAGGTGAGGGTGTCGTCAGGCAGAGAGCAGGAGGCTGTCCAGCTGCAGTGCCAAGGCAGCCCGCCAGAGCCGTGGGCATCCTGGCCCTGACCTTGACCCTCTTGCACCAGGATCCTCGTTGCCAACAACCAACTCTTCAGCAGCTCCTACGACCGGACAGCTCGAGTCTGGACTGTGGACGAGGGGCAGGCGTCCCGGGAGCTCCGGGGCCACCACAACTGCGTGCTCACGCTGGCCTACTCCAGCCCCTGGGAGGTCCCTGGCACACCCTGCCTGGAGGAGGCCGTGGCTGGGGGGCTCCTGGTGACCGGCAGCACGGACGGCACAGCCAAGGTGTGGCAGGTAGCCAGTGGCTGCTGCCACCAGACACTGCGGGGCCACACGGGCGCCGTGCTGTGCCTGGTTCTGGACGCGCCTGGACGCACGGCCTTCACCGGCAGCACCGATGCCACCATCCGTGCCTGGGACATCCTGAGCGGGGAGCAGCTGCGCGTGTTCCGGGAACACCAGGGCTCTGTCATCTGTCTGGAGGTGAGACCCGCCTGGCCACTGCCAGGGAGGCCCTGCGTCCTCTGGGCTGCCCTGCTCCTGTGCTGGCCAGCTCGGGCCACAGGACAGGTGCCATGGATGGGGGGCTGGACGTGTGAGATCAGGGGTCACAGGGCTGGTTCCTCTGAGGCCTCTCTCCTTGTTCTCAGTGTGGCTGCATCCTGGTCTCTTACAGGACCAGTCCGATTGGACTAGGGTTCACCCCGATGACCCTTGGCCTTATTTTAACTTAAATCAACTCCTTAAAGACCCAACATCAAATAAGTTCACAATCACAGGTTTGGGGACCAGGGGCAAAGCTCTTAACAAACCCCCAAGTTCTGAAGCTCAATGCTCAGCTTCTGACTGTGCCTGAGGGGTGTGGGCCAGACTTGGAGGGGCCCAGAGCAGGTGTCAGCTCTTGCCCCAAGAGCCACATGTGGTGACACACACCTGTAATCTCAGAACTCAAGAGGCTAAGGCAAGAGAATCACAAGTTTGAGAACAGCCTTAGCAACTTAGAAAGACCTTGTCTCAAAATAAAAAATAAAAAGAGCTGGTAACAGGTGCCATGGTAGAAAGACCCTAAGTTAAATTCCCAGTACCTGCCAAAGAGAGAGAGAGAGAGAGAGAGAGAGAGAGAGAGAGAGAGAGAGAGAGACATTTTGAAGATAGCTGGTATGTTAAGTTTTTCATTGCTATGACAAAACACCTGAGAAGATCACCTTAGGAGGAGGAAAGTTTTATTCTGATTCACAATTTCAGAAGTTTCAGTCCTTGGTCACTGGGCCACATTGCTTTGGACCTGTGGCAGCACAGCACAATATGGTGGGAGCATGTGGCAGAGGAAGGGAAGAGAGTGAGGAGGAGCCAGTGTCCACCATCCCCTTCCAGGGCACGAGTGCAGAGACCCAACCCCCTCCTACCTCCTAAAGGTCCCACCACTGCCCAGCAGCACACCAGCTGGGGACTAAACCTTGAACGCGTGGCCTTTGAGGGACACTGAAGAGCCAAAGGGGAGTGACCTCCTGCAGGCTGTGGCAGAGGTGCTGCTGCACCTGGGGTGAGGTGTTGGCCGCATGTTTAGACCAGCGCCAGGCTCCGTGTGCGCTGTGCCCCGTGTTTGTCCTCAGCGCCACCCTCTGAGGCAGGGATGATCTTTCCCAGTCACACGAGGGCAAGCAGGGGCTCTGAGGGAATGAGTCATCTGTCCGGCCTCCGAGTCGTAAGGAGCAGAGGCAGGTCTGAACCCAGGAGGGACCGTATCTAAGCAGGTGTGCAGGAGTGTCCAGTCCGCTCAGGGCTGGAGGGGGACAGCCGGCTGCAGAGGCCTTGCTGACTGTGGCTCAGGAGGTTAGAGCCTGGTCTCCCCTCGGGGTCCAAAGCCCAGTGCACTCCCTGGGGCCTGGCCCTGCTCGGGGCCCAGCCAGCCGCCTCCCTTTCCCTCCTGCCCCAGGGACCTCAGCAGGGCTGGGGCCTCTCTGCACGGCTTTGGTGGGTCCCCCCTCCCGGAGGTTCTGCCAGCCCTGCGGAGGCCGGCGAGCCCGGCAGCTGACCTCCTGCTCCTCCCGCAGCTGGTGGACCGGCTCCTGTACTCGGGCAGCGCGGACAGGACTGCCAAGTGCTGGCTGGCACACGAGGGGGAGCACGTGTGCACCTTCCCCGCCCACAGACACAGCGTGAGCACCCTCAAGTACCACGCGGGCACCCGTAAGTGACCTGTCCCCGCACTGCCCCGTGCCCCAGCCGGCCGAGGCCCCCTGCCGAGCTCCTCCTGCATTCCTCCTGGCTTGTCCCCTCGACCTCTCTCTGCCCTCAGCGACTGGCCTTGGCTATGGTGCCCAAAGCCAGCCACCCGGCCTTCCCCGGGCACCGGCTCCTCCAGCGGCTGCTGCTGCTTTTTCTTCTCCTTCTCCTTCTGTTTTTTCAAAGAAATTCCAACACAGAGTGGGGGGACTCCTCACCTTCACAAGGATGTGGGGAGACTGCATGTTCAGAGGTCCTGGGGTCAAAGCATGTCTCAAGGACACATTCTAAGGCTTCAAGTGAGACAGCAACACCCCCCTTAAACCAGCCAGATTCGAGGGCCCATGGGCTTGGCCCCCCTTGGCCGTAGGTGTAACTGCAGATGAGAGGAAACCCGGAAAATAGAGGTTTAAGTGAGGTAGCAATTCTTCTTCTCTCAGGTAAGAGAGGCCGGCAGCCTTGGCTGGCATAGGTGGCTCCACAGGGTCCTCAGCACCTCAGTCCTTCTGTCAGCTGCTTCTTCATTCTTTGCACATGTCTTCTAGCTTTAATGAAGCATCATGTTCAAGATAGCTGCTGAAGCACCAGCCATCATGTCATGTTTTTGGTGGGAAGGAAGAAGAGGAGGGAGGAACAAAGGGGTGCATCTTCTGCAGCCAGCTACCACCCTGCAGCTTTAACAGAAAAGATGGGATAGGCTGGGCGCTGTGTAATCCCAGTGACTTGGGAGGCTGAGGCTGGAAGATCACGAGTTTGAGAGTAGCCTTGGCAATATAGTGAGACCCTCATCCACTTAGCAAGACCCTGTTTCAAACTAAAAATGGCTGGAGATGTGGCTCCGGGGTAAAGCACCCAAGTTCAGCCCCCAGTACCAAAAATAAAAGCCAGGACTAGGCGAGTGGAGGCAGGAAGGACGTGGGTAAGAGACAGATGTCCAACACCAGAGAGCCCTAGAGAGGTGGGCCTTGGTCAGGCTCTGGCTGCGGGTGAGCGGGAGGCACTGGAACTGCACCCTCGGAGGGATCCTGCTGCAGCACCTCTGGATGCTGGGAGTCAACACCCCAAAGAGCCCCCTCGGCGGGTGGCCAGTGGGAGCTGGCAGATAAAATGGCATGGGGCTCTTGCTTCCCAGGGGCTCAGCCTCTGCAGGGCCCAGCAGCCCACAGGAGTTACCTGCTCCCGCCCAGACCCTGTTGGCTTGGTTCCTCCCCTGACCTGGTGCTTCCTGGCGTCTGCCTTAGTGCCAGGGTCACTCCTGGGGTGTCCAGCCTCCAGGCTGAATTCTCCGTGTGGCCCCCAACCAAAGGCATCACCTGGAACTAGTTAGAAATGGAGAGTCCCAGGTGCTACCTGCTACATCAGAAGCCTGGCACAGGCCCTCCAGGTGACGCTGCTGCTCCTTCAAGCTGGAGAACTGTGAGGCTAAGTTACAATGGAGGGAAACCCAAGAGGGAGCCAGACAGGCAGAGGCTTCTCCCGGCCAGGAGTCAGAGGAGCACGCGAGTGAGCCCAGAAGGACGGGCGCTTCTCAGAAGGCAGACCGAGGACTGACTGGTCCCTGTGGGGGCAGGTGCGGGGTGGAGCAGGGGACAGAGTCTGCTGGCCGTGAGGACCATCCTGAGCACACCAGGCAGAGAGGCCAGCTTCACCAAAGGGCTCTGGGAGTGGGACCTTACCCTGGGAAGCCCTAATGAGGGACAGGGCCACTTGGGGGACAGTGAGGCCCACTTGAAGCCAAGGAGGGCGTGGCAGCCACCAGCCCTGCAGAGGCAGCTGCAGACGGGGAGGGGGAGGGGGTCTCCGCCCCTCCAGTCTGTAGAAAGAGCTCAGGTTCCTTTTGGAGGCTCTGCTGCTTCCCTCTGGAACCTTGGCCACCCGGTGAGGCAGGCCCCAGTACCAAAAAAAATAAAATAAAATAAAAGCCGGGACTAGGTGAGTGGAGACAGGAAGGATGTGGGTAAAGACAGATGCCCAACACCAGAGTCTCAGAGAGGTGGCCGTGGTCAGGCTCTGGCAGCTGGGCACGACAGTGCGCTGCTATATGTCCACAGTATTCACGGGCAGTGGGGATGCCTGCGCCCGGGCCTTTGACGCGCAGTCGGGAGCGCTGCAGAGGGTGTTCCGGGGCCACAGCTTTGTCATCAACTGCTTGCAGGTAGGAGCCTCCCTGCCCAGCTCCTGGGGCCTCAGTAACTTGCTGGGGAGGGAGGGTGCTTGGGCCTGGCCAGACTGCCCCTGGGGACAAAGCAGAGGCCCTCCAGCTGTGGTGGTTTCTGCCTGGTGTCCTGCCCTGTGGTGGGGGAGTCCTGAGTCTGACAGTCCACTCACCTGCCTGCAGGTGCATGGCCAGGTGCTCTACACCGTGTCCCATGATGGCACGCTGCGCCTCTGGGACATGCGTGGTCTCCGGGCCCTGCCACCCACGCCTCGCAGGCCAGCAGCCAAGCGCAGCCTGTCACGCCTGTTCAGCAACAAGGTGGCCTGTGCCCTGGACACACCGCTGCAGGCTGCCTGAGCCACAGAACTGCCACTGCCTGGGAACAGCAGGCGGTGCCCAAGCCCAGGCTCACAGAGGCAGGCCTTGGCCTCTGCTCCTGAACTTTGCCGAGCCTCAGCTGCAGGTGATGTGTTGGGATGAGGAGGTGTGTACCTGCCCTGGGGGATGGCTCCCTTCCCCTGGGGGAGGCTCCTTTTTGTCCCTACCTCCTGAGCTAAGACCTTGTCACCTGGCCTCCTCTGAAACCCTCCCAACTCTTGAGGACTCCAGTCTGATGCCCCCAAGCTCTGGAAACTTCTAGAAACCTCGTGTGGCTGGCCCCTTCCTGCTGAGAGGAAATGAGGACATTTCTACTTTGGCAAATTTTTCTGGCAAATTGTGTCCTGAGGACCCTCATGAAGAACTCAAATACACACCCTCTAAAGCTCAAAGCGCGAGTGTGTCCTGTTTTGAGCTCCACCGCACATACCCAGCCTGGGCCACCTCCCCTGCCTGTGGTGAGGGGCTGCCAGCAGTACTGCTCCTGGGGAAGGGGCTGTGGGAAAGGCCAGGGCCCAGGACAGCTCTTCAGCCTCTCCAGCTGACAGCAGGTGCCACTGCTTTGGAGCATCCATCATCTTCTGGCCTGAATCCATGGGGGTCTTCCCACAGCTCTTATCCCCTTGGTGGTGCCTAGTGTAGGGAGAGCAGCTGCAGGTGACAGTGTACAGGTGCTGCCCGGCAAGGTCTGCCGTGCCACAGGCCGCACCAGCTCTCCAAGATGGCCAGGCCTGAGGGGGACCCCCCACAGGGACAAGAGCAGTGAGGCACATCCGTGATGATGCTCCAGGTCAAACCTGCAAATCCCAGGAACCAGAGCCTCCCCAGCCCCCAGGAGGTCAGGCCTCTTGATGACCAGCAGTCAAGCAGGAGACCTCGAATGGGACCGGTGCTGTTCTCCGGGTGGGCTTGAACACACATGTCCACTCTGGGAGCCATCAGGACTGAATTGAAGTTTCAGGAAGCACAGGCAGAGAACCACTGTGAGTCCCACCGGGGAGCGCCAGAGGGAGCAAGTCCTAGGCTGGCGCTGATGACCCCAGCTCCAAAATGCAGAGACACAGAGTGTGCAGTGCAGTCTGTCAGATGCTCTGAAAAAAGGGAGGAACCAGAAACAGCAGTGTATCCCAGTGGTAAGCGCTTGCCCTGCCCCTGTGAGGCCCTGGGTTTGATACCAACACTGCCACAAGAACCAAAAATCAGGTGTTCGCCTTTGATCAATCGATTCAGTTGGCTGAGGGGAGGACAAAACAGGGCATCTGGGCAGGAAAACAGGGACAGGGTGTGGTGGTATTACCAGGGCCAAAGGCAGACAGAATCTGATAAGTGGTCAGCATCAAGGACACCTGGCCAGGTCCAGCACGTCACTGCACTGCACAGCCTCAGGCTGACCTTCCCGTCTCCGCTGCGCTGCCCTAGGTCCCCTACCCACCTGGTGTTCACCTCTGGCCAGCCCCTACCCACCTTTCTGGGCTGACTGGACTCGCCAATCCTTAGACCCTCACTCTTTTCCCACACGCCTCCTTGTGGGTCCAGAACCCTCTCCAGCCCACAAATACGCCACACTCAGCCTGCCACCCTGCTGGGATCTCACCTGACCAGGCATGCAATGTTCTCCTTTCTCCTGACCCTTCAAGGAGAGCCCTCCCAGAACCACTTGGTAGCAGGCCTCTGTCCCTCCAGCCTCGCTTCTGCTCTTGCAGCCACTGCCCAGAGAGGCCCAGGTTGGGTCTCAGCTGCTGGCTGCTTCTGCAGTGCTGGCCACTTCGGAGTGGGCTTCCTGCAGCTCTCTTGTGGCACACAACAAAACCAGGGCCTGCTGGTGCAGCTGTGGTGCCCTCGGCTTTCCCATCGGCATTAAAACAGGAAGCCAGAAGCCACAACTGGGACCAAATCCTTAGCTGGTGGCTGCTCCCCACACAAGCCCTGCAGGTCCACTTCACACCCCTGGCTGAGGGCTGCTCCCTCGCTGGCATCAGCACAGCCCCGCCTTTCATGAGACCATGGCTGCTGGTGGTCAGACCCAGGGCTGTGCGCATGCTGGCAAGGGCACCCCACTGAGCAACACCCCAGCTCGCCACTGCTTCTGAGCACAGCTTTCCATTCCTCACAACACTTGCAATGGAAACGAAAACCCAGGTCACCCGGACCCTCTCAACAGGTAAAACCCAGAGCTCGCAGAATTTCCTGCAGTAAGGCTGACAACTCCCGAGTGTATTTTCCACTGTTTATTTCCATCAGTACCATCCATTGAAAGAGAAAGACAAGATTCCCACGTTCCAAACCAGACTGTGGTGCAGCCTCCGCAGTCAGACCCGATGGCAGCATGTGGCCCATTCTGCCGTCTGAATGTTCTGGCTGCTTTTAGAAGGGTCTTAGGGAACATGCCTGGCACTTGATCCACTCCCCACCTGGCAGCTGCCTGGGTGCCGGGTGTTCCCCTAGCACACACTCCAGATGAACGCAGCATGGCAAGAAGTTATTAAAGCCGACAGAAGGCTGACCACACAGCTTGAGGGAGTCTTCTATCACAAGCTACAACAAAGATCCCCACCAAAATCTTGGGAAAATATTTCTAAATCTCTGATAGGTCTCTTGGCTAACAGCGAGTTTCCTATGACAGCAGAGTCTAAAAATGTTAATTAAAAATAAGTTGCTTTGGTTAGCATTTAAAACTTTCCCATTTAATAAAAGATTTTGTATGAGGAATTTTGAATACATAAAGTCTGATTTTCAGCTTTGAATTTCAAGTGCATATTTTGCAGAACTGAGAGCACAACACTGACATTTCAAGATAAAGGCGTCTGCCACAATTTCATCTGGCTACTGCAGCCCGTGCCTCGTTTTTATGCCCCACAGCACTTGGAACGGAGATGTAAAGGCTGACCATGGGGCAGGAGGGACGGTGGTGTGGGAGCACGCGGGGGGAGCAGGGCCCACACCGTGGCTGGGAGGCCACAGCTTCAGCAGCAGGCACAGCAAAAAGCTGCCCAGGAGGCGGGTGACAGGTCTGGTCACAATCCCTGCTGCTCCCCTTCCCCCGAGACCTTCCTGGGACACCCTCTTCTCCAGCAGCAAGCCTGCTTCCTACTGGGTGAAAAATCAAGCAAAGGGCAGAGTTAGGGTGCACACCTGAAGGCAGAGGGGAAAGCAGAGCAGGCTGCGGAGCCAGGCAGTGCCTTCCCCAGGACTAGCCTCTGGCCCCCGCAGGCCTATGAGGGTCCCTGTCCGCCCCTCCTGTACCCAGAGGAGGAAGCACGCTTGCAGCAAAATCAGATGAAAAGCAAGAACAAAAGGAAGACCTGCAGGAGACTTTTCATAATGACAGAATTTATAAGCAGAAACTTAGTACTTCTTTGTTCACTAGTTTTTCTTTGCTGCTGACTTTATATTTTCTACATAGGACAAGTACTCTGCAATAATAATCTCTTCATCTTCCAGAGTCGAGTCAAGGTAATCCTCCTCGTGCTCAGGAATGTCTTCCAGTATCTCATTGACAGCCTCTGTCTCCATGTCCTCGTCTGTCGAGGCGCTGGAGGTCCCTACAGTAAGACACACAGTGAGGGACCGCGCCAAGGCCCCTGCGACACACTTCCTGCTGGCCACCCTGTCCCAGGAACATCCTCCTCAGTCTCCAGGTCAGCCTCTCCCTCAGGCCCATGCCTGGGGTGTCTGCTCTCCTGGTGTTCAGACCTGACCCACCTGCAGAATCCGAAGGGGACGTGGATGGGGTGGACGAGGAGTCCTCCCCCGAGAGCTGCAGGTCAGGAGGAAGGATCCCTCCGTGGTGAGCGAGGGTCTGAGCCGCCAGCTGGACGTTGCCCCTGAACACCTTCAGCGCGACCTTGGCCACGACTGTGTCAAAGCCCATGTATACCAGCTAGGGGACAGAAAAAGGCCACGGATGTCATGCTCACATGCTGCATGGACTGTCACATCCACGCTCATCTGTGGTGCGCAGCATGCACCCTGCCCTTCTGACAAGTCACCCTTCAGCCTAGCATGCAGGAGGCCACCAGGAAAGGGTCGTGGACGACCTTGGTGCAATGGGTTGTGTGGCCACCTCAGGGCTGGGAGCAAAGTGCTGTGTGAACTCAGGCACAGGTGTCACGAGCTCAGCGGCCACCAGGCGTGGGGCACTTTAACTTGTGGGGAAAGTATGGCTGGAGTCGTCACTTGTCACAAGGTGGATGGACTCCACAGGACAAAGGGATGTCCTTTTGGTCATATGCAGAGAACTGGGGATGATGTAAACAGTGGTATGTGGAAAAAAGAGGCAAGCTAGAGGAAGACGGCCTGCGAGGCTTTCTGATTTTTCCTGCTGCGCGTGCTGGCGGCCCTCCCTCGCAGGTCCTGCCTGGAGCCTGGAAACCTGGGCAGCAGCACAGCTTGCCCTATCCTGCCGCCACCCTGCCCTCCCCAGCCAGCCCACCTGAGGGACCCGGGGCGCCAGAGCTGGGGGCGTAAAGGCCAGTCACTCACTTGGTCAATGCTTTCCTGGGAAGGGCTTTCTCGGCTATTGGTATCAGAATCTGAATCTTTTAACCACATCTGAGGGTTACTGAGGAGAATCTGAAAGCACAGGGACACCGTGACTCACCACAACTGCCCACGGGGCCAGGGCACAGCACCCACAGTGCACCAGCAGACAGCCCAGGCCTGTCTACTTGTAGCACAGACAGACCACCTGGGACACTGTGGTGGGCCATGCGAAGGTGCCATAAAGCCAGGAAAGGGGCCCAACCCAGACTGGGGGCCAAGCTGTGTTTGCAGAAGGCTCCAATCAAATGTCACCTCAGACTGGAGGTTTGAAGGGGGAGCAAAAGTGACCAGGAAAAAAGCTCCCTTCTTCCCTGGGAGCAAGACGTGCCAAGTGGAGAGCAGGAGGAGGCAGCTCAGGAGGGCACACGGTTCCGCCAGAGCGCAGCTCTGGGCAGAGGCCACAGAAGGAAGTGAACAGAAGGCTGCTGAGCAGGCCTCCTCGCCTCTGAAGGCACCACGCCCTCCTGACCTGAAGGAGGCACTAGTAGCTCAGTGAGACCCTGCTCAGTGCTGCATGGACTGTCACATCCATGCTCATCTGTGGTACGCAGCATGCATCCTGCCCTCCTGACAAGTCACCCTTCAGCCTAGCATGCATGAGGCCACCAGGAAAGGGTCATGAACGACCTTGGTGCAATGAATTGTGTGGCACTGGGGATAGAACCCAGCATGTAACCACTGAGTTACATCCCAGATGGCTTTGTTTTATTTGTTTTTTGAGACAGGTCTTGCCAAGTTGCTGAGGCTGGCTTTGAACTTGCGATCCTCCTACATAGCTGGGATCATAGGCATGCACCACCACTCCCAGCCAGAAGTTATGTTTGGACCCTTGACTTCACACATTAACTATTAACCTTAAGACCCTCTGGGCAATTTGCCATCTAGCATAAAATACTTCAAGAGTGGCTAAATGGATTTATGAACTACGTTCATTATTAAAAACTATTTTTAGCCCCATCAGTTCCTTCATATAGTCACATTTTCCTGCCTTTTACAGTTCTCTGACATATAAGAAAACTCAAACTAGAGCACTGAGATAGTTCAGTGGTAGAGCACTTGCCCAGCATGTACTAGGCCCTGGTTTAACTCCCAGCACTGCCCCAAAACAATCAAAATCAAACTTGATATTCAAATAATGTTTTTTAATTTAAAAATGTTAATAAAAATACTGCCCTATGTGGCCTTCTCAGGCACAGGGCAAATACAGAAGGCGAGACAGGGTGGGCTCCTGTGGCCTCCTTAGCCCAGAAGATGAGGTAGCACCTGGCCACTGACCATTGGTCTACCCCCTCTCTAGCCCTACCCCAGCCCCCAACACTGCCCTGTCCCCACCCAGACAACAGGCACCTCCTTCTGCCTGGCTCCCTGCTGGTACCTGGCTCCCGCCCCAGCCCATGCACCATGTGTGGTCCTCATCCTGTGTGTTCCATCTGCTGCTGGTCTGTGGGTATCCCCAGGGCAGTGGTCTCCCACTTTGAGCTCCTGGGATGTAGCACAGCCCCGGCCCTACTGAGAACCTCTTGAACAGACTGGAGGGGCTGGACCTGGATGAAGTGTGTGGCTTTAAGGAGTTCTTTGCATCAGGTGCAGTGGCCACACCTATACCAGCTGCTCAAGAGGCTGAGGCAGGAGAGTCTCAAGTTTAAAGCCAGCCTCAGCAACTTAACAAGACCGTCTCAAAAAATAGCTCAATAGTAAGAGTACCTCAGCTGGGCACGGTGGTGCATGCCTCAGGAGGCTGAGGCAAGGGCTGGGGATGTGGTTCAATCCCTGGTAACCCACCACCAAAAAAATAAAATAAAATAGTAAGAGAACCTCTGGGTTCAATCCAACTGTACTACAAAGAAAAGAAAAAAAAAAAAGAAAGGAAAAAAAAAATCCCCTTTGCCAATAGGTACTACCTATCAGATAAAATAAGTCAAATAAAAATTTAATTTAAAAAAATTATAGTAAAACTTGTATCATTCTCTTCTGTTTTGAAATTAGGAAATTTATGCCATTGACATCAAACTCTCTGCTGCTAACAGAAACCCCACTCAGAGTCCTGGCCTGCGGACTGCCCACGTAAACGTTCGCCACACTCCTGAGCCAGCAGGCCTCAGCGGAGAGGGAGCCTGGACCCATCCTTCTGGCTCTGCCACTCTGCTGATGACACAGAAAGCCAACCCTAGGTGCAAAGCAGCAATTAGGAAGGCGGCCCGGCCCGGGAGTGAGCTCGATGGCCCAGGGAAGCACGCTGCAGAGTGCAGGAAGCGGGGCTGGCGGGACAGCAGGAAAGGGCAGCGCGTCCCAGGGAGGGGTCACCTTCAGAGCCTCGTCCAGGTTCCCGCCGGCTTGATGGAGGGCGTGCTTGGCTGCGTGTGTGGGGTAGCCCATCCCCTTCAAAGAGTTGATGCTCTCCAAGCGACGCCTCTTCTTCTCTTTCTCCTCTTTCCTGATTTGGGCCAGTTCCTTGGAGAAAACAGCAAGTCCCACTAAGCTAGAGGCTGAGATTTCACAGAAAGTAAAATCCATGCTCTGCTGGGTTCTTGAGGTTAAAAGGTGAATAACCAAACAAAAAAGAAGGAGGGGCTCTCTCTACCTACCCTGGACTGGTCAAAAGCAACAGAGCCAGGGCAGGGAGCTTGGGGAGCTGCTGCAGAGGCACGGAGGAGGAGCCTCCCAAGCCCAACACTGCATCAAGAACCTGGCAAGCACTCAGGTTCGGAGGCTGCCAGAGACAGGTGTCGGCACCGGGAGGAGCACGTAATGATCACCCAGGGAGCCATTCCTCCTGGATGACGCCAGTATCACTGACCCACCTTCAGGATGCTCAAGGGGACAATGGCCATGTAACCCTGCTTTTTGGAAGAGCTTGCTGTTGCTGTGCAGGAGCTGGCTGCAGGAACTGTCTTGTCCCTTCTCCCAGCACCTGGCCTCAAGTGGGAGAATTCTATACTGACCCATAAAAACATCATTTAAGGGGCTGGGGATATGGCTCAGTTGGTAGAGTGTGTGCCTCACATGCACAAGGCCATGGGTTCAATCCCCAGCACCAAAACAAACAAACAAATATACAAAAAAAAAAAAAAACATTTAAGAAGGAGTTTTGGTTTTTTAATTTAAAATTTTTCCAGTACTGGGGATTGAACCCAAGGGAGTGCAATACCACTGAGCTACATCCACAGCCCTTTTTATTTTTTTGAGACAGGGTCTTACTAAGTTGCTAAGGCTGGCCTTGAACTGTTGGTCCTCCTATCTCAGCCTCCCATGTCACTGGGATTACAGGTGTGAGGCATCACACCTGGCAAGGAAAGGGAATTTTAATTGCTTCAAAATATAAGTCTGGGGCTGGGAATGTAGCTCAGTGGTAGAGTGCCTGCCTAATATGCATTAGGCTCTGGGTTTGATCTCCAGCACTATGAAAGACATAAAAATTCAAACAAACAAAAAGAGGTTTGAAAACCACTAATCTGATTCAACCTCATCACTTTGTCAACAAGGAGACAGAAACTTTGAAGATGCTGAGTGATGGTGCCAAGGTCACAATGACCCATGGCAGTGAGCACAGGGAAAGCAGTCTATGCTCCTCCCAAGATCCACTCCTGCCTTTGGGGCTGAACCCAGCTCCAAGCACCCCTCTTCCTTCATGCTGAAGCAGCAGAATGACCTCATCGCTTAGGAAACACCACAAATTTTAGGTGGCACCAACATTTCCCTCGGGTGTCAGAAGGAAGACCAAGTGGAATGGGTGGCTGCTGAGCTACTTCTGGGGACAGAGGCTAACTTTTGTTCCTAACACAGGAGAACCTCTAGTCAGCTCCCTGGAGTATGCGCGACACAAACTCTTACCTTTGCCTCAGCTGTGATGCACCTGTCCCCACCCTCCTGATGTCTTCGAAATGCCCTGGGTGTCCACTCCTAATGACTTCTGCACATCATAGTGGGCTTCATCGCCTCACCTGTGGACTCAAAGCCTGCAGGGGCTCCCTTCTCCCCTATCAGCCCACAGCTCCTTATTCCTATCTCCCTGGGCCCTACAAAGGCCTCTGAGCTGACCTTGCCCTGCGACTGTGTGCAACCACACAGCCAGCAAGGTTCCCGCATGCCACCACTTTATTTTGTTCACACCCCCCACGCCAGAGGCCTTTACCCAGCCGCATCCTCTGCTTCCAATTACAGCTTCCTCCGTTTATATTCTTGAAGGCAAAGAAATATGCACCACATGCATGCACAAAAACCCTGCCAGCAGTGAGAAGCCTAACCAGCATTGCCTAACCCAGAACTGCAAACAAGCTGGGGCCTCAAGGACACTCCTGCAATCACAAACGCCGTGTCAGGTTCATTTTAACCACATAACCAAACATGAGAAAAATCACACTATTCTGGAACATTCCTCTGTACCTTAGCAGGAGTGACAATGAGTACTGCACTGAAATACTCTGTACACACACCTTCTGTAAGAGTTGGGTTCTGAAGGACAGGCCTGGTAAAACAGGCTGTGGGACCTCCTAGGTAGAATTCTCCCAGTTGAGGACCATGTTGTACAAGAAAATACATACTTTTAAGAACTACCCATGATGTAGAGCCTCAGGAACTGAGGGGGCAGTCTTACCTTGCACTTGAGCTCCGGTTCTGTGGGGCACTGTGTTTGTCTTTCCAATATCCATTCTACACCTCCCTAGGGTGTGGGGGGCTGACCCAGCTCCCCAGGTGGGCTCTGAATGGTCTACGTCAATATCTGCTGCCACAGGCCTAAGCCCATCAGGTCTCACAGTCCCCTGGCCTCTGTGAATGGCCAGTCTGTGAGGTGCTTAGGACTTCCAGGAGGATAGCACAGAGGGGAGGCAGACAGACCATGTCCTTGGCAACACGGATAGGCCACTGAATCAACTAACCCTGAGACCATCCCTCTCTGGGGCTTTACAGGCCAATAAACCCCACCAACTTCCTTTTCCATGAGGACAGTCTCGATTTTTTTGTGTTGTTGCTTTTAACCATAAGCACCCCAACTACAACATTCACCAAGGGGAAGGGTGAGCAGGCACAACTGCTCCATGTGTGCTGGTGTTTCTCTGCGTTTTCTCCAAGGGCTGAAACTTATCAGCACTCTACTTTATTTAAAAGTCAGTCTCTGAGCCAGAGTTCACACTGCAAAATGAGAATTATTCATCCCTGGCCTCACAGGTAGTCAGAGGCAGAACTTAATGACATTACTATGAAAATGTTTTGTGAATTATAAAGTATTATACAATAATATTTTTCAAATGACCTCATTTTAAAATACTGGCTTTCCAAATACTAAAGAAATCTTTTCCACAATGAAGTAAAAGAAAAGTAATAAATGCATTGTCACAAATATCTGCTTTTCTTTTCTGTTTTGGTCCTGAAGCCTGAACCCAGGGGTGCTCTACCACTGAGCACCATCCTCAGTCCTTTTATTTTCATTTTGAGACAGGGTCTCACAAGTTGCTCCTCCTGCCTCAGTCAGGTCTGGGAGGCCAGGAGAGGCCACCGTGCCCAGCAATGTCTGCTTCTCTGTTAGTACTGAGTTGGACCACATGCAAACACGCAGAGCCATGCTTTTTAGTCACTGCCTTTACCCATCGCTGATGTCCACAGCAAAACTGGTGGACCATGACTGATGGTAACACTCGTGTCATGAAAGAGAAACCTAAAACAGCCCTTTTGACTGGCTCTCCTGTAATCTGACCCATGAATCCACTCCCACACTGGAGCCAGGCAGGCCAATGACAGTTGGCTTTCCTGCCCATTCCCACAGCTCCACAGGTTGCTGTCCTCCTAAGGATTACCCTAATGTTCAGCAAAAAGGGAACCAGGGATACATATGTGAAGATTCCAGAGAAGGCTGTGGCTGGGGTTCACAGCTAGACCTCTCTGTGAGAGGCTATTGCCAACTTCTTGTTCTGGACAGAAAAGTGGCCCTATTGCTAATAGCCCATCATTAGCTCTCTGGACCCCAGGTCCTCTGCTGTATAGAGAGCATACATGAAAAGATTCTAATTCCAAAGTTCTAAAGCTTTCTTTACTTGTTTTGAATAATTGTAGCTTTATACCTGTGCTTTTGTAACATGATGCTACTTGTTTCTATGATCTGACTTGTGTTTGTAGGCAAGAACACAATCCCAAACTATCATTCTTGCCCCCTGAGAAAACACAGCCCCCTTAAAATGGTTTCAAGAAAAACACCATGGTGGCTGGGGATGGGGCTGGGGCTGGGGCTGGGGCTGGGGCTGGGGCTGGGGCTCGGTGGCAGAATGCTTGTCCAGCACATGTGAAGCACTGGGTTCAATCCTTAGTACCACATAAATATAAACAAATAAAGTCATTCTGTCCATCTACAACTACAAAAAAAAAATTATTTTCTTAAATACATCATGGTGTCTAGAGAGAAAGAAGAGACTGCTTGTGTAACCTGCCTGAAAGTTGATGTAATCAAGAACCAAAGCCACTCCTTCCTTTCCTGATCTGGAGTGGTAAGGAGATCCTATTGCTAATACTTCCTATGGGATCGTCTCTTGTTCCATCATACCTGAGGGAGCTCAGGCACTTCAGAAATAAGCTCACTATGCCTCACCCTTCCCAACCTCCCAAAAGGCACAGGCATCAGCATGCACGTGAGGTGGGTACCTCTCTGCGGTTGGAAATATGCGTGGCTGCATGATCCACATTCCCTTCGCAGGCCCGCAGGCCAAGCCGAGCCTCCTGGGCGGTGAACCCCAACTGCAGCAAGTTGTGTACTTTTGACGGGTCGATGTATAGCTCGTTAAAGAGCTGACGTGCCTACAGACAGGGAGAAATGCAAGAATCATGTAACTACAAAAACATCAAAGTCCAACACAAAGCTAAAGCCTAAAAGAATTACTGCAGATCAGATTTTTTTAACAGAAACTCTAAACTCATCCCCTTATTAACCAGAATAAATTGAAGCAGAAAACACTGTCAGTGCCTGCAGAGCTCACCCATACCACAATACGTGCCAACAGGCTGAGTGCTGTGGGAGCGACCACTCCGTGACCTGCGTCTTTCTGTAATAAAGCTGAGGCCTGCTCCGACCCTTCAGCCCCTCTGCTGGTGGCTCTCCAGCCCCTCTGCTGGTGGCAGAGCACTGACAGGAGCAATCTGGGATGCCCCGCAGAGCTGTTACCCAGTCCTGCCTGCTCACCTCTAGACTGCTGGGTGAAAGGACAGAAACATCTGCCTGATTAAAGTCACCATCTTTTGAAGTGTCCTTATTATAGCATCTGGCCTGAATCCTAACGAATACAGATGTGTTTATAGTACATGAGGGATGGGAGTAGGAAAGAGATGCACATTTCTCACAAGTCACAAACTGCCGAGTTCCTCAACATTTCACTTCTGGGGATAAGAAAAAGGCAGGTGGAAATGCCTACAGCTTCCTTTCTCACCTTGTTGAGGTACTCGCAGGCCTCTTCTCCATTCCCACTGTGATAGTTTCGGATCCCCTGAAGCAAGTAGAGTCTCAAAAACAACACCTTCTCTTTCCCACAGTTGCCCTAAAGTTATTGGTAAAAAGGATAAAACCGTCTTATTTATAATCATTGGTGCCAACGCTCACAGCCATTATTCTGTCTTCGTAGTGTCAAGGTAGCAACGCTGCTGTGACCATAGTGTCACTACTGTTGATGGCAACGTGAAGGCCCCAGGCACGTGAGTGCAACGCAGGGCCAGGACACCTATCTCAGGCCATCCAGGAGAGGGGCCCCTTTGCCTACTGGAGAAGGTGGTGAAAATCCAGACCAGGCAGAGGCTATCATGCCCCGCGGGATTCTGACAACTTGAGAGATCAGAAGAATCCTTACTCAAGTCACAGCTCTTGGGTTATAACTGATTTCTGTGAGCCATTACTCTAGAATTGTGTGTGTGTGTTTGGTTGTTTTGGTTTTTTTTAGTTGTAGATGGACACAATACCTTTATTTTATTTATTTACCTTTTTATGGTGCTGAGGATGGAACCTGGGGCCTCCCATTTGCTAGGCGAGCCCTCTAACACAACCCCAGCCCCGGGATGTCTATTTTTTGCATTTATATCTTTCATCAGATGCTACTGAATGTGAATATATCACAGGTGCTCTCCTGGTCAGGTGATCATGAGTGTATGTAGGGGGCATCCATGATCAGAAAACTATGTTCCCCTGGGCTAAATACAGACCAAGGAAAGAGCCAGACTTGTAAATCACTTAACAATTTTTTTAAAATGTAGCTTAAAAAGAGCATATTACATACTACTATCAGATAAAAGCAGCAGTCTAAATAAATAATTTAGCAGGAACAAATACAATTTCCAGAGATGGGCTCAACAATACAAAAAACAAATGACAGTAACATACTTTTATGTGCACCAGCCGCTGGTGATTTTCCCCATAACAATTTTTAAAGCATTTCTGGGCCAAGTCTAGCTTTCTTTCTGCATCATCCAGGCATTCCAGCTGCTCCAGGCGGAAGTAACACCACACTATATCCAGCTGCAGCACAGCATAGTTGTCCACGGTGTCCAGCAGCTCCCTGCAGCACTCGCTGGAAGGAGAGGGGACCACGTCACAGACAAGTGGCACTAGTCACCTTTTGAGGGTATTACTGGAATTCTTTCCTGGTTCTTGATGTGTTGCAAAGATTGCTCAAAAACAAAGATCCCAGCACTTACAAGGGGAGCTGTATTTATAATCTGAATCTTTCCAACAAGGAAAAAAGAAATTAGGGCTCAGGAATAGCAGCCTAAAATCAACTGCCCTAGGATGGAGGAGGACAGACAGACACACCATACCCACTTGGCAGGCTGGGAAAGAGGCCTTGCAGGAAGCAGAATCCAAGGCCACTGTCAGCACCCCTCAGCAAACAGAGGAGACCCAGCTTTACCACAGTGGTTGCCAATTTTGACTGCAAATCGGAAGCACGAAGACATGAACAATCTTTTTCTTTTCTTTCCCTTTCCCTCTTTTTTAGACCAGCAGTAACAGAAGTCTCTCGGGAAGGGGCCTAGATGCTATTTTCTAAAATCTCTAAGGCCAATTTTAATGCCCAGGAAGAGTTGAGAACTACTGCTTTAAAAATAGAGTCCCCCAAATCACTTCTAAGAATGCCTCAACTGACAGAAGATTCTAATAAGGCCTTCAAGCTCGATCATATTCACACTGGGAGGAAACCATCTAGAAAACACCAGCTCTAAGTTGGCTAGCTGATTTCTCACCATGTGCAGACTGAAGGATACTTTGTAGCTGAGATAGTGGGCTGAATCCAGAAAAAGGAAGACACATAAGACAATAAACAGAAGTCAGTTTAGTCTAGAAAGAATGTAGATTCTGTCTGCACAAGATTATTTATTTGGATTTCAAGTGTAATTATATTAAAATTCATACTGCAAATATAGATCTTTAGTCTTCAAAAAGAAAGGAGAATACCTGGAACCACAAATTTTACACTAAGAAATTCTAAAGGGTTTTTCTGTTTTCACTGTTATCCTACTAAATTAAGACTGCTTTTATATGAAACGATAGAATGCACATGTCCTCAAGCTTCCTGTCTTATCAACGAATGTTCAGCAAAGAAAAATGAATCGAGTCTGACCTTGTCATTTACCCCTTAAAACAGTGGTCTCCCACGGGTAAGGCCTGTGCACAGTCCAGTGGGGGTAGGAAAATGTGTTCAAGCAGGTGCTTTACATTTATTTGTTATCTCTGTTTTTCCAAATCTGTGGCTCGGCCTAAGAACTCGACTTTGAGGGGAAAAGAAGGAGCCTGTGAATTTGACCCAATCTTTTACTCAAGAGGAGACCTCCCAATCTGCCTCCTAACATGTTCAGGTTTCTGTAAGAGATGGTCCTGCCATTCACAGAAATGGACTTTTGTCACATTTTCAATTTCCTACAGACTCATTTAATAAGCATCAAGACAAGGACATAAATGGCCTCATTTCAGTTAAAATATAATGTGTACTCATCTCAAGTGTGCCTCAGAACTGAGAATATGTGCAGCCAAAAGCCAAAAACAAAAACACATCTCCCACTAGAGGAGTGCATTTTATTCTATTCATTTTAGGAAATCAGCTTCTACATATTAATTCTGAAACTGCTAGGCCTCTATTTGAACCTAATCATGTAAGTTGGGCAAAAAATTGTTTTTTAAAAACCTAGAATAAAATTGTGTTTGTGGGATTGGGAACTAAATGCAGGGCCTTGCATGTGCCAGGCAGGACTTCCCCACTGAGCTACACGGCAGCCCTGGGTATATCTTTATTAATATTTCTTTGATTTACAATTTTAGTAGCTTTAATATTCCACACTGCCACACGGTGTGGAGGCACAAACCTTGTAGTCCCAGAGATCTGGGAAGCTGAGGCAGGAGGGACTGTAAGTTTGAGGCTAGCCTCAGCAACTTAGCAAGACCCTGTCTCAAATAAAAAATAAAAAGGGTTAGGGAAGGGGCTGGGGTTGTGGCTCAGCGGTAGAGCACTCGCCTAGCATGTTCAATCCTCAGCACCACATAAAAATAAATTGTTAAAATAAAGATACTGTGTCCAATTATAACTAAAAAATAAAATATTTAAAAAAGGGGGGTTAGGGAAGTAGCTCAGTGATAAAATGCTTGCTTACCTTGCACGAAGCCCTGGGTTCTATCCCCAGTACCACAAAAATAAAACACTATCAGTAAATTCTCACAATAAAGCAACATTAAAATAAATGTATGACATTTGTTTAAATAAAATCTGTTGAGCCTCACTTTAGAAAAACTATGTTCTGTTTGGGCTTATGATGATATAACAATGATGATGATTTTGGTATTGAAAATTGACCCCAGGAGTGCTTAACCACTGAGCCACATCCCCAGAGTTTTAATATATACATTTTCAGTTGTTGATGGGCCTTTGTTTTATTTATTTATATGTGGTGCTGAGGATGGAACCCAGTGCCTCACATGCTAGGCAAGCGCTCTGCCACTGAGCTACAATCCTATCCCCCCAGCCCTTATTATTAATAGGTTTCACCAAATCAGGAAAAGTTCTGGCCATTATTTCTTCAAGTCCCTTGTGCCACCCGCCCCCTTCAGGACCACCAACTGTACATGTCAGGATGCCCAACCTGCAGGTGCTCTGGCATCCTCTTCCCTGTCCCTTACCCGGTTCTATTTTCATGCTAGAGTTTCTACTGCCCCATCTTCACATTTTCTGAATTTCTTTTCTGCAGTGTCTACTGCAGTTCATCCCACCCAAGGCACCTGTCAGACACTATTTTTCCCTCTCTTAAATTTCAGCATGAGTCTTTTGCATGTCTCCCAGGTCTTCATCTGACACACTCGAGCCCTTCTATAACTTCATGAGTATTTGGAATGTATTGTTTCAATGTCCCTGTCTACCAATTCTAACTTATGTGTCACTTTTGGATCTGCATCTGTTAATTGGTTTTTCTCCTCAATATGGGTTACATTTTCTGGTTTCTTTGCATTCCTGCTAATTTTTTTTAGTTGTACATGGACACAATACCTTTATTTTATCTATTTACTTTATGTGGTGTTGAGGATTGAACCCAGTGCCTCATACATGTGAGGCAAGTGCTCTACCACTGAGCCATAATCCCAGCCTGCATGCGTGCTAATTTTTAATTGGAAGCTGGATTATTTCTTTGTTGCTAAATTACTGAGCTTTGTTAGGGCTGTACTTAAGTTACTTGAAAACAGTAACTTTAATCTATTGTTCAAAGCTGGTTTTTAGGCTCTGTTAGGCAGGACTAGAGTAATCTTTGGGGTTAATTTTGCCCTATTATTGCGGCATGACCCATCTGAATGCTCCGTCTGTGATTCAAGTTGTCCACTTTGGCTGGTGGGGTACAAACTGCCCCGGCCTCTGTGAACAGAGAGGACTGTTTTCTCTGCTTCGTTCAGGCAGTTCCTGCCCAGTTTGGGAGTGTCCCCACACACATGTGCTGAGTACCACCTGTAGACTCAACAGGGCTGCTCTAAAGCTCTCTCCTCTCACCTCCTGGGCTCTCAGCTCATCAACTCAGAGGAACCATGAGGCTCTGCCTGGGTGGGCCCTCCTCCCTGTACTGCTGGGAGCTGCTCTTTTATACATTTGTCAAGTTTCTGAGGTGCTTCCAAGTGAGCGGGTAAACAGTCCCTGTTATTCCACCTTGGCTGAAAGCAGAACTCCCATTTTCAGTTTTAAATAGGAAAGAGGGATGGGGGTGTAGCTCACTGGTAGAGTGTGTGCCTAGTGTGCACAAGCCTAGGTTCAATTCCCATACCACAAATAAACAGGGAAAGGAACTATTTTTGGTCACACTACCCATCATACCCCAAGACATGCAAAGCTATGACAGAACTTCTAGCTTACTAGGAGAAGGTAGGGGGGAAAATCAAGTGGGAAAGAAAAGAGAACAAGTTTCTTGCACCTAGATTGCTGGCTGGCATCACAGTTCGTCTTCTTCAGGATGAGGTTGCAGTCACACAAAAAGAAAGCTAACATGTTGGCCAGAATCAACGGATCCTCAGGAAACCAACAGCATTCTCCACTGTTACAGTTTGGATCTGAAATGTTCTACAAAGACTGGGTCCTAAGGTGGGGGGAACCTCTGAGAGCTGGAGGTCAGTGGGAGGTTTGAAGGCATTGGCTGGATGTGTACCCTGGAAGGGAACTGTGGGACTCCAGACTCTCTCTTTCCAGCCACCCGAAATCAAGCCTCAGTCAAGTCTCCACCACCATGATGTAATACACCACCGCAGGCCCAACCAATGGGCCAAACAATCAGGGGCTGAAACTCCCAAAACTGTGTAAAAAGAAACCTTTCCTCTTCATAAGTTGATTATCTCAGTTATTTGTTGCAATAATGGAAATCTAATACATCTACTTAAAAAGAACTGACAGCCATTACTCGATTATTGTATCTAGTACCTACTGAATATGTCGATGTACTATGAACTGAAGATACAGTTATTTCTATTCAGGGGTTCTCTTGAGACTTGAAAATTACTTTAAGGTTTTGTCCACCATAGAAATATTAAGAAAGACTGACACAGATGAGCTCAGATCATCCATTTCTTGACAACTGGTAAAGCTGGAGGATGAGTAAAAGGGAGTTCATTATACTAGTTTCTATCTTTTATGCATATTGGAAATTTTTGATAATAACAATTATAGGCACAATTATGAAATAAAATGAAACATTTACCTGAATTTTAAGGACCCAACTTAAGAATCCCTTGTCTGCAGCAGCACAGAATGAAGCTGACACCAATAAGGAAGAAGATACAGACAGAGCAGGAGGCCCCAGAGGCTCCCAGCCCTGTTCTCCCTGTTCCCAGCCTCACTCATCTCCTCCTAAATATCTGGGACAATAAAGTCCTTCTTTGTGGAAATTAGCTTAAGTTGGGATTTGTTTAAGACTAAAAGGCACTGACCAAAGCAGCCAGTAAACTACATGTTTGTATTTATCTTTTTAAAGTATAGAGGATTATCTTAGGAATTTGCCAAACTGGAAACAAGTTCACACTGAAGTTAACTTACTTACTTTCTTTTTTGATACTGGGGATTAGACCCAGGGGCACTTAACCATTGAGCCACATCCCCAGCCCTTTTTTGTATTTTACTTAGAGACAGGGTCTCACTGAGTTGCTTAGGGCCTTGCTAAATTGCTGAGGCTGGCTTTGAACTCTCAATCCTCCTGCCTCAGCCTCCTGAGCTGCTGGGATTATAGATGTACACCACCACGCCTGGCTGAAGTTAACGAATATTAAGTCTACTTTACAAATGTTTAATATGCTGAGATTATATAGTCTCTAAATGCAATTTCCTCTCCTATTAGGAGCTGGGTACAGTGGTGCACACCTGTAATGCCAGCTACTTGAGAGGCTCAGTCAGGAGATTTACAAGTTTAAGGCCAGCCTGAACAACTTAGCAAGACTGCATCTCAAAATAAGATTTACGAAAAGGGTGGAGGGTTTAGCTCAATGGTAGGACGCTAGCATAGTATGCATGATGCCCAGGGTTTGATCCCCAGTACCATGAGAGGTAAAAAAAAAAAAAAAAAAAAAAACAGACTCTGGTAAATTGCTGATCTCAGTGTGGAGACTGTCTCAGAAATGTGTCTTTGGGCTCCAGAGATGAGAGTCTACAGAGACTACCAAGATTACATTAACAGGGCCAGAGGAGCAATCTGCTAATAAAGACAGCAAACTTGTACACCAAAGTTTGAAAAATATCATATGTTTTGTGTTAAAACTCATTAGTTAATACTTTTTTAAAAAAGAATATAAAAACTGACTAGTCACCATTAGGGGACTGGTTGATTCTGAAAATTAGGAGAAAGAAGGCAAGTACTTTGATCTCTTTTTTGTCCAAAACCAAATAGTTGATGAGGAAAAAATTTTTGTTTGTGTGCTACTGGGGATTGAACCCAGGGGCACTCTACCACTGAGCTACATCCCCACCTTTTTTTATTTTGAGACAGAGTCTTAAATAAGTGGCTGAGGCTGACCCTGAATTTGTGATCCTCTTGCCTCAGCCTCCCAAGTTGCTGGGATTACAGGTATACATCACCATGCTCAGAGAAGAAAATTAATTCTTTTCAGACAATTCTAACAATAAATGCAGAAGGAATAACAGAGTATCAATATTTTGCATCCCCTAATGAAACAATGGATTTGGGGAACAACCATCAGCATCTATATGAAAACCATCAGGAGACATGCTCATGGGGAACTTTGTAACAGACAGGTCAGGCAAGGAAATGTTTGTTGTAAAAAAAAATAAGTGCATATGCTTATATAATTCTTTCCTGTCCAGGGAAGAAAGGTGAATTAGAAATACAATGGGAAGAAATCATTCACAACTTGTCTACTGCATAACTAGTCTTCTACATCGACCACTCTCAGTCCGAAGCCACAGGGAAGGGAGGTGCTGGGCATAATCTGGACCATCTTTCTTAAAATTGGATTTCACCAAGTACAAAAGTGCCTACCAGAAATATTTGTCAGCGTCCAAAAGGCATGGCAAGGCTATTCCATATTCTTTTCTTTTCAGGAAAGCTCGGCCCTTCTCATGATATCCCATAGCTAACATAAGGGCCTAGGAAAGAATATGGATTTTTAAAAAATCACTTTAAAATATAATAAAACAAATTATATTGAAAGTATATTAATTCTAAAGAAAACCAAATAAGATGAAAACAAAAATCAAGATCACAACTCAATCTAAAAGCCAAAATTAAGAAAAATATAATTGAAGCTTAATTAAACACTGAAGCCCCAATTCACCGTGGCTGACTCGAGCACAAGCAGCACCTGTCCCTTTGTTTCTAGTTTCTCCTGGTGTCTCTGACCTGGGTCCATTCCTAGTACTCTATGAGACTGCACATACGCATACAAAACAGCACCCATTCATTCTTACATCCTCTTTTTAAAAAGTGGTGGGTTTTGTTTTGTGTTGTTTGTTGTTTCAGAGGAGGCCTCAATCTGTGCCTGGTCTGGTCCCGAGCTCCTGGGCTCAAGCGATTCCGCCTCACTCTCCCAAGACCCTAGAATTATAGGGCAGGACACATTGCCTGGCAATCACTTTCCATTCTCAGTCATCATGGCTTTTCTGAAATATATTTCATCTCCAGTATTTCCAAAACCATTTTTTAAAAATTGCCACAGAGGGCTGGGGCTGTAGTTCAGCAGCAGAGCACTTGCCTAGCAATGCTAGGCACTGGGTTCCATCCTCAGCACCACATAAAAATAAATTAAATAAAATAAAAGTATTCTGTTCATCTACAACTACAAAAAATTTTGTTTTAATTGCCATGGTTTGGACAAGTGTCCCCCAAAGGCCCACATGCTAAATAAAACTTGGTCCCCAGGATGGTGCAATGGGAGGGGTGGGGCGGGGGTCCTTAGGTAATTAAGGGTGCACTCTCAAAGGGGACTGTGCGATTCTGGCTCCTTCTAGCTGATAACATAGCTGATAGCATAGTTTTGCTCTGCCACATACTACCACCATGATGTGCTTGCCTTGCCACAGGCCCAAAGCCATAGGGCCAACTGATCATGAACTGGAGCCTCCAAAACTATAAGCCAAAATGAACCTTTCCTCTTTATAATTATCTAAGGTATTTTGTTACAGTTATGAAGGGAAGGTGCCAAAAGTGATCCAAATTTTTTGAAACTCATTGATTTTTTTATATTTCAATTTTTATATAATTTATGTCTTATAAAGATTTTTTCAAAAAGATCTAGATATCATCATTTACTATAAAAGAACTATAGGTAAACAGACACCAACCTTTAAAAAAAAAAAAAAAAACCTCAATCCACTGACAGTGCAACATCAATTCACAAAGTTCTGATATTAAAACTTACATTAAGTCAGGCCTTGTGGCAAATGCATGGCTATAGTCCCAGCTACTCAGGAGGCTGGGTCAGGGGATCACTTAAGCCCAAGAGTTTAAGACCAGCCTGAGTGACATAAAGAGGCCCATCACAAAACACCCCAAACCCCCAAAATTTAACTTTGTTAATTTTAAACACAATATTTAAATAGCAAAACCCACTTCAAACTGTGTCTTAAGACAGATAAACTAAGATTAGCTAGACCCCTAGTCATTAGAGCTCTTCACTGTAAGAAGCTACTGAGCCTTGGCTGAGAAATGGTAACAATACAAAACCACCTCTGTTATGACAGCAAATCCAAGAACAAGCCCCTGGTGTCTCCTAGTACTTACTTTTCTCTGTGACGGAGGGATTTTGATGGACCTGCCTGTCTGGTTTGCTATGTCTAAGTACGGTGTGGTTTCTGGATCCACCACCATCTCAGCTGCAACAAAACCAAAGAACTCTATTAAATTCACAGTCAAACAGCAGAGAGAACACTGCAAAAGTTTAAGACTGCAGGGAAGAAACCTCCACAAGGGACGTGCACACCACCACACTCTGGTCTGTGTAATCCCTGATGCCTTCATGTATCCAAGTGAGGTGGCCAGTCCAGAGCTCTGCTGATACCTCTCTCTGCCAGTATCTCCAGTCCTCTCTTTGTCCTCTGAATTCGTTTTTCTTTTAGTTCTGCCTCATTCTGTTCTTCTTCCTCTGCCTGGAAGTTCTTCCGCACATCCTCTTCAGACTGCTTCAGCTCCAGCACCATCGCCTTGACATTGTGAGTCACTCCCTGCTCTTCCAGGCTTTTCCCTGTAAGCGTCAGATTGAGCATCACATAAGCTCAGGGGGAAACAGTCCATTTCTGAAGTTAATGGAGTTCTTAAACTTGCATCAACACTTGCAAACCACAAGGCCACATAACTGGCAAAATTATGCTGAAACTTGGTTGTGTAACTGTTACTATGGAACAGTGTTAAAATCATCCAGTGGAAACGGACCCAAGTTCAATTTCCTTTATTCTAAGACCAAACTGAAGCCACAAATATTTGGGAAACTATTACAGGGAGAGCTAGGAAGTATAAAAGAAAAACAAGAAAGTATAATTAATACACAAATTTTCCTATTTTCTAGTTGAGAAATAACAGACACAACTCTGAGAGATGGACAGAAAGCCTCAGCACAGTAGTACACTATCAGAGGTGATCTCCTGTCAGTTAAAAACAAAGATCATGGTCTCCTTCCTTTTTTTTTTTTTTTTTAACTGTGATTCTGAGTGAACTACTTATCTTCCAGGACTCAGTTTCCTCACATATAGTATAGAAAGGATGGCAAAAAAATCAATGAAACTGAACCAAGGAAAAAATGACAAAATCAAAAGCTAGATCTATGAAAAAGTTGTCAAAATATAAACCTCACAAAAATTATACCAAAGATGCACATAAGCAAACAAAATTTAAAAGAGTAAACACAGATACAAGCGTATTTTAGAATAACAAATACTATGTGCTATAAACAGATTTGAACACATTCTGGAAATATTTAGTTGGACAGATGAAAGTCCTCATACACTAAACTGATATATAAGAAAATGTTGAATATCCCTGTAGTCCAGAAGCTGGGAAAAGCACTTTTTCAACAAAACACAAAATGTAAAACAAGAGATTTGATAACATCAAAATCAAGGATTTCTGTCCCATGAACACCACCACAACAGAACAGAGATTAGATGACAGAGAAAAGGGACCTGTGATGCGTAAGACACACAGCGGCAAACGGCTGGAGATGGCACAGGAAGGGAAGGCAAGAGTGGCCGTGAAGGGCCACAGCGCATCAAGCTGGAGACAACTGGATTCGTGAGGCCCCAGAACCCACTGGAAACCGATCAAACCACAGGACTGCAGGTACCATGGCAGAGCTGATGCCTCCCAATCTCCACTCACCCTCGCTCCAAGCCCTGCCCTCCGAGCCAGTGATCTGTGAGGCGCTACAGGAGATCTCTCCCCAGATGGACACCTTCCCATTTCCTTAGGAGAAACACTCTAGGACCGAGTAAGGCAGATCTAGCCCCCTGAATCAACAGCCGCACTCGTGGCATCTGGGGCTCAAGAAGCCTGTGGTGTGGCAGCCATCCCAGGTGGCCTGATGTTACCAGTGTCCTTCCTTCACCCACTAAGCAGAGGAGCACCTCTCCCCACCACCAAGTTACAATAGGCAGAAATGTCTCCTAATGGCAGAATGAGCCTGGATGAGGACCACAGCTGTGACTTCAGCTGACTCTGCCTGCCCTGCAACCCCTCGTCTTCCACACCGGGCCCCTCAATCTGGGCCCAACATGAGGCCACATCAGCCGGGGGCTCTCCCAAGTCTTCCCTCTCAGCACACACAGACTGTAGCTGACCTCGTGATGAGCATCTCTCTTCTCCTCTAGCAAACAGCAGGCAGTGAGTGTTTACTGGGAAGCTATTTTCTGCTTTACATTTTTATTTAGTGAACTTCAAACTCAAGTAACTGGGGATTATTTAATAAAACTAGATATTTTTAAATACAGGAAAATCAAGAAAAAAATGGAAAGTCATTATTTCCATATTAGCTTTATGGGAAAATTCTGCATTCTCTGCTATAACATACCTAGTTGAAGCTGTTTCTTATTTATGACAATCTTGATGTAATTTTCTTGAAATCCAAAGGTTTCAGCTATTCTGCAAAATAAAACCGGTGAAAACTGTAGGAAAGCAAATTTATTTATTATACACTAAAAAGATTTTAATCATGATAACCATTTTATACTCTTATTCAAAAACACCAGGATCTCAATTCACCGACTCACAGACATCACCTCACTTTAACAAAGCTGGCTCTCTAGTGGCAATCTGAAGCTCCAAGAACAGTCCTTTTCCCACTGTTTTACTGGGTGTTTCCTCATGCAGTGGGACCACTGGGATGTCTATCCATTTGGGCAGGAGGGCCTTCATTGCACACCAGGATTAAAAACTACCTCAGACCTTCCAGGGTCTCCCCAGGAGGACCCCCAGCAGGGGCTGGTCCCTAGGATCTATTCATGGGTGCTGAAGGAAAGTTGTGTTTTGAATCCATCCCTAATTGCCCTGAGGTAGACCAAAAAGGAAAATGAGATACTGAATGGCCCTGGAGACCTCAAAACACCATTTAAAAAGATACAAGTAAGGACTGGGGACGTAGCTCAGTGCTGGAGCACTTGCCTAGCGTGAGTGAAGCCCTGGATTCCATTCCCAGTCCCCCAAATAAATTAATTATATATATAAGGAGATGAAATACTCAACCAGGGTTTTCACTAGTGACATGCAGGTCTATTTTTTAATTTATTTATTTATTCTAATTTGTTTTACATGACAGCAGAATGCATTTCAATTCATAGTATACATGGAGCACAATTTTTCATGTCTCTGATTATACACAAAGTAGAGTCACTCCATTCATACCTTTATACATGTACTTAGGGTAATGATGTCCTTTTTTTTAACTAAGAGACAATAGTCTGAAATCAGCCAAAACATTTTGCTGAGGATCACAGAAAGCTACTGGTGCACTAAGGATGGAATTCAAAACCAATACTCTGTGATGCCAAGCCGTCTCCCCATTTCTACCCTATTCCTTCATTCAAACACCCAAGCCCTCCTTTGAGGTGCATAGTCTCCATCTCACCCCAAGCTCCTCCAGGAGCAGAGAAGAGGGTGCAAGTCTCAGGCCACCATTGCCTATCACTGAGTCCAGATAAGCCACTCCATCACAAGTTGCAACTTCTCTGACATAAAGGAGGATGAGAGCTAACCAGCCTCTCTTACAGGATGGTCCCAGAGGATCTGGTGATTGAGTGTAAAGAAGGGCAGAGCACCTGGGACCTGGAGCTCACAGATACTTACTTAGACCTCAGGTCTCTGCCAGTGATGTGCAATCGAGTCTCCAGTAAGTTTTTCCTGTCCTATTTAAAAACAAAACAAAATAAAATGTACTTAAATTTAATACCAGTTACAGCTGTTACCCTATGAAACTGGAAAAGCTGGTATCACGGATATAACATAGGTCCCTGCCTGCCTGGAAGAAAGGCCTAGTAAACACAAGCCAGCACAGACTCACCCAGTGATCTGAGTGCCCTCAAGGGGGCAGCCATGCACCACCACCAGACAGGGCTGCTCACAGGGTTTGTCACAGGGCCAGCTATACTTATAACCAAATTTCAGAACATTTTTCTACCGTCATCCCCTCAAATAAACACCATGTCCTACATTCCCATTTCTTCCCTTTTTCTCCCCACCCCCTGTACTAATGTATGTTCTGTCTCTACAGATTTGACTCTTCTGAACTCTCCATATAAGCAAGATCATGTGGCCTTTTCACTCAGCACGCCAGGTTCCCCTGCCCCCCAATCAGTACATGGACCTACAACTCCAGCATGTTTTTTACTTTAAAATCTGAGATAGGGTTGCACTAAGTGGCCCAGGCTAGCCTTGAAATTGCCATCTTTGTGCCACAGCCACCTGAGCTCCTAGGATTACAGGTACGTACCACCATGCCTGGCTTCACTCAGCAATTGCTGAAGGTGACCCAAGTTTTTTTTTATTTCTGTTTTTGTTGTTGATTGAGTTTTTTGTTTTGTTTTGTTTTGTTTTTTGCAGTACTGGGGACTGAACTACTACTGAGCTAAAGCCTCACAGCCCATCCATGTTGTAAATGTGTTTTTCATTCTTTCTTATTGCTAAATAGTTTCTCATTGTAAGGGTGTGCCACATTTATTTATCCATTCATTCACTGATGGACACTTGGGTTATTTCCACCTGCTGGCTATTATGAACAGTGCGCCTACAATTACTGACATATATATTCTTACATACACTTTTTTATTCCTTCTGAGAAGGATTAACGTGGGTTGGTCCTGAGAGGCATCTCTGAGTGCCCTGCCACAGTGACATTTTTACACTTGGACCTCTGAGGATGTGGCCCTGAGATGAGGTGGCCCCACCTAGGTCCCTTTGGCCCAGCTTAAGCACTCATTGGGCTGCCCTCTGACCTCCACCAGAATAGGAAACAGATAAATTCCTTTCAAATATGTCCTAGTGCATAAGGTTCTAGAAAACCTGATGTCCACTTTGACTTCCCAGTATTTCTAAACATTAAGCTAGAAAGAGATGGAACATGACACAGAGCTCTGTGACGTTTCAGAGATCCTAGAGAAGCAAGCTTGCCATGGAGGCTGCCAGTTAAAGAGCCTATAACAACAACAAAAATGAGTCCACAACATCAAATGTCAACATGTAAGGTAACTTAAGGCATTTAACTTTGGATTGTAGCTTTACAAAAACAACAGTGTATTTGATCATAATACAAAATACTGATCCCTGTGTACACTCAGGGAATTACTCACTTTTCTTAGTCTTGAAGGTAAAAACACCTCAATTGTAGCAACCCCAGTTGTCTTGTAATTTTCATTTCCTGTCCCACGTTCAATTGCTTTGCAACGTATTTCTTCTATTATCTTTTCTACTTCATTTTCACAACATTCTAGTTTGTCAGAGTACTTCTTGGCAAGATCCTAGAAGGAAAATCAGGAAACACAGCTCAATATGATAGCAATTCAAACTAGGCCAAACCTAGGAAAAGACATGGAGGACTCGGATGCGCAGAGGTCCCCACTGAAATGCAGTCATGGCTCTCAGAGCAGATCCAGGGAAAAAGTAAAACATCTACAGAGAGACAGGAAAACAGTCTCAACAGAAAAGTAAAACTAACTAGAACTATGCAAGGGGGAAAGAAGGGTGGGGCATGACTTTTGTGACCTCAATATTTTAAGAAATTGGGATAGGGATGTAGCTCAGGGCTAGCATGTGCCAAGCCCTGGTTCAATCCCTAGTACTGCAAAAACAGCAGCAGCAGCACAACAACAAAATATTTTAAGAAACAGTGAACTGTTAAACACCACTGGAAGGAAAAGAAAAAAAAATAGAGAAAACATTATAATTTTTCAAACTTGTGAGAACAAGACAAGTTGAATAACTTTCTTAATGGAAAATTCTCAAGCAATGGTACTGGTATAAAATTATTTACCAAGGAGAGCTTCAGATTTCAGAATGAAAAATTAAGAAGATTTAAGAAGCCTCAAAAAAGAATGTGAGCTAGTTATTACTTAGAAGTCACTATGTTTCTTTCCACTAGTGGCTTAATATCTCATTAAACATCTCAAAGTTGTAAGCATCTACAGCCCATGCTTTCGTTAAATTTATGATGCCATACTATGAAGCACTAAAAATGATGTTGAAGTATATATTTATGACAAGAAAGATGTTCATGGATATACAAAGTTATAAAAAGTCAGAATATTTTTAGAATAGTAAAAACTTATCTATAATTCATTTTTGATAGTCACAAAGGAAAAGACTGGGAGAAAACAATATTGATGATGATTAATGTATTTTTAAACTGCATTACTTATGTTTTTTTAAATATTTTTTTATTTTTTAGTTTTTTAGGTGGACACAATATCTTTATTCTATTTTTTATGTGGTGCTGCTGAGAATTGAACCCAGTGCCTCACACATGCTAGGTGAGTGTGTTACCACTTGAACCACATCCCTAGCCCCTTTACTTATGTTTTTTGTGTGTAGTTATACACTCGTGTACCACGTGACTACATTACAGTCAATGATGGACTGAACATGGCAGTAGTCCCATAAGATATAATGAAGCTACCAGGTGTGGGAGCATATGCCTGTAATCCCAGTGGCTCCAAAGGCCAAGGCAGGAGGATTGCCAAGTTCAAAGCCAGCCTCAGTAACTTAGTGAGGCTCTAAGCAACTCAGTAACAAAATACCAAAATAAAATACCAAAAAAGGTTGGGGATGTGCCTCAGTAGTTAAGAGCCACTGGATTCAACTCCAGGTATTAAAAAAAAAAAAAAAAAAAAGATATAGTGGTGTTGAAAAATTCCCATTGCCTAGTGACATCATAGAGCATCACTCACATGTCTGCAGTGATGCCAGTGTGAACACACCTACTACCCTGCCAGCAGTGTAAAAGTACAGCACATACCATTATATTCAGTAGATCTGCTCAATAATAATCATCAATGATTGTGTTATGGTTTGCTCACTTAGTGTACTGTGCTTTTATCATTATTTTAGCATGTACTCCCTTCTACTTACATTTTAAAAAGCTTAATTGCCATGCCAAGCCAGCAGCAGCCCCCTACGTCTCCCATAAATCACCTAATGACACACGTCTCAGAACTTACCTGATAGGAAGCACCCTGCAACCAGTTGTACTATAGTGGCTAAGATGCCCTTAATCCCCAAATCCAAAATCCAAAGCCTTCTGAGTGGTAACATTATGCCCTGAAAGTTTCAGAGTTTTGGATCTTGGAACATTGTGGATATTGGATTTTCAGATTCTTGATGCTCAACTGGTAAAGTCTGGCCAAATATCCCCAAATCAGTAATGCTGAAATCTGAAATACTTCTAGTCCAAAGCATTTGGGATAGGGATACTCAATCAATACATGTTTGGGTTGTTTTATTTATTTTTTTAACCCAGGAGTAATTTTATCACCAAAAGGTGAGTCTTTTAAATAAAATTCTTTAAAAAAAAAAAAAAACTTAGTGTAATTTTCTAGAAAACTTAATGACTACTGAGAGTGTTTATTTTTTTTTACCTTGTGACACCAACCAATTCTGATAACACTGGGTCCTGCTGTTCAGTTTAGTTCTGACACTAACTACACAGAGTGGGCATCAGACCCCACAGGCTGGA
This sequence comes from Urocitellus parryii, assembly GCF_045843805.1. Classification (NCBI taxonomy): domain Eukaryota; kingdom Metazoa; phylum Chordata; class Mammalia; order Rodentia; family Sciuridae; genus Urocitellus; species Urocitellus parryii. The sequence continues at coordinate 5,449,592 of NC_135533.1, forward strand.
CGGCTCAGTCTCACAAAAGGGCCTCACTGCAGACCCCAGGTGCCAAGTACCCAGTTCTCTGGTTACCCACACTTCTGTTCCACTTGGCTATAAAGTTCCAAATATTCCCCCTTCCGGATTTAATAATTCACTGGAAATGACTCAGGAAAATGCTACGCTCATTATTCTAGTTCATTCTAAAGTTACAGAAGTGAACACTCAGATAAGATATAAAGGTGAGGTCTGGAAGCGTTCTGAGCAGAGGAGCCTCTGCCTCACAGGTTCCGTGGACGAATCTGTCAATTTAGAAGCAGGTGTCCTGCCACCTAGCATTTTTATGGAGGCATGATTGATTAAACCATGGACTACTCATGGTTAACTTGCTCTCTAGTCACTCTCCTCTCCCCAGAGCCTAGAGAGTGGGCCTGAAATTTCCAAGGGTCTAACCAAGGAGCTTGGTCTTTCTGGTGACCAGCCCTATCCAGAAGCTGTGAGCCACCAAGCTTCATTAAGAGGAAAGATGTTCCTATCATCCTTACCACTCTCGCAAGAGTAGTAACTGGGGACAAAGATCAAATATCTTATCATGTCACACCCATTTCTGAGCCAATAAACTATAAAATTCAGAATATGGGCTGCAAAGAAGGAAAGGTGACACCTGTCAGGACAGAAAGAAAAGAAAACAAACTCTGGTGCTGTCTGCCACCTTCTGATGGCACCACTATGTTGCTACACATGACCATTTAATGCCCTCACAACAATTTATGGTCCCTGATAAATGTTACCTCATGTTCAGGATACCCAGACTCAGAAAGCAGAGAAGATCATGCTAGGATGTTCCAATATGGGAGATTTCTGTCAAAAATGAGTAAAGTTTTTCTGCTTAGAAAGGCAAGAAAATTTCAGTTTCTTGAAACATCACGTAAAATAATACCATTTCTGATGATGCCATAAAAAACTGTTAGAAAAAGTACTTTGGAAAAATGAACACTGATGGCCATAAAGAAATGGGGGAGGGAAGCAATTGTTTTATAGCAGAGGATGACATCAAGGAGGACTGAGAGGCAGACCACGCAAGGCAGTGACATAATGGTACTGGTCCTGGTCAAAACTGGGTCTCAGGTGAGGAATTGTATGTAATTTTATGAAGGTATTAAAAATACCCTGCACTCCCATGGTTAGAATGTGAACGGTGTTCCTCAAAGGCCCATGTGTTTAAAGGCCTGATGCCCAGTGTGACACTATCGCAGGAGATGGAACCTTATAGGTGGGCCTATGGGAGGTCCTTAGATTTGGGGGTATGCCCTTGAAAGGGAATCCTGTCCACCCTCTCTGGCTTCCTGGCTCATGAAGTGAACAGTTTGTTCCACCACTAGCTCCTGTCATGATGTGTCACCCTTGCAGAGGCCCAAAGTAATGGGACCATTCAATCTTGGACGAAACCTCCAGAAGTATGAGCCTTTATAAATTGCCTCAGATACTCCGCTATAGTGACAGAAAGCTAAAACAATGCCTGAGAAGTTAGGCAACACAGTTATTAATAAAATACCAGTAAAAGGGCTGGTGATGTAGCTTAGTGGTGTAGCACTTGCCTAGCATGCATAAAGCCCTGGGTTGATCCCCAGCACTTTCCCCCTTTTCTCTCTCCCTTGCCCTGCAATATATACACATATACACACACATACATGGGTATTTATCTAAGTAAATAAAAACAAGCTTGTTGACTCCTCGTAAAAAGTGGGGACCTGCCTGTCACTACTGTTTTCTGTGATACCCAAAGTTTATATGGTCATACCTGGCAATTTCTTGTGACTCCAGAATCTTATTTACCAAGAAGATTTATAACACTGCTAATTATTTACATCTTAAAAGAAAAATACCTTTAATGCCAAACCAACTTCTTTATTTTCATGTGTATATGGAGGTTTCCAAAGTTGAATCCTGTCTTCCCTTAAAAACTGGGTCAATTTTGCTTGAAGATATTTCTTCTGTGCCATCCTTAAAAGCAAAATTGTACATCAATAAAATCCCACCACATTTCTAGCTCACCTAATATGCTCAGGTGTTTTGTAGAATAAGCAGAGTTCTCTTCCTCCCTCTCCAGTTTAATCTAAATTACCAAGGTTTTAAATATCTCTAGACTTTTCTAAAAATATATAAAAATATATGTTCTTGGGGCTGGAGTTGTGGCTCAGTGTTAAAGCACTTGCCTCACACACGAGGCACTGGGTTCGATCCTCAGTACCACATAAAAATAAATAAATATTGTGTCCATCTACAACTAAAAAATATTTTAAAAATATATGTTCAATTATATATAATACAAAACGTGATTCCAAAGTTGCTATTATGTGACAAGGATTATTATACTTTTCTGTTGCTTACCCTGCTATTATTCTGTAATCTAAGAGAAAAGATAAGGAAAGATGAATACCTAAAGTAATAAACCTCTTTAAGCAACTAAATATAGAGTTGTAAATTCACTTGTACTTAAGATTATTTTTAACACAAAAGACCAACCATACTGGAAGTTAACATAAAGAAAGAATAGCTTGAACCATAAACTAGCAATAATATTCTCTATATCTGAATTTATATATACTACTCTAAATTTATTTACACTGTCTCTGCACTCTGTCACACAATCCCTTGCTGTCTTGTTATTCTGTCCCAAGAATAACTTCACTCTTCCAAAGAGGCACATGCCATGAAGGAGATGTCAATGCATCCTGCACTAGCACAGTCACTCAAAGGGGTGTGTGAGAAGCTGGCAGGTATAGTACAGTGCTGTAGGGTCTGCCAGATCAGACAAGGAGTAAAAAAAGTAAAAAGTTATCAGCTCCTGGATGATCAAGACAAGCTCTAGGGAGCAAATATATATATACAAATTATAACCTAGAAAAGCAACATTTTTTCTATTGAGGGCTGGTATTTCATTCTTCCAAACCTAGTTCACCTGGTTTTTGAATCGAGTGTATTAGTTTAAATGTATTCCATTAACAAATATTTTTAAAAACAATCAGAGAGGGTTCTGTATTTTAAATATATATATATATATATACACACACACACACATACCCAGGAAAGAATTCTATATTTTCAAGTATTAACAAACTACTTCTCACAGCAAAGCATAGCAGGACTTAGTAGCCTTAGCTTTTCAAATGCAAATAACTTAAAAGACCTCGTTACAGCTGGGCACAGTGATGCACACCTGACATCCTGGGGGCTCTAGAGGCTGAGGCAGGCGGATCTCAAGTCCAAGGCCAGCCTCAGCAAATTAGACTCTAAGCCACTAAGGGAAACCCTGCCTCAAAATAAAAATTAAAAAGGGCTGGGGATGTGGTTCAGTGGTTAAGCGCCTCTGGGTTCAATGCTTATACACACACACACACACACACACACACACACACACACACAACCATTTTTGTACTACTCATAAATCTTCAGAAATCCTGAATTAGAAATCACACAGGGTGCGGGGATAACTTTCATGGGCTGCTTACTGGAAACCAGTTATTTGTACAGCACTCATTGGCCCTAACCAAGCCACTACCTGACAAAAGGGCCAAAGGATGTCACAAACCTAGCCTGTGTCCCACTCCAGGGAGCAGATCAAGAGCTCCGGGTCTCTACACCACATAATTTTTTTTTTTTTTAATTCAGCCACTGTCTGGAAACTAACAAAACTTCAGTTATAGAAACAAAACAAGCTATGACACATACATGAAACCAAGTCAAAAGGGGAAAAAGTCTAATCAGCAAGTTTTCGACTTCAGCTGGAGAACTTCAGTCTTCTGCATGCCACACAGTGTTCCCCATGACAACCAAGACACCAAATCCTCCACTATCGCTGCTTCAAACCGAAACTGGAACTGCTATCCGCGCGTCCTTTCACTTTCACTTCCTCGCTGCAGAGGAGCCAGCCGGCCGGGAGCCCCCGCCGAGCTGAGCGTGCAGACACGCGCACACACACGCACACACGCGCACACGCACACATCTCCTCCCAGGAGGTCAGGAGTAGAAGGAGACAGTCCCTAGAGCTGGTGGAGGGCGGGCCGGCGCGCAGTCCGGTCTGCTCGCCAGTCCCGAGGGCACCCGGGCAGGGGCGGGACGCGGCACCCTGACGGGCCGCCGGACTCGCACGGGGCGTTGGGGCTCCGTCTCCCCGAAAACGAATGCACTGCGCCCGCTTTTAAATGCCTCGGCCCGGCCGCTGGCGCGAGCCGCAGGGCCGGAACCGCCAGCGCGTCCGAGCGCCGCCGCCGCCCCGCCCGGCTCCGCGCAGGCCCTCGCCCGTCGCCGCCGCGCCGCGTCCGGCTGGGGCCGCGTCGAACCGCCGGAGCGGGGTCGCCGGGCAGCGCTGCTGAGGCCGCGCTGCCGCCGCCTCCTCACCTGCGCCGCCGCCGCGCCCGCTGCGACCTGCCGAGTGCCCGGATGCGGCAGTGGCCGCCGTTTATTTTCATTCCGGGTGAGGCCGGCCCCGCCCCCGTCGCCGCCGCCGCACCGCCCTCGCGGTGCCCGGGCGGGGGGTGTGGGCGGGGCTATAGCATGCTGTGGGCGGGAAGGGGCGGGGCTGTGGTGCTGTGGGCGTGGCTATCGCGGGCCCGTGGGTGAAGTCGGGCGTGGGGCTGGCGAAGGTAGACCCTGCGCAGGGCGGTGGAGGGGGCGGGGCGGAGGCGGGGTTAGAGATGGGGCGGGGCGGTGTAGTCGGTGGGCGGGGCGATATGGGGCGGGGCGCGATAGGGCAGTTATAGAAGGGGGCGTGGCAAAATGGGTCAGCGCTGAGCCAGAAGGAGTGAGGACCTGGGAATGGGTGGGGTCGGGTCGGCGCTCGGTGCCCAGTGTCCGCGGTTTGATGCCCTGGTCCAGTAAGTGGACTTCAAAGGAGAAGCTGGTTTTGTTTCTCCAAAAGCTTGTTAGGACATTGCAGTTTCCCCTGCATTAGGGTCTGGACCGCGCCGCACCCAGCCAGCTGCTTGGACTAGGCCTGACCCTCCAAACTGAGGGATTCAACCCAAGACCTCTGTAATCCCACTAGGGCGAAGGTTGCTCTGGCGAAGATTGCTTTCCGAGGTCCTTTCTCCTTTCTCGCGCTGCCGGCCTACCATCGCCTACAGTACCTGTGGACATTCTCCTACTTCCAAGGAGGTGGTAAATGCAAATTAACTTATGAGCTGAGCTATGTCCTTATGTCTAGGTGAGGAAATAAGTATCCACAAAAGGGCGATTGGTGAAATGTTCAGAGAAGGAGGGCAACGCCCAGGTGGTTGCGCACAGATTCTGGGCAGAGCTGTGAGGTAGTTGGCACTCTAAAGACTTTGGAAGGCTGACAGACAACACAAGATAGGAAGTATCTCGCAGACCCCAGGAAGGTTGCTCCGATGAGGGTTTGGCCCCATCCAACTCCCAAATCCCTTCCTTGGACTGGCTCTAGCATTGTCATGGGGGAACTTGATGTCATAGATTCAGCCTGCCGGCAGCTGACTCCCACCAATGCTGGCTCCAAGGGAATAATAATAATAACCCTACTTTGTGAGATATTGTGGGCATTCAGTGAGATTATACATGTAGAGCATGCATTAAATGCTGCTTTTTTTTAATTAGGATAAGTGCATTTATACTAACTAACCACTCTCATTTTTATGAGATTTTTAGAAGAGTATGGTTGTAGGATTCTGGATATCGGTGGCTCAGTTAGTGAGGGCCAGTTCCAAGAGGACGAGTCTACCAAGTTAGATGCACAGTGGAGTAAAGACAGATGCCAGGAGTGTGCTATGGAGGCGTGAGGTGAGTGCCTCTGTGTGAGGAGCAGGTAAAGGGGGTGTGGAAAATGGGAAGAACTCTGCAATAGAAACTGAGCCCCGTGGAGGATGAAGGAGAGTTAGTTCCAGCAGTGCTGCAGGTAATGATAATGGTGAGCCAGAGGCACTGGAGAAGAAGCCCTGCCTGTTGCTTCTGCAGTGCCTATTTCTCCAGTGCCTGTTAAAGAGTGGTGTTTTGTGGAGTTTGGGTTATTACCTGTGGATTGCTCAGCCTGTTGACTGGGGGAGGCTCTTTAGAGAAGGAGTTATGAGGTGAGCCTTCTAGCAGCACCAATATGTTCCCAAAATATTGTGAAAACTCAAGAAGAATGCAAAATGTCACTCATTACCCAGAAAATTTCCAGTATTCGCTGAATTTGTGACAGACACTATGAAGAAGTGGGATCTCTTTGTCCACCTCTTGAATTTGGATTGGCCTCCTGATTTGCAGTGGCCAATTCAGCATTAGTAAATGGGTCAGAAGAAAAGATTTGGGGCCTTGGGGCTGGCCCTCTCCTACTGCAGACCACCATGTGAAAAAGCCTGAGCTAGTCAGCTGGAGTGTGAGCAACCACATGGGGGGAAACCAAGGGACCCCGGCTAAGAGCTGCCAACTTCCAGACATGCCAGGAAAGCTCAGCCAGGTCATCCAGCTGCCAGTGGCCACAGACACAGTGGGAGAGCCCAGAAGGGACCACCTGATTCACATCCTGTGAATCATGAGGTAAATAAAATGGCCATCCCTTAAGGCCACGGGTTCAGGAATAGTGTGCTATGCAGCAAAAGTGATCAGCATTCAGTCAAAGCAAGCTGCTTCCAGGTCTTATTCATTGGAGGGAAATAGATAGTTATCCCAAGAAAACAGTATCTGTAAATATTTGTAATATTAAAAAACAATGTTTACATCAATTTGTTACTTTGTAAAGACTGAGTAAATAACAAACTTACTTTGTGAAATAAAACTTGATCCTTTTCTGAAGATACTACAAAATCTATATGATTTTAAGATTTCTCTATAGTTACATTAGTATGTATTTTCACTTTTAAAGTGGTTTTGTTGAGATATAATTCATATACCTTACAACTCACCAGTTCGAGTTCTATAATTCAGTGGTTTTTAGTGTATCCAAACAATTGTGCATCTATTGCTGAAAATAATTTTAAAGAATTTAATCACCTCCAGAAGAACCATGTGCCCATTTGCTATCCCTTATCACTTTCCCAACAAAATATCAACCGTAGGCACACTTCCCATCCCCCCACTCACCTCTCCATTTTTCTTCAATTCCTGTGGCAAACACTAACTCAGTTTAGTTTCTGTTTCCACGGATTTGCCTAGTTTGAACATTTTATAGAAATAGAATCACATAGACCAGGTGCAGTGGTCCATCCCTGTAATCCCAGCTACTCAGGAGGCTGGGATAGGAGGATCACAAGTTCAAGGCCGGCCTCAGCCACTTAGTGAGATCATCTTAAAAAACTGAAAGGCCAGGGACACAGCTCAGTGGGTAGAACACTCCCCGTAACTCAGTGGTAGAGCACTCCCGCGTTCAATCCCCACTAATGGGGGAAAAAACCCATATAATATGTGGTCTTTTGCAACTGGCTTCTTTCACTGAGCCTAATGTTTTAAAGATTAATCCATATTATTTCATATGTTAGTACTTTATTCCTTTTTATTGCCAAATAATATTCTATTATGCAAATATGCCGCGTTTTATATATCCATGTATCAGCTCATGGACATTTGGATAATGTCCACTCTTTGGATATTATTATGAATAGTGTTTCTGTGAAGATTAGTGCACAAGTTGTATGTGAACATATTTTCAATTCTCTTGGTTATATGACTAGGATTGGAGTTGGTGGTTCATATGCTAACTCTGTGTTTAATCTTTTTGAAGAAATGCCAAGGTATTTTCCATAGCAGCTGTACCATTTTGTGCTCTTACCAGCAAAGCATAAGCATTCCAATTTTTCCACAGTGCCACCAACATCTTTCTTTTTTTATTCTAGCCATTCTAATGAGTGCAAATTGCTCTCTCTCTCTGGTTTCAGTTGCATTTCTTTACTCACTAATTATGTCGGGCCTCTTTCCCTGTGCCTATTGGCCATTATTTCCTTTGCAGAAATATCTAATTAGATTCTTTGCCCATCTTTAAAAAACTGAGCTTTTAAATTATTATTATTGAGCTTAAGAGTTCTTTATGTATTCTGGATCTCAGGCAAGATATACATGATTAGCACATATTTTCAGGATGGAGTGAATTGTCTTCTCACCTTCTTAATGGTGTCTAGAAGCACAAAAGTTTTTAATGTTGAAGGAATACATTGTCTGTTTTTTATGTTGTCACTTATATGTTTGGTGGCAAGGCCATGTGGAAGGGTAGATCTGTAAACTTGTAGGAGATCAGCATGGCAGAACCCCAGTGTACATTCTCTTTGACCCAGTAATCCAGCTTTTATTTTTCTGACTGTATTTTTATTAACCTGTCCTCTTCAAACATTGATATTTATTGGCTCCAACTGCAGTTTCTTGAGATGAAGAAGTCGTCCTGATTTGCATTTGTGTTTTTGTTGCTATGGATTTTGTGGTGATAAAGAATCAAGGAATATCTGATTTCACTTCTGCTCATCTAAAACTAGAAACTCCTTAAACACCCTCTGCATGGCAGTGAAATTTAATGCTGATTATTATCAATTCTGGCTAGAAAATCAAAGTAACAGGTGGCTTTGACAGTTCATCTTTTATAGTTGCTTTAATCAGAAAGATATACGTGTGCTGGATTAAGTTATATAGTGAACTTTTTTTTTTTTTTTTGATACGGGGATGGAACCCATGGGCACTTTACCACTGAGCTATATCCTCAGCCCATTTTATTTCTATTTTTATTTTTTATTTTGAGACAACATCTTGCTAAGTTTGCTCAGGGCCTCAATGATGGCTTTGAAGTTGTGACCCTCCTGCCTCAGCCTCCTGAGTCACTGGGATTATAGATGAGAGCCACTCCACTTGGAATTAATTTTTTATAGATGAAGTGGATTTAAAAAGGAAACAAGTGTAAGTGAAGTAAGCCGATCCCAAAAATCTGATCCCAAAAAACCAAAGATGAATGTTTTCTTTGATATGAGGATGCTGACTCATAATGGCAATGGAGGGAGCATGGGAGGAATGGAGGAACTTCAGATAGGACAAAGGGGAGGAAGAGGAAGAGAAGGGGCATGGGGGTAGGAAAGACGGTGGGATGAGTTAGACAACATTACCCTAAGTACATGTTTGAAGACACGAATGGTTTGAAAATACCTGTGTACAACCACTGACTTGAGACATTGTGTTCTCTATATATAATATTAAATGAATTGCATTCTGCCATCATATAATACAAATCAGAATAAATAGATAATTTAATAATAATAAAAAAGGAAACAAGTGCATTCTTGACTTTCCTATTTATATATGGAAATTTCTAAGGAGTGGTTATAAATGGGAATTTCCAGGGACTTTGAATGATGACTCACACTTTCAGTTGATGGACTTTCACTTTCACTGGTAATCCTTAAAAAGACTCCTTTGATCAAAACTTCAGTGGGCCACCTAGTTCTTTTTGACTAGGCCTGATCTTGGGCTTCCTTCTCTGTCCTTGTGGAATTCAGCTTGAACAAGAATCTTGCTAACTCAGTTCAACCAGGACCCCTTTCCCTGATGTTTCCTCTTATTAATTTTTCATCACCTTCTCCATGATTATAAGGCCTCACTTGTCCTAGTTGGAGTCAGAGTGGAAGCCAGTCTCTCTCCCTGGGTGCAGTGGTCCCTGTGCCCTTTGCCATGGCTCTCTTATAAAAGGTCCCCTGCTATCTGTAGCAAGTGTTGTGAGTGATATTTTTCTTTATTGCCCCATTTGGAGTCACAATCATGTTATTCAGCATTTTTGCTGGACAAGTAGAACATGGAAACCACAGAGAGACCAAGTAAATGGTGAGAATGATTTGTTCCCACCTGACTGGGAGTCTAGGACTTTACTTATTCTAGAAGATGGCACAAACTGAAGAAGTTATGAAAAGATTGGATAAGAAGACTACTCTGATTCCCAGGGATCGTGTGCTAGGAGGCTATATCTCGGGGAAGATCATAGTGATTTTAAGAAGGGGACTGGCCAGCTCACTTGGGACTCAAGTAGAAGCCTCTAGAAGTGTGCAGTCCTCAAGTTCTGTGTGCTGGTTGGAATCTTTGACATATCTGGTCCCAGATTTTTAACCCAGGTACCTGAGTACATCTGCCTCAATGGCTGGGTAGGTCATGCTTTTGCTCTGGAAAGACATGGAAGTAAGGACAGAGATGACAGAATAAATAAAACCATGCTGTTAATAGTATTAAGTTAAACCCGGTGTTTTATTAACACTTCAACATGAAAAAGAAATTGACATAGAATATTAGTCTTGTGGTTTTAAGAAAGGGTGAATGGGAACTAAGCAGATCATGGAAGCAAGAAAGTGAATAATCATTGCTAGACTCACCCTTTGAAAAACCTTTTTTGAAATGTTAGAATAATGAACTTTTTTCTTTTTAATTTTAAGTACAGAAAACAATTATAAACCATATATTATTCATGACAATTAAAAGATAAAAGCAGAAGCCTCTATTATCCCTGTCTTCCAAATGAAGCTTCTTGCCTAAACTTCGTTAAGGATCCAATGTCAGTGCTGCCCATTGCCCTACCAAAAATGGGGGAGACAGAAATTGCTGGAAGGAAACACTTTTATTCAAAGCATAAAACTTTGGAGGAATTTTAATGACATCTGTGAACTCTCTTTGGGCCCACGGAAGGTGCTGACCTCACTGTCTTCTGGCTCCACAGTTTCTGGTGTCTGCTGACCATCTTAGCAGGCCGTGGCTGGCTTTCTTTCTGGCTCTTTTTAAGAATTTACCTTGGAGGTTGGGATTGTGGCTCAGCGGTAGGGTGCTCATCTAGCATGTGCGAGGCACTGGGTTCGATCCTCAGCGCCACATAAAAATGAATAAAATAAAGGCATTGTATCCAACTACAACTAAATTATTTTTTAAATTTCTACCTTTGTCCTTGGTTTTCAGAGGTCCTACTATGATGCACTTGTATGAGTGACTTTGTATTCACTCTGCTTAGGAGTCGTAGAACTTACTGAATCTGTGAATTGATGACTTTCATCAGTTTTAGGGAACTTGTGTTCTTGGACACGATCTCTTCAAATATGCTTCAGTCCCACTCTCTTTCTCCAGGAAATTAATTATACAAGTGTAGCAGACCTATTTTCACTGTGCTGCGCCCCATGTCTCTCTAATGCTTATTTCTGTATTTCCCGTTCTTTCCTGTGCTTCAGTTCAGATGTTTTCTATTGATTTGTGTGCAGTTCACTAACCCTGTCTTTAGTTTGTGTCTAATCCATAGAGTTCATAACTTTATTTATCATACTTTTCAGTTCTAGAGTTTCCACTGAATATATTTTTATATACTTTATACTCAAGTAAAGTTCTCCATATTTTCCCTGCTTTCTTTAATATGTCAATCACAATTATTTCAAAGTCAGGTAATTTCAATATCTAGGTATCTGTGGATTTGTCTTCTTGTTTTGCTTTATTTTTCATGCACCTAGTAATTTTTCTGAGATGCCAAATGCAGCTTCTAAAATTTTAAGGCATCCAATGTTATGACCATCCTGGGAGTGTTCCCCTTTTCCAGTGCCCTGATCCAGTCAAGGACTCTGTGAGTCAAGGCAGAGTTGAGGGCTCCGGTTTCTAACGGGGAGTCCCTCCCCAGAAATCCAGCTCCTCAGAGGCTTCACACTTAGGTTTCAGCTGCTTGTCCCACACAAGCTTAGGATTCAGCAGACTGTCCTTGGAATTCCCCCTTGGTCTCCACCAGGAGCCCTGCTGGTTTTCTGTCCCTGGCCGTGGCCCTCTGTGGGATCGGAATCTGGATTTTCAGCCTCCTGTGCCTGTCCAGACTTGGCCAGTACCCAGAGGGTACACGCAGCTGCAGATACCAGCTGTCTCCGGCTCTGGGCTCTGGAATAGTGAGGCTCCCAGTGCTCTCAGTGGCTCAGCAGCTCTCCACTGCCTCTGGCTCTTCTCATTGTTAGAGAGAAGCTGATGCACCACACCTAGAGGGAGTGTTTAGTTTATTGATGGACTCGTGGGTAAACCAAAAGATAAAACTGAAGTCAGTTTTTTTTGCTTCTCAGAGAAATATGGGGAAGCTCTTACCAGAAAAGAGTCTTTGTCTTCCCTCCACCTTGGGCAAGTATTTGATATCTCCTCTTCAAAAGACAAAATTACAAGACTAGTTTAAAGGTCTAATTGGCTTTTATTAGTGATTCATGAATTTAGATGGCATCTTCTCTAAAAATCTGATTAAAGACACCCTTGGGGGCTGAGGCAGAGGAGGTGGGCTTTATAGACTGGAAAGGGCTGAAGACAGCAGGAACAGGAAACAAAAAGCAGATTTATTCTTTCAAAGTGGCTTTCCTTGTAGGGTTAAAATACAGGGGACTTCCTGATCATGCTAGCCAAATCCTGATCATGGTCAATTGGGGGTCGGCCTTCTCATTTCTTAGAAAATCAGATAAACAACTTAGTGTCAGTTTCGTGGCCTGGAATTTCATCATGAATGACTCCATTTCACCTTGGTGCCTTGGGATCTAGAGCAGGCACTCAGTCCTTGTGACTTTTACTCAACACCCAGCAGCACCCACATAACCAAATCATCTTCAACTAGTCTCAACCAATTAAGACAGTGACCAGGTTTGTTTAGCAGAAATCATCACTTCAGAAAATAGGCACATGTTTTTCCTTTGGAAGGCATCCAGAGGTCAGTCAGGACTGACATCACTGCTCAAGGGAAAGTTTACATATCCTTCCCTCTGCAGGAAGACTTTGTACTTTATTGGAAAGCCATGCTCTGTCCCCCAAATGCCATCGCACCTGCTGTCAAATCAGATCCTCCTTTCAGACAAGCACTCTTTCACATCCCTGTAATCAATGTTACCTAATTAATGGCAAAATTGTTGCCTATAAGCTGGGTGCATGCCTGTAATCTCAGCAGCTCAGGAGACTGAGGCAGGAGAATCACGAATTGAAAGTCAGCCTCAGCAACTTAGCAAGGTCCCAAGCAACTCAGAGAGACCCTGTCTCTAAATAAATACCATAAAGGGCTGGAGATGTCAGTCAGTTGTTAAATGTCCCTTGGTACCAAAAGTTTTTTATATATATATATATATATATATATATATATATATATATATATATGTTGTGATAAAAATAGTGATAGACCTCAATGGATCAGAGATGCTTTATCATGCAATGGAGGGGCCCACTTTCAAGGAGAAAATGGTGACAGGCTACAGCAAGGGCTACACAGGAAAAATTTGAGGAAGGCAGGGGGGTTAAGGGGACAGTTGTAAGTAAGGGAAGTTCCCTGGGCCTATATTCTCCTTTTATCCCTGGGGGTTGTTATTTCCCACATCCTTCAAAGGGTGTGGATAGAGATCCCAGGGCTTAGTTCTGGGGACAGCCAGTTCAGCTCTAGGTGGGGGCCAGGTGTGAGTCCCTTCTGTGCTCTCCCCGTTTTCCCTTCCTGCCTTCCCTCTGGCTGAGGCCTGGGCTTCTACTTTATCCCACTACAATGACAAAGCTCCAGTTGGCCACAGACCTCTGCTTACACACATGACAGGCTGGTGGGGAGGGGAACAGTTGTGGATAAAGGAAGTTCCCTGCAACCTATTTTCTACAGCCTTCATTCCAGACTCTGAAAGTTGTATAATGAGCTGGGGCAATGTCATCATATCTAGCTACTTCCTTCTGAAAGGGGAAGGAGTATGGGATCCCCTATCAGAGATATGGAAGAGAACACAGAGGCGAGGAGGGTTCCCATAAGTTTCCTGCAGTTGTGGCCTGAGACACAGGGGTGTAGAGGGAGGGGGTGTAAAGGGAGGGAAACTTGACGTCATCTTGGGTGATTTCTTCCTTGTGGGGCTCAGGATGGTCAAGTTTCAAGTGCAGGAGGAGAATAGCTTTGATGTGTTCTTGGGAGGCCTCTGAGCCTAAACAAGTCACCCTGTCAAGAAGCTGTTTCTGTATAAAGTTAAGAATATAGGGAAGAAAGGTTATTATGAAAAAGATGAAAATTAAGGGGGACATGCAGGAAGTAACCAGGAAGTCCATCATTTTAGATCCCCCAATAGGACCACCAGGTACCAGCTAGGTCTCTTCTCTGCTGCTCCAGTCAGTCCTGTAGTTGTTTAACCTTATCCCTTACCAGTCCTGATTGATTGATATAGAAGCAACATTCTTCCCCCTAGGAAGAGGCAGAGGTCACCTTGTTCAGCAGAAGGCGATCCTGCTGCTCCTGCGCCAGAGATATCCATGTGGATATCTGAAGTCCTGTGAGTAAGGGAATAAACTGAAGGCTGTCTTGTGTCTGGTGTGCACCATTATCAGGATGGGCAAACTTTGGTTGTTAGGTAAAACATCAATTTGAGAAGTAAGGAAGGCCAAGGTACAGAGGCCAGTCTGATTTTTGGTAGACAGTGTTAAATATGAGCCTCACAAAGGAAAATACCTCAGAATTTGAGGGGCACCAGGGCTGTGGGGCTGACAAGGGTACATCTTAATTTCCATTAAGAGAACTATTGTATTTTCTTTTTAATGCCAAAGTATGGCGGTGCTTTGGTTATAACTGTTTTTACTAGGTTTTTAAGACCAGGCTGGTCAAATTGACCTTGCTCCTGTCTATTGTTAAGAGTCAGCTAAGTTCCCTCAGGGCATCACTCTTGGGAACTTGAAAGTAGTCTCTTAGCTCCTTTAGTGCCATTTTCCAGGATGGGTCAGGTCTCCTTGACCATGTTGCCTCCCTTTGGAAGCATCAGGGACATCTTCCTCTTCAACAAACCTCTTCTTTGTAGCATGTGCACGGTTTCAACTTTCTGTTTTCTAGGGTCTCAGTGATCCCCAGATCAGGAGGTGATGTGGCCCAGAATTACAAAAGCCTTAGAGAAGTCCCCTTGTTCCCTGAGTTTAAGCTGACTCAGAGGGTAAGAGCCAAATATTGACTATTTTCTTTCTTGGCCCTTTTACTTTCTTACCTTTAGTTTCCATGTTTTGGTCTTAAACATCCAATAAGCCAGTTTCACCAGTCTTAAAGTAAAAGTACTAGATTTTAACTTTAATGTCTATAAATTTATGGTTATTTACAGCTTCTATTTAATTGGAGTCAGTATTAGTACTGGATTTAGCCATACATCATCCTGTAGGTGATGGCCTATTAACTCAAATTAGCTCAGGTTGTTACATTAGAAGTTGTACTTCTGTAAGGCACTAACAGACAACAGTTAAAGTTTACAAGGAAAATCAAAATGAAATTAACAAGAACAAAAACATATTGAGTTTGTATAATAGTTATAAACCAAGAAACGTAATTTTATAGTCCCAAACCTTACTTTAAACTTTAGTTTGAAGAATACCAGCTTGGTAAAAGTTCTCTTTTAAACCTTATGTGTTAATGACTTTTTACTTTGAAGATATCACAAAGAAGCTATTAACAGTCCCATGATTGCACTGATGTTCTTATATTAATCAAGTTTAGCTTTTAAGTAAAAGTTTAGACTCTGTAAGGTAGTGTAATACTCTAAAATAACAGTTGTTGTTTAACCCTTGTACAAACCCTAATTCCTTCAAGACTAGTTTTTCTAAAGAATAAAACTTAACAGAAATAAGAGATTATCTTGATAAAAACAGATTAATGTTTAAAGAAAGCTTTGTTATTTCAACCCATAGAGGATTAAACTTTTTTATATTAATTAGTACATTAATATTTGACCCAGGAGAAAACCTTGAATAACTTTAACTGATTGTGCTATTTATATACAATCAACTTAGTTACACACAAACTCTTTGACATTTTCCCTCCACAAACCTTCTGCAACTTACTTAGACATTCTATAACTTTTTACTTTACCACACAAAGACTTTCACATCCAGAATTTTTTCTTCTATTTTCCATATTAAAATATATTTCTGAACCTACAATCTTTTTATATCTCTTTCCTAGCTGTTGATTCTTTTTCATAATTCACATTATGAAACAACCCTTATAAAATTTCTGAGTTGAGACAAATTTTTCCACTTTAATAAGATGAAACATTTTTATGTTTTTATAGTACCTTAATTGAAACCCAACTGAAAACTCTCATACTGTTTATATATAAATTACACCTGATAGAATCTTTTGTGTGTGTGTATGTGTGTACACATTTAGTTTTTTTTATATTGTAACAAAGCAACTTGTACACTTTTAATGTTTAAAACTGAGCATCATCTTTCCTTTACAGTGAAAAAAAAAGAAAATTTAAAAATAAACAAAATTACAATAGAGAAGGACAAGTCTTTGGCTAGGGATATAGCTCAGTTGGTAGAGTGCTTGCCTCACATGCACAAGGCCCTGGGTTCAATCCCTAGCACCACCAAAAAAAAAAGAGAGAGAGAGAGAGGTCAATTCCAAATAAGATCCCAGAAGTTCTGCTGGTTTTCCCATTGAGTGGCAGGCTCAAGTCATCATTAGAAGAGGATTTTATTTTAAAAGTGTCATCTTAAACAGGTAGTATGTCCATTAAACATCACAATTAAACATGCCAAAGAAGAAGCCATATTGTCACAAAGCCCACTTATCCCACCAAAACATCTCAAACCCACCCTTTGCTAAACTTTAACCAATATTTTTAAGTGTTTTTAAATTTTTAAAATAATTTTTAAATTTTAAATTTATTAAAAATAATACATTTTTATTTTTATTCATTTATTTACATGCAGTGCTGAGAATTGAACCCAGTGCTTCACACATGTGAGGCAAGCACTCTACCACTGAGCCACAAACCCAGCCCCAAGTGTTTTTTTTAAAACAAAAAAGTAGAAAATACATGTTGTTAAATGCTAACTGTCCATATTCACATAGAGACACAGTGTAATCTCTGAGCCCAATATATAAAGAAAGGAGGGAAAAGCTAGAATTCTATGCACTCCACAGGGCCCAGCCCCCTCCAGCTTCCAGCACAGAAGGGAGCAGAGGGCTTCTTTCCCACAGAGCACGGTGCTGTGGACTCCATAAAGGTTTTTGTTTTGAGACAGGAAGGGATAAAAATGAATTTAGAACAGAAGGGTGTAGAGATTCTTTTCCCATTGTACTTTGCTCAAGGTATTTCCCCCCCCCCCAAAGAAGTTGAGATACACGGTTTGAGAAAAGAGACCTCAAGAACAGGGCAACTGAGCACAAGGGGGGAGGGAAGGAAAAGACTGCAACTTGCCCCCAGGGACTGAATTTTAAAAAAGAAAGAAAGAAAAAAGGTTGGAATCCATCAATGTTCAATTGGTCATCTTCTCCTTCCTCCTCCTCTCCTTCCTCCCCTTCATCATCATCTTCATCTTCCTCACCTTCATCCTCATTCTCTTCTGCATCAATATCTTCTACTCCTGCTTTATCACCATCATCATCTTCTTTTTCTTTTTCTCCTCCCCCTTCTTCATCATCCACATCAGGAACCAAGTAGTGCTGCAATGGATTTGGTCACCTCTCCTAATTCGTCTGCACCTGCCTCAGAGTGGTCAGGAAAAGCAGCTCTCTGGTTCTTCATGTTGCCTCGTCCTCATGGCTTGATTCTGCATTTGGCTTGAAGATTTCACCAAATCCTTTCCAGATTGCCACTTAATTTCAGTGGACTTTGAAGATGGATCACCACTCTCTTTCAGATGAAATTCTTTGGAGAGAACTTTATTTTTGAAGTAAGGATTTTCATAAAAATAAAAATCTATTCTGTAACCTGATTTGATATCTTCAAATCTGTCACTCATCTCTGGTCAAATAATGCAGTGCCTCTTCATCTTCCTCCCCAAGCAGTGCAGACACTTGTGGATGGTGGATAAATGTTGTTACCCCCAAATCTGTGATTTTTATGATTTCCTCTGGAAAAAAAAATGCTTGGCAGAGTTTGTTATATTTCTGTTCTACTTTCAATATCACCTCATTGGCTTGTTGGTTAAGTCTATTTCATCAATGAGTTCAATTGCTTCTTCGTGTTCTTTTTCACCCTTCCACAAGCCCAGAGAGGCTGATGAATCTACCTGCCTTGGGGCAGGGGGCAGTTTGGGTTTCTACATTTGAGACCTGGGTGAAGATCGGTGTTTGGGGGCCATCCTGTGAGGGAAGTCAAGGAGCAGGCCCACAGGTCTTGCAGCTCACCCCGGAGAAGTGCAAAGCTAGAATCATAACCCTCAGTAATCTTGTTTCAGTAAAGACACAGATACAAAGCAATCTAAAACCTTTTTCCATTTACCAATCTATAAAAACACATTTAATGTTTAAATATATTACCTTATGGAATTTGAGAAGTTAAGAGTACTTGATTTTATATGTAGCATTTATCTATATACCAAATTTGATACCATGTACATGACACATGGACACAAGCACACATGTAGACACAACAATACATTACGCAGGTGTGCACACATACACAAAACAGACAGGAGACAGAGATCTTGTATCCGTTGAAAGAGGAAATTTTCCTAACGTATTTGAGAGCTAACCCTTTGCTGAGGGCCATTACCAAGTAGGTATGACGCATCGTAATCCTTGCCAGTGTACCCCATGTTAAATGGACTTGCCTTGGAAATTTGCTGCGACCTTGCTTGTGTGCTTTAGTAAAATGACCCTGCTCAAGGTGATCGAGGGTGGATCCAGGTTTGAGGAAGTATCCTGCAGGTTTGAGGAAGTATCCCGGTCCTTGGGTTTAGGGTGTTCCCGGTTTAAGAATATGGGTTTTAGGGAAGTTGAGGTTGAAGATTATTGCTGCTGGGATTAGGGTGTTCCTGCTGCTTGTTCCCGTTGAGTTCTCGTGAGATTCAAATGGGATTTGAAAAAAGCCTCGTGGAGTAGGATTGGGGATCGGACATATTGGAATTGCCCCTGAACGTGTGTGGAGGCTGGTGTGAGATCGGGAATAAAGAATTGCTGTTTGAACCTACAAAGCTGTGTGGTGGATCGTGATTCTGTGCCAAGCCGAGACATTGGCACTTGGCTTCTGGCAACCCTTAAAAATTGGCCCCTGAACAAAGACAGAGTGTAAAAACCTCTATAGTTAGATAAAATAAGACTGATTAGGAAAATATTTTAATCTAGGCACACAAGATCCAATGTGAATTCATCATAAAACCATGAGCTTGAAAATATGGAATTAAAAAAATTCTAAATAGGAAAGGTAGCAGAATACAACAGTTACTAATAGGGCATTATGTAAAAATGTGGATGTGTAACCGATGTGATTCTGCAATCTGTATTTGGGGTAAAATTGGGAGTTCATAACCAACTTGAATCTAATGTATGAAATATGATATGTCAAGAGCTTTGTAATGTTTTGAACAACCAATGAAAAAAAAAATTCTAAAAAAAATGAAGAGTTCTAAAAAAATGACATGGTCATTGATTACTCTAATAAAGGAGCATATAAAACATCTTTATTAGAGTTTACTTTTTGGCTAACATTAGAGTGAAAGAATGAGACAGCACTAAAATCCTTAGGTAAAGAAGACTTGATCATTCCATTTTCCCTCCCTATGCTGTATTGGATATTGTTAAGAAAGCAGGGTGGCAAGATAACCAGCCACAGGAGGCTTGGATTTAAAAGTGACACACTTTTTCCTTCAGCCCCACATCAGTTCTCTGCAAGCCCTGCCGGCCTCTGCAATTTACATTTCAATGCAAGCCTTGGACAGAGAGTGATCTGGCAGAAGGTAAGGGAGGGAAGCTGCTCTTCTGAGCTTGAGAGGCAAAACCTCATTCATTGGGCATGTTAACCATATTTTTTCCTTTATAAAGTCAGCCTCTTAAGGTGTGGTCCTGTAGTGTATGTTTCCTCCAGAGACCAGTTTTTTTCCCCAGTTGATAAGAAAGCCAGGTTGGATGCAGAATATCATTAGGCATCTCCTTTATCTCAACTGTGATTAAGCCATCCCCTACTATTACTTGGGAGGACAAGTGAAGGAGAACACAACATGGGTACCTGTGCCAAGAAAACTGTCTCTTTGACTTTGGGACAGCTCCCCATCCCGGGGCCTCCAGGGGTCAGCAGTTTCTTCCTTTCCTTCCATGACCTCTGTCTGGAGCCTCAGTCAGAATGGAGGATACTAAATAACTTCTTTTTTTTTTTTTTTTTTTGGACCAGGAATTGAACTCATGGAACTCAAACACTGAGCCACATCCCCAGCCCTATTTTGAATTTTATTTAGAGACAGAGTCTCACTGAGTTGCTTAGTGCCTCACTACTCCTGAGGCTGGCTTTGAACTCGTGATCCTCCTGACTCAGCCTCCTGAGCCACTGGGATTATAGGTATGTGCCACTAGGCCTGGCACCAATTAACTTCTTGAAAACTATTTTAATTTAAGAGAGGACATTTGCCAGCTAGTTGTGCCCTTAAAGTTACATTTTCCCTTTGTCCTTTGGGTCCTCATACTCATAAGACCACGATTTCATATTATTCTCCTCGATTTGAAGTGGGAGGCAAGCCTGTTGGTGCTCTGGGTGATATCCCCACTAGAGAAAATAAATAATTTGTATTCCTGAACTAGGACAGATGAGCAGTAGTTTTACTCTAATTGAGACAGATTTTTCTGTTGTTTTTTTTTCCCTTGCCGGGTGAAGAGTTTGGGGTATGGAGAAGGTCAGCATGGAGGAGATCAGCTTGCCAAATATGGGCATGTTCACTGGGGTCAAGGTGGAAGTGAGAATATAGTGAACATCTGCCCAAGTAAGGTGATAGGCCTGAGTCAGACATATGAATCCTTCCTAAACTTAGTAGAATTTTCAGAAAATGAGCCAAATCTGCCCTCCATTTTGAAATATCTGTTCATAGAAAAGGGAACATGGACCCCACAGTCTCGGCTACTTTCCAAAGGGGAAACGTGCTTTGGAAGAAGAGTTTCAGGCCATGTGGTGGGAGGTGGAGATATGGGGAGTGGGGATTCAGGGCTTGGGGAGGGGGCTGAGATGAGGGGGCAGAAGGCCCCTTGGTTTTGTAAGGTGGGGGTTCATCTGCTATTTCGAAGGCAATAAATGAGGAGGAGGGATGGGGGTCAGGACTTGATCTCGGGGGTTTCAGGAAATGGGAGTCAGCAAGGATTAATTGTAAGCAGAGCCAGGTTGGCATAATGAGGGCTTTGAGCAGAGGTAAAAGCAAGCTTGGAGGTAAGGAACCTCAGGCCATTTGCCATTTCATTGGAGGAATTGTCTAAGTCTTGGAGGATTGGGGGGTCAGAGGTTCCAAATTCTGAATTTGGGCTATCGACTTAGGTGATCTAATTTAGACTGTGGCCAGATCTGGGTACAATTTATTTTAATGAGACAACCTAAGGGGGATCCCCTAGGATGACTGTTTGCCCCCATGTGGGACAGTTTGACCAGGGTATGGGCTACATCGACATGTCCCTTGATGACTCCCGTCCTGGACAGAGTTCCACTGGAGAATGAGAGGGCGTTCCCCCCTGAAACCCCATTGGTGGAAGACCCCCTCAGGTCCAGATGAGCCAGAAGGCCAGGGTCTTGGGCAGGGCACCTCTGAAGGGAGACTGGAAGGGATGTGACCGCCCTGAAGAATGAGAAGGGTGGTGTTGCATACAGGAACAAAATGGCGGAAGGCAGCCTCTGACCCGGAGGTCTGAATCCAGAGGGAAGGAAGGAACTGGAGCAGACAGGGTTAGAAGGAGGATGCCTCCAACACCACAAAGGACCCGATATGGGTCCTTGGTCTATCTCCGTGGCAGCAAGGCAGCAAAGATCTATCCCAGGACTGGGGTTGATTTCAGGTTGTGTCCTGGCCACTGTTGAGCTATAGTGGACATGGAGAGCAGGAAGGTCCTCCTTCTTTGAGTGTAATGTAGAAAGGGGAGGGGACAGTCCATCTGGGAATTCAGCCATGCTAATCATGGCTTGGGGCTTCCCCGGCCTCAGAGAGCCACAGAACTGCTGGATGATCAACGGTCACTTTCCAGGTCTCATCGGCCATTTAAACATGACTGTCATTAACCTTTGAGTATAAGGTGGAGAGAGAGAGAGAGAGAAGTAGGAGAGAAATATGAAAAAGTGGTAGAGGTTTGTTAGGACGGGAGGGGTAAAGAGCCCTGAACTCCCAGGTTTGGCACAAAATGAAAGCAAATGAGGGAGAAAACAGAAAGAGAAAGAAATGGAGATAGACCTCAAGGGATCCGTGATGCTAATTAAACAATAGAGGGGCACATTTTCAAGGAGAAAATGGCGCTGGGCTACAACCAGGGTCTGGGTTTTATAGGGTCTATCGGGGCCAGGTCCTAGGTCCTGGTGGTGGGCTCATTAGGGTGGGGGCAGAGGTAGCAGGGGAACAGTTGTAGGTAAGGGAAGTCCTCTGGGCCTGTGGCTCTCCTTTTTTCCCTGGGGGTGGTATTTCCCAGGAGATCCTGAGACTCAGGACTAGAGACAGCAGTTCGGCTCCAGGTGGGGGCCAGTGTGGGTCCCTTCTGGGCTCTCCCCACTTTCCCTTCCTGCCTTCCCTCTGGCTGAGGCCTGGGCTTCTACTTTGTCCCACTGCCATGACACAAGCTCCAGGTGGCCACATGGCAGGAGGGCGGGAGGGAACAGTTTCGGGAAGGGAGGTTCCCTGCAGCTTCTGTTCCACAGCCTTCAGCCTACAAATGTGCAGATTCTGCCCTTTTAGGTAGAGACCAGAGGTCTCTCTGCCACCCCTGGAAAAGCCACTTTCGCCTCTTTTCCACTTCCCTTGACTCCAGATCCTGTTTTCCTCAGGAGTTAAATACAAGCTTTAACACAAGTTCACTTTTACATCAGAATGAGAATCAAGATTTTACTTTTCTCCCAGAACTTTACCATGATGGTTAATCTTGGGTGTCAACTTGACTAGACTGGGACACACCCAGACGGCTGGGAAGCGGTTTCTGGGTGCGGCTTCAGTGGGTTTCCAGAGAAGCATGAGTGTGCGTTGATGGACCGCGTGGGGTGGAGCTGCCCTAGTGTGGGCAGGTGCCATCCCACCAGCTGGGTGCCCAGTGGGAAAGTGAGAAGGCGGGTCAGGCACCTCACTCTGCTCTGTGGCTGTAGCTGAATGTCAGAGACTCGCTGATTTAGAAAGAATAAACTCTGGGGTGGAGGTTCAAGGTTGAGGGGTCACATCTGGCGGGAGCCTTCTTGCTGACGAGGACTGTGCAGAGTCCTGAGAAGGCTCAGGGTTCGTGTGGTGAGACAGAGCAAGCATGCCAGTTCAGATGCCACCAGGGGGGGCCTGGCCCTGAGGCCTCAGCTGATCCTGATCACCTTCCTCAGGCCCCAGCTCCAAACTCTGTTACCAAGTGTCCGAGTTTTAGAGGGGACGAGCACCCAGGTCATAGCCTGAGGGACTCTTGCTCTCACTCTCCCTTTCAGAGCAGGAGGGATGCTCTGCTCCTGCCCTTGGGCATCAGAACTACAGGTTCTTCAGCTTTGAACTCTGGAACCTGGCCGGGCGGCCCTGGGGCTCAGGCCTTTGGCCCCAGACGGGGCTGCAGTGTCAGCTTCCCTGACTCGGACTCTCCTGGGCTCCACCATTGGGTGGGTCTCCACCGTTCAGCTGGCAGAGGGCCTACCCGCCCATTCTGGCACAGGTCAGCCTCCGTGTTCAAGTGAACCAATTCCTCCTAGAGCCCCCTTCTCACCTGCTCCGCTGGCCATCTCTCTGGGAACCCTGATACGCTTATCTTTTCAGGCTTCCATGTCTTGAACAAAAGCTGGCCGCTGCATCTCCAGCGTTGTGTTTGTGGTCCAGACAAGACGGGGCAAGAACAAAGAAGAGAAAACTTGTGGCAAACAAGTCTGTCCATCTTCATCAGAAAAATAATGGCTTGTCTAGAAGCCCCACCCCTTCAACTTCCTCCCACATCTGACTGCCCAGAAAAATGCCCAGGAGCCACTCCTGGCTGCAAGAGACCTTGGGAAATCATTTCCCACCCTCTAAAGCAAAACAAAGCAACCCCTGGTGATCTTACCCCCTGACAAGGAAGTGGAGATGAAGGTAGAACAGGCAACCAGTAGCACCTGGGTCAACCAGAAGTCACCCGAGGTGCCGCTGTAGCCCATGATCTCTCACTATGCCCCCTTCTTTCCCCCTCCGAATCCTGCCTCCTCCCCCAGTCATGCCTACTTGTCTTGAAGGCACTGATCACTGAACTGCTGAAGCCACTAGACTTCAAGCTGATGTGGCAGGTGCCTAGTGTGTCACCCACCAAGGAATGGGTCTGAGAGGTGCATGTTAGTGTCAGAATTGCTGTCAGCATCATGGTCTTGTAGCCTCGGGTGAGAGCTGGAGAGCAGCTTCCCTGTCCACCAGCCAGAGCCCATCTCACCTGCTGCACCAGGGGGAGACTGGCTGAAGATCTTGGGGGATTCTATCGGATGATTTTTTTCCTTATTTTTCCATTATTAAGACTTTTTCTTTTCGGTGCTGGAAATGGAAACCAGGACCTTGCACGCATCAATCAGACAAGGGCTCCGCCCTGAGCTGAGTCTCAGCCCATGTTTTCAGATAATAAAATGAGAGAATGAATGTGCATCTCCCAGTGTTTCATTACCTCACCTAGAACCATGACGAGCATGTTTATGTGAAGCTTTCTGGAGTTTTCTAATAAGAGTTCTTCTTAAATAATCATCATCCTAATGGGCAACTTTGTTCCTCTTAAAAAATCAAGACATATTGTTTCTAAATATTATTTCATACCTCCATGAATAAAATTTCAACAGCTGCCTAATGTCTCACCAAGTGGACATATCATTGGCCATTTAAATTTTCATAGAATACAAACTTGCCTGCTGGAACAGAGACACAGGACAATAAAGTGCTATGGTTTAGGTATGAGATGTCCCCCAGAAGCTCCTGTTATGACAGAGGTAACTGTAGGCAGGGAGGCTGTGGCTGCAGGAGGTGGGTCCTGAGCTGAGCCTGGTCTCTCTCTGCTTCTGGTGCCAGGTCCTGAGCTGCTTGCCTCCCCCACACTCCTCTGCCACGATGTTCTGCCTCACCTTGGGCCCCGAAGGATGGAGTCGGCCCTCTCTGGGCTGAGACCTCTGAAACCATGGCCCCTGCAGAACTTCCCTCTTCTGAATGTTCTTGTTGGGTCTTCTGATCACAGGGTGGAAAAAACTGACTGAAACAAAGATGGAGGTTTAAAATGATTTCTTTTTCTTTCTTTTTATTGGCACTACTAGGGACCGCCAGGTCCCAAGCACGTGAGGCAAGCTCTCTAGCAGTGAGTTACATCCCCAGACCTCCTTTTATTTTGAGATGGTGTCCTGCTAAGTCGCTCTGGATGTCCTCAAACTAAGGATCCTAAGAAGAATGAGTGGACCAAAGGTACGAATCTCCAGGACTCTTGGTGCCCACGGAGAAATCCTTTTCTCGACCCCACCAACCACCTGCCTTTTTCAAAGACAAAAGAGGGAGGAGGAGGAGGAAGAGGAGGAAAGGAGGAAGGGGAGAGAAGAAAAGGAAGGAGGAGGAGGCAGGGGAGCACGAGCTGGCAAAGCCATCCGGGTTCTCGAGATGCTGGTCGGGAGGCCTCCCCTGATGTTCGCTGCTCCTCTTTCCTTCTCTGTGAAAGTTTGTGTCTGAGTTGGACCTTTAGGGGTCAAGGATCGGAGTCGGGAATCTCAAGGAACGGAGGCTCTTTTGTGACGGTTTATATGGGAAGGACAGGAAGAGTGGCAGCCAGTCAGTCCCTGCCTGGCTTTGGTGACCCAGCAGGACCTGGTGGGAACTGGCCTTGAGTCCCTTAGCAGAAGCAACTTGTTGTCCCCGGCACCAGCAGCTTGCACACCTGCTCACTTCTGTCCCTGCTCCCTGATTGTGCCACAGACCAACCACCCCGGCCTTCCTGGGAAGAGCCGCCCAGCCCACCACATCACAGGGGTCACCTGAACAGAAGCCAGGTGTCTGCGCGAACAGGTTTATGAACCAACAGGTGCGAGACAGTACGGCTGCCGCTAAACAAAACCTGACCTGGAAAAGTGGGTTTGAGCATTTTGTGGAGCTTTCTTTGCACGGCGTGGAATGGACAGGAGTGCAGCAGACTTCTGCCCACACGTGCTTCCTCCCAGAGGGAAGCAGCTGGCAGAGGCGGAGGCACACGTGACCAGTGGAAGTCTCCGGAGAGCAGGATGGATGCTGGGCTAACCACACCCAACCAAGAGGAGCAGCAAGAACTGGCCTTCAGCCAATCATCAAAAAGTGTTGCCAATGGCTGTTGGTGAAGCTCAGTGACAGAGCACGCGCTTAGCATGTGCCTGGGTTCCATCCCAGCACAGAGAAAAATGAAAAAGAAAAAAAATGTGTATATACACAGGGTAACAGTGGATCATGGTATGAGTTTTGACATGTAAGGGTGCAAAAAATTGTATGGCACTGCTGTAAAAAAGCTTCTGTTCCGCCAGGTGCAGTGGTGCACGCCTGTGATCCCAGCAGCTCAGGAGACTGAGGCAGGAGGATCGCAAGTTCAAAGCCAGCCTCAGCAAAAGCCAGGTGCTAAGCAACTCAGTGAGACCCTGTCTCTAAATAAGATGCAAAATAGGGATGTGGCTCAGAGGGTGAGTGCCCCCGAGTTCAGTCTGCCATACCCCCCCAAAATACCTTCTGTTCCCTTCAACTTATCTGTGTGAAAAAAACACTTCTCACCACCACATCTGTAACAATAACGAAAGGAGAAGCAGAACTGGTGTAATAATGCACCTTATTCCAGCACACAGACTCAGAAACTGATTGGAAAATAAAAACTTCATTCACCTCATTAAGAGCTTCAGGACCAAAACAAAAAAATAAACCCCAAAACACCCTGCAGGACCCATAAAAACTTACTATTACAATTATTTATTAAAACCTGTCACATATTTATATGGTTTTAATCAAATATATTACTAACATGGGATACTGTATACTAATATACTAAATACTAATATGTTAACCAAATGTATTACTAATATGTTACTAATAATGGCAGTGAAAATTCTAACCAAAGAAACCTTTCAGCATTTAGAAACCTCTGATCATAGGATACCATTTCCTTAAATTACAAATTATAACATTCAAACAGGTATATGTTATTTATTTATTTATTTTTGGCGATGCTTGGTTGAACCCAGGAGTGCTCTACCACAGAGCTACATCCCTTAGTCCTTTTTATTTTTTTCTTTTTGAGTCAGGGCCTCACTAGGTTGCTGAGGCTAGCCTTAAACTCATGATCCTCCTGCCTCAGCCTCCCAAGCCATTGGGATTATGTGCCACCAGGCCTGGCTTAGAAACATATTTTGTTGCTAAAAGTATGATGGGGATAATTCATAAGACTTTCAAATGTAATGTATATTAGGGTAAAATTTTATGAGGGAAGTGGATGGAAAGACAGATTTATGAAAAAAAGGGAGATGGTTAAAGAACTTAGATAGTTGTTTTTTTTTTTTAATTTTTTAATATTTATTTTCCATTTCTTGGCAGACACAACATCGTTGTTTGTATGTGGTGCTGAGGATCGAACCCGGGCCGCACGCATGCCAGGCGAGCGCGCTACCACTTGAGCCACATCCCCAGCCCCAAACTTAGATAGTTTTAAATGGTGGGAATTAAATTGCTATGCATCTAGATTTCACTGAACACATATCCAAGGGTAACAAAATAGTTATTTTAAAATATTAATATTTACCCCAACCTTCCAGTTGCATTCTTTGTGGCTATTTAAATTTGTGAGGAAAACTTTTAGGTGGGAAATTGAAAATTGTTGAGATACAAGATTGCCCCAAACTCCGAACATGGTATTTCCACCACTTCCAGATCATTCTGACTTTAGGGCTCTCTCTGCTGGTGAGATTCAGAACTTGTGTTGGATCACAGCCCAAACGAAGCATTAGTAGGATTTAATAGTTCCCAGTTCTGCAAGGCAGCCCTTCCCCGGTGTTTCCTGGGACCTTTGCTACATGACCTGAGCTGAGTAGGATTCGGCAGAGGCGAATAGTGCACATCACACCACGCCCTACCTCCATGGTGGCTTCCACAAGTCCAGAATCCAGAGTGGGGAGAGGCAGGACAGCTGGGCAGGGTGGTGCTGGTCTGTAATCCCAGGTTCCTGGGGGATGGGATGTGGCTGAGGCAGGGGGATCCCAAGTTCAAGGCCAGCCTTGGCAACTTAGCAAGATCCTGTCTCAAAAGAAGAAATAAAAAGGGCTGGGGTATGTATTCCATGGTAGAGTCCCCCCGGGTCCAATCCCCAGTACTAGAAAGAGAACAGGACATAGCAGTCCCAGCCAGACCCTTGCTGACCGTTCATTAGTCTGATAAGTGTCTACTCAGCAGCTACTATGTGCTGGCATGAGCTCCGTGATCTGCTGCTAGGCTGCCACCCATTAGTAAAACGTTCTGTAAAAAGCTTAAAGAAGTTCTTAAAAGAAGAACCAATAGTAACTAATAATCACAGGGATTCACGCAAAAGCCAAAACGACCCGTGCACATTTAAAAGATTCTCATGCCCCCTAGGAACGAAGGAGACACAAATTAACAACGATAAATCATTTGCCTGCTATTAACTTGGCATAGGTTTAATGTCTGATAATATCCAAGGTTGACGAGGCTTGGGGGAACTGTGAAATGCACATCTTCACACTCAGTTGGTGAGGTATAAAGTGTTGCCATAATCTTAAATTAAGTGAAAACTATTTTCAAAACATTCAAGTTCCTGCTTTTAATTCCCCCTCGGGGTACCTATTGTCAGGCCCCTGACCCTGGGCCTGCTGCTGATTGTCAGGGGCGGGGCGGGGGTGGGGGGGGCGTGCATCTGAGATTTCCCTCCCTTTAAATATTTAAATATTTATTTATTAGTTGTAGTTTGACACAATACCTTTATTTGTTTGTTTGTTAACTTATTTATTTGTTTTATGTGGTGCTGAGCGTGGGACCCAGGGCCTCGCACGTGAGAAGCGAGTGCTCAACCACTGAGCCACAATCCCAGCCCTGGATTCCCCCTTTTTTAAATATATTTTTTAGTTGTAGATGGACACAATACCTTTATCTTATTCATTTATTTTTATGTGGTGCTGAGGATGGAACCCAGTGCCCCACATGTGCTAAGCGAGCACTCTACCCCTGAGCCCCAGCCCCAGCCCAGGAGATGCCCCTGTTGGCCTTGTGAAAAGCCGCACCTCCTTTAGTCTGTGGTGACATGTCTCCAACACTCTCCCCATCTGCTGTCAACATGCACCTTCCCAAGCCAAGAACAGGGAGGAGCGGAGGGACCTGATCAGAGCCGCCCAGGTCAGCCGGTGAAGGAGCGTCCATCGCTACCTCCACCCTGGACTCAAACATGACACCAGCATGGTCTTGCCTCCCTGGGTTTCAGGGCCTTGTCCAGAAAGGGGTTTGCCTCAGGGAGGTCTCTGTGCCCCCCCAACAGCCAATTCAGTTCCTTTACACATTTGATTGTGTTATTTGGTTGTCGTTTTTTTAATGTTAAATTTTTTGAGTTCTTGACCTATCCTTGACCTACCCCTTATAATCTAGCAGAGGAGTCAGGATATATATTTCAATATGTGCAACAAGCTGGGTGCAGTGGAGGCCACCTAACAATCCCAGCAACTCAGGAGGCTGAGGCAGGAGGATGGCAAGTTCAGTCTCAAGACCTGGTCTCAAAATAAAAAAAAAAAAAAGAAAAAGAACTTGGGATGTAGCTCAATGGTAAAGCACCCCTGGATTCAATGTCTAGCACCAATGGGAAAACTGGAAATCCATCTGTAGCAGAATGAAAGTTAACCCCTCTCACCCCGCGCAAAGCTCAACTCAAAGACCTTGCACCTACTGGAAGAAAAGGCAGCCCCCATCTCCATCATGTCGGCGGAGGAACTGACTTCCTCAACAGACGCCTAAGGCACAAGAAGGAAAATCAGGAATGAGTAAATGGGACGGTATTGAGAAAAAAGCTGCTTCACAGCAAAGAGAACCATCCAGAACACGAAGAGAGTCTACAGAGTGGGAGGAAATGTCTACCACCTGCACCTCAGAGCATTCGTCTGCAGGACATATAAAGAACTCAAAAAATTAACATAAAAAAACAACCAAATAACACAATAAAACATGTAAAGGAACTAAACAGGCACTTCACAGAAGAAGAACTACAAATGGTCAACAAACATATGAAAAAAAATGTTCAACATCTCTAGCAATTAGAGAAATGCAAATTAAAACTACACTGAGATTCCACCTCACTCCAGTCAGAATGGCAACTTTCAAGAATACAAGTAATAATAACTGTTGGCGAAGATGTGGGGGGAAAGGTACACTCATACATTGCTGGTGGGACTGCAGATTCATGCAACCACTGTGGAAAGCAGTGTGGAGATTCCTCAGAAAACTTGGAGTGGAACCACCATTTGACTCAGTTATCCCATTTCTCAGTAGGACTTAAAATCAGCACACTACAGTGATGTGGCCACATCAATGTTTATAGCAGCTCAATTCACAATAGCCAAGCTATGGAACCCACCTAGTTGCCCTCAACAGATGAATGGATAAAGAAAATGTAGTATATAAATGCATTGGAATATTACTCAGCCATAAAAAATAATGACTTTATGATTTTTTGCCAGAAAATGCATGGATCTAGAGACTAGCATGCTAAGTGAAATAAGCCAATCCCCCCAAAATCCAAAGGTCATATATTCTCTCTGATATGTGGATGCTAACACATAAGAAGGGGGCAAGAATAGAAGTTCATCAGATTAGACAAAGGGGAATAAAGTGAAGATAGGGAAGATGGGAATAGGAAAGACAATAGAATGAATCAGACATAAGTATGTTCATATATGAATAGGCCACAGTGAAACTCCACATCACGTACATCCACAAGACTGGGATCCTAATTAGAATAAGTTATACTCCATGTATGTATAATATGTGAAAATATACTGTACTGTCATCTATATTTAAAAAGAACAAATTAAAACAATTTAAAAATAAAATAATCTTACTTTTGTCCTAAAAAAAATCCCTAGCGCCAAAAAAGCAACATTTATTGAATGCTGCTAGACATTCAAGTTATATATATATATATATATATATATATATATATATATATATACACACACACACACACATACACATATTGTATATAATACTTTTTATTTTTTTATTTTTTAGTTGTAGATGGACACAATATCTTTATTTTATTTATTTATTTATGTGTTGCTGAGGATCGAACCCAGGGCCTTGCACATGCTAGGCAAGTACTCTACCGCTGAGCCACAACCCCAACCCCTATATATAATACTTTTAATAGTTTTTCACTGTGGACTCTGATTTACTCTTCAAATGATGATAATCTTTTTCTTTTTTTTTTTTTCTTTTCAAATGATGATAATCTTAATCAGAAAAATTAGAAAGATAGTTTTAGCCGGCCTTAGTGGCGCATGCCTGTAGTCCCAGCAGCTCAGGAGGCTGAGGCCAGAGGATCACAAATTCTAAGCCAGCCTCAGCAAAAAAGCGAAACACTAAGCAACTCGGTGAGACCCTGTCTCTAAATAAAATTCAAAATAGGGTCGGGATGTGGCTCAGTGGTTGAGCGCCCCTGGGTTCAATCCCTGGTAGGAAAGAAAGACTATCCAGTGCATGGGATTTATCAAGTTAGGAAAGTCTCTTTCACTTCCAAGCTCGTTGCTCATCTGTTGCCTTTCAGCTCTTGCCTCATTGCCTGCTCCCTGTAATCCAGCTGCACCCTGTCATTAGTCCTTCTTCGCCAATTGCTGTGTTAAGCTTTGTCGGTAGGGGGCGCTGGAGGAGCACCGGCTGAGCAAGGGTTTCTCTTCCTGTTTCTGGTGCACACTCCGCAAGCGCCAAGCGCCGGTCGGACCCGAGGGTTCTGTAGCACCTGCTCCTGCAAGGCACCCGGCTTCTGCCCCATCTGACAGTTCCAAGAGCACGCGTGGCTTTGCAGCATCGGCTCCACTTATTCCTAGCAGTCAGCTGCTTACTAGGGCGCCGCTCGAGCAGCTGCACAGGGGGTTGTGGCCAGTAGGTACTGTCCTGGGAAGACCTGCAACAAGTTCTGTTGTCGCAGGGCCACCCGCATGCCAGGCGAGCGCGCTACCGCTGGAGCCACATCCCCAGTCCCTCCTGGGTACTCTAGAGAGCGGATTTCTAGCAAATTCTGAAATCTCAGTGACTGATTCTCTGCCCTGATCTCTCCAATAAGGTCAGGATCTCAGCCCTAGCACAGGGACTCCCTCCTGTCTCCCCTCTAAGGTGATGGCTGCCCCGTAGGTGCAAAAGGGTATTACACCTTTGTAACCCATCTCTCACTACTCCAGTCCAATTCTTTGTTAAACGTTGTTATGTTCAAATCAGTAAGTAGCTTCTGGTTCCTTACTGAACCCTGTGAGCGGGTCTCTGGAGTTTCTCTTCTTTATGAGGACACTGGCACGTTTGGTTAGGACCCACCCTGATGATGGCATCTCACAAATGCAGAGATCCTGCTTCCCAATGGGGCCCATACAGCCTTATGCCCAATGCTGGTCATAATGATTGTGTATTTTAAATATTATTTTCAAGTTTGGAGAAATATCTGTTGAGTTTCGGATATGAGTTGTAAGAGTCCAATGCATTTCCGAGTTTGCTTTTATTTTTGCTGAGCCCTATTATTGGGCTCTTGCATGTTATTTTATCTTTATCAATGACAGTATTTCATGTCAAATTAGCAAAGAAGTTAGTCACATTCTTTTCCAACGTTTCATGATTCACTAATTGGATTATCAAACAATCCAAAAGCCTATTCACTGATTCTATTCAAAGTGTATCATTTCTCCTGAATCAATTACTGCTTTTTGTATGAGATGAAAGTTTTTTTTTGTTATAATTTGCTTCTCCGTGTCAGAATAATTTGCACTGATTTTGTCTCTCATCTGTATTGCTTCCCCCTCCCCCAATACTAGGAATTGTGCCCAGAGCACTCTACCACTGCTATATCCCCAGCCCTTTTCATTTTTCATTTTCGACAGGGTCTCAATAAGTTGCTTAGGGTCTTGCTAAGTTGCCCCGGCTGGCCTTGATCTTGCCATCTTCCTGCCTCAGCCTCTGAGTGTGTGCCACTCTTTATTGCTCTTCTTTTTAAGTCCATTAATATTAATTTGAACTTAAAGATGACAAAGGAAGATGTCCTTTGTATACTCCCAACGTTTAGTCTGTCTTTTCTCACTTGTTTTATTAAAATGTTCTAAAACGGTTTTTGAAATTTCAGCTAAAGGCAATATTCAACTTTTATCAAACATACCATTTCCACCAAAAAAAAAAAAAAAAGAAAGAAAGAAAGAAAACAATGGATAAGAAGAGGGAGAGAGAGCAGAGTACATGCACACTCCTGTCTCTTGCCATGGGATGCCCTGCACTTTCTCAGGCTTCTGCCGGCAAGAAGGGCGTCACCAGATGCAGCCCCTTGACTGTGGAACAGAACTGTGAGCCAAAGTAAGCCTCTTTATTAAAAAAGAAGAAAAAATGTGCACTGCAGTCAATTGCATCTGCTACTGCAGGGGTGTGGGGAGGGCTTCCCAATCCCACCAGTCCCCATAGATAGTCAGAAGCCAGTTTTCCCCAGCTGTCAGCTGAACCTTCCTCTGGACGCACCTGGCCCTCTTCCTTCTACCGTAATGGACATCTCTTCATAGACGTAGGAAAAGCTGGAGAACCTTTCTTCAGGCAAAACTCACCTCCCCCTCCAGAAGCAAAAAATGGCTGCAGCTCACTCTCCTGGCCTCCTGGAGGCTACGGGGCCAGCCCCTGTGGGAGGCTCCATCAGTTCATGCCCTCCCAGGCCTCCGCTTGGAAGCCAGTGACAGGGGCTGGGTCTCTGCAGACTCCTGCAGCCTGGGTGCAGCTAGGTGTGAGAGGGCTGCAGCAGCGGCCCTGGCCCTTGATCAAGGCTGATGCTCTGTGGCTGCTGAGGCGCAGAGCAAACACACCACCGGCTTGACAGTGCTGTCTTCGGGGTGCTCTGGGAATCTGGCCACCATGCCGGGAGGAAGCCCGAACCAGCCCTGCAAAGGGAGCCCGAGGAGAGGCCATATGCAGGGCTCTGGCTGACAGTCAGTCCCGACTGCCAGACCGTCTGTGAGAGATGGAGCTCGGATGCTCCTGCCCCGGCAGCCCCATCCTCCCCGCCTGCCCGTCTTCCCAGCAGGGTCCAGGCCCAGACAAGCAGAGACCACTCCTTTGCTTCTCCCTGCTTCACTCCACCTGAATTCCTGACCTATGGAACCCGGAGCAGAAAAAGTGATCATGTGACAATATGTGTGAAGTGGTTTGTGACACAGCAGTTGGCAAGAAGGAACAGAGAGAGGTAGAGAGGGGAGGAGAGGCAGTGACCAGCCGTTCTGAGTGAGCCAGGCCAAGAACAGCCACGGCGGGACATAGTGGCCTCTGCAGGCCTGAAGGTGGAGAACTAAAGCCACCGACAAGGGGGCACGCAGCTGCCCTGAAGGGACAGTGCCCTGAGGAAGGTGACTGCCACCTGAGATGGGCGTGAGAGTGGGAGGGAGCCACATGGACACCTGCCTTCCACCGAGCTCCTGCTGGGTACGAAGGCCAGGCCCACAGGGGAGGAAGCCGGGTGGGAGCCAGGGGACCATAGCTGGCTCGAAGGGTTTGCAGCCAGGAAGTGTGACCTTGTGTGTCTCCCACAGATGGCCACGACGTGGGTTGCACCCAGGAGGGCTGGACCCAGCGTGGGGAAGTGCACCGCTGTGCACAGTCCTTGGCCTTGGGCCACCGAGCACTGAGGCAGGGTCCCCCTCAGTCACCCCACTTCCTCTGGGCCCCTCCCCAGGAGCTGCTCCCCCAGATGCCAGGAAGCGTGGCCGACAGAGAGGGTGGCTGCTTTCTGGTTGCCCTGATGAAGGCTGCACCCACACATCCTGGAGCGCGGTGCGTGGAATACTAAAAAATTTAAATGCCGTAATCAGGACTCTGAAAGTAATGTAGCTGGAATTATTGAGGGAAATTTACAAGTTAAATAACCTAAAAGACTGCGGATGTAAATAACACCAAATTGGCAAGGACTTGGGGAGTATAAGAATCGTTTGTCCTTCCTCAGGGAAGAAACTGGCCAGAGAGGAGGCAGTGTCAAGGAAGGACAGAGGACACCCAGTCCTGTGTTCCCCAGGCAGCAACCTTGGGCTCCAACAGGACAGGTGCGGGGCCCAAACACTAGAGGGCTCAGCACCCCCCGAGTCCTCTCACTAAGGGCCAGAAGCTCCTGATTCCTGTGACCCCCAGTCAGCGTCTGCCCTCCTCACTTCAGCGCGCCCTTGGGCCTGTGATTAAGAAGCCCAGGCCGTCCTGTTCCAGGTGGGGGTCCCAGCAGTGGCACCTGTCGAGGCTCCTACCTGTGCTTCGGTCATTGCTGCATGACACAAATGGATGGAGGCCCAGGCTTTGCAAATCCAAGCTGGGTGTCAGTCCTGGTCCCCACAGGAGGTGGCTTGCACCCCTTTGCGTCTCTCATGATGTCCTTTGTGTTTGGGGCATATGGGCTGGAGATGCCATCTGAGAGCTCTCGTCCTGTGTGCACCCACAGGTCACAGGTCAGAGAGACCCTTGGCTCCAGTCCCACTGATGCTGCCCCCTGCAGCTGAGCTGGAAACAGCTATGGTAGAGAGACGGGCAGACCATAGAGTGCAGGTAGGCAGCAGCAAACAGGTGGCACACCCAAGCAATGCATCAGCAAGCAGGAGCTGCCGAAGTACACTGTCTCAACGCAACAGCCCCAACAACGGCGATTTGCTTTCTCCTGTTCTGGAAATCAGATGTTTGAAATTCAGGTGTTGACAGGACCATGCTTCCTGTGAGGGCGCCAGGGAGAGATCTGTTCCAGGCCTCTCTCCAGCTCTCTCTGGTGGATCCTTGGCTGGTGGCCGCATCGCTGCAATCTGCACATGGCAGTCTCACTGAGAGCTGTCTGTCTCTGCTGCCAAGTTTCCCCTCTTCATAAGGACACTAGTCACATTGGATTAGGGTCCCCCTCATGACCACATCTTAATCATATGTAGCATTTGGAATCATGCTTCCAGATGAGGTCAGGTTCACAGGTACCAGAAGTTAGGACTTTGGCATCTTTGAGGGGATAAGATTCAATCCATACCGGGCAGCTTCTCTGCATGTGTGTATTGGGCAGGCACCGATGCCTGGGGCACCCGGCCAGCCAGGCAGTGGAGGGAAGTGAGAGAGGCACGGCTCCTGCCTTCCAAGAGATGACCCAGCCCAAGAGCACATGCTGCCACTCCTCACTTGCAGAAAACCTTTGTGCCAAACAGAAAGCTCAGGCAGTTTCTGATCTGAACCTAAATTTTATTTGGGTCCTGTTCTGCCTGGATGCTGACTTGTGCCTGCCTCTGACATTGAAGAGAGGGGCCAGGATCGAGGACCCCGACCTGGAGAACTGGAGAAAATCACCCTTATCATGAGCTTCAACACGAGCTTAAAGATGCAGATCACAAGTCAAACTACACAAAAGAAGACACAAGACAATCATCAAATCCAGAGTAACAAAAAAGTTAAGGCAGAAAGAAACAATAATCCTCATATATAGTCGATGGCTTGTTTTTGAATAGTAGTTTCCTGAATTTACCAATATCGATGATGAAAACTGATCTAACTCCAAATAAAAATTTACTAGGTACCAGGTAGAACGGCACATACCTGTAATCCCAGACTTGGGAGGCTGAGCCTGGAGGATTGCAAGTTCAAGGCCAACCTGGGCAATTCTGCCAGATCCTGTCTCAAAATAAAAGATGAGAGAGAGAGAGGGAGAGTGAGCACTCATGCTGGGGATGTAGCTAAGTGGGAGAGGCCCTGGGTTCAATCCCCAGACTTGGGAGAGGGTGGAAATTACCTGGCAGAAGGAAGAAGCAGGAAGTTCCAGTTCATGAAGATCAAGACCCACTCTTTCACGGTCAGAAGGAAACCCTAAAATGAAAGAGCTAGAGCTGTGAATCAGCTTCTAGGGATGCCAGGACCAGGAAGGCATCGGCCACAGGAGTAGGGGTCCTGCCTGGGGAGCTGGGAGTGAGGAGGTAGGAGCTGCTCTTTCTTTTTGGGGGGAGGAGTCCTGGTGATTGAACCCAGGGGTGCCACCTCATGCAGCCACATCCCCGGCCCTTTTATTTATTTATTTGAGACAGGGTCTCACTAGGTTGTTTAGGGCTTTACTGAATTGCTAAGGCTGACCTTGAACTTGCAATCCTCCTGCCTCAGCCTCTCCGGTGGCTGGGATTACAGGCCTGTGCCGCTGCACCTGGCAGGAACTGCTCTTTCTTATGTCTCCAGTAACTTGATTGGTAACTAAAATTACACGAAGTAGGGCCCAAAAGATTTGCGTGCATGCGTCACGTGCGTGGCTGGCCTATTCGTGCCTCCCAAGGTTCCCCACAATCACCACGTGGTGACCTGTCACTTACACAAGGGCCTGTGGCCTCCAGTGTCCTGAGAGCAGATGGGGCCTGGGTCCAAGAGAACGTGCCTGGGTTGGTCCTGAGGGGGCCGCCAGGTGGCGCCAGAGCCCGTGCCAGCGCGCAGCCTCCCGCCCGGTGCCCACCCACCTACCCGAGTGGAACCCGGGTAGGGGTTTGACTTCTCAGGATTCGCCACCACGCGGGACCAGCTCCTGTCCCCAGGGGTTCCTCTTTCAGCCGAACAGCGAGCGACCATGCTGGATAACTAGTCCCTTGGTTGTCCTGTGTCGTCTGGAAAGTCACTGTAGTTCTTAAGGGTTCCTTTCTCTGTTGAGCGGGTCACAGGTGCCAGAGGAGCTGAGCTGCCACCTCAGGTCCCCTCTGGAGCTAGCTGTTCCCCTGCACGGACGAGGTGCAGGGCCATTGCTCCTCTCCTGCCGTCCCACTTTCATGTCTCCCCACCTATAAGGTCACTCAGGCCCACCAGCCGGTGGAGGCAGGTGTCAGCATCCAAGAGGTGGTTGTCCCAGATCCCCAAGAGAACTTTCGGTGGAGGAGCAGCTCTGCCTGGCCCTGGGCAGGTGACTTCTCTTTTCCTGGACAGAAATCTTCATCTATGGAGCAGGGACAGTGGCATCAAGGGCGGGCCTGAAGATTGGAGGTGATGTTCCTGAATGCTGAACCCAGTGTGTGGCCCTCAGTGACGTCCTCATCCAGCCAGTCTCTCCAAGCCCCCTTCTCACCTATCTGCTCACCCCAGATGTCTTCTGCCACTCACGCCTGGCAAATGACGAGTGTGCTCAGTGCTACAGGAGCTGCCGGGAGCCAGCACACGGTCTTCCCTTGAGAGAAGACATGCAGCCACCGCCAGGCTAGACCCCAGTCCTGAGCAGGGTTTCCTGGGTGGGATGTGCTGGGGGCTGGGGGCCTGAGGAGGGCCCCGCTGACCTGCTCAGTGCCCACCAGGGAACCCACCCACCTCTCCTGGCCCCTCCAAGCCACCTAGCAGGGTGTACTCCTGTGAACCGTATTTGAATCCTAATTTAAACAAGCAAGCTATATAAAACCACATATTTATGAAACAATCGAATATTTAAACACTTAGTTTAATAAGTATTGTTAATTTTTAGGTATGATGATGGTTGCTTTGGTCAGCTTTTTCACTGCTGTGACCAAAAGACCTGACAAGAACAATTTTTTTTTTTTTTTTGGTACCAGGGATTGAACTCAGGGGAGCTTGACCACTGAGCCACATCCCCAGCCCTATTTTGTATTTTATTTAGAGACAGGGTCTCATTGAGTTGCTTAGCACCTCACTCTTGCTGAGGCTGGCTCTGAACTCACGATCCTCCTGCCTTAGCCTCCCAAGCCACAGGGATTATAGGTGTGCGCCACCGTGTCCGGCCTCAAGAACAATTTTGAGGAGGAAAAAATCATTTGGGAGCCATTGGTTTCAGAGGTCTCAGTTCATAGACAGCCAACTCCACTCCTGGGGGCCCAAGGTGAGGCTGAACATCGTGGTGGAAGAGTGTGGTGGAGGGAAGCACTCACATGATGATGGGAAGCAGAGAGAGAAAGCTAAGCTCAACCCACAAAGTATAAAGGTGGCCCCCAGGGACCCACCTCCTTCAGCCACACCCTACCTGTCTTCAATCCCTACCAGGGGATTGACTCCCCGATTGGGCTAAGACTCTCATAACCCAATCATTCCACCTCTAAGCCCCCTTGCATTGTCTCACCCATGAGCTTTTAGGGGACACCTCACATCCAATCCTTAACAATGATAATACGATTATATGTACATGTTTAAAGGGTTTTTTTTTCAATACTGAGGATAGAACCCAGGGGTGCTCTACCACTGAGCTACATCCCCAACCCTTTTTATTTTATTTTTAAGAAAGGATCTTGCTAAATTGCCCAGGATGATCTTGTACTTATGATCCTCCTGCCTTAGCCTCTTGAGTTGCTGGGATTCCAGGTGTGCACCCCTCCCTATGCCTTGCAGAAATCTTTATCTTTTATAGAGCACTGAAATATGTAAAAAATAAAATAATATGATGTCTTGAATTTTCTCTGAGTTAGTACAAGAAAAGGGTAGGATAGACCTGGGGCTGGGGCTCAATGGCAGAGCACTTGCCTGGCATGTGTGAGGCACTGGGTTCAATCCTTAGCACCACATAAAAATAAGCAAATAAAATAAAGGCATCTGTCCATCTACAACTAGAGAGAGAGAGAGAGAGAGAGAGAGAGAGAGAGAGAGAGAGAGGGTAGGAGGCTGGATGGAATAAAACTGGCTTGGAGTGGTTGAAGTTGGGGATGGGTACATGGAGGTCATTGGACTTGCTAGTCTGCCTGTATATATGCTTAAATTTTTTTCATAAGAAAAAGTTTTTTAAAAAAGAGTACTGGACTGGGGTTGTGGCTCAGTGGTAGAGTGCTTGCCTAACATGTGTGATGCATGGGTTCCATTCTCAGCACCATGTACAAATAAATAAAATAAAGGTCCATCAACAACTAAAAAAAAATTTTTTTAAAAGACAAAGCACATAGGGTCTACTCCAGTGTTGTTAACCACCCATAGGAGATGATTCCTGTTTCTGTCTTTTCCTCAAGGCTCCCAGCTCTCTGGGATGCCTTAGAGAAGCACAATGTCACCTTCCAACAGGGGTCACTAGGGGACACATGGCCCTGAGCAAGGCTTGCTAAGGAGAGCTACAACTGGCATCAGAACCCAGAAGTCCCATTTGGTTCTACTTTTCAAAGGATTGTTCTAGACTGTAGGGGGTGGAGGGTGTTCTAGACTGGAGGAGTGGTGGAGGATGTTCTAGACTGTGGGGTGGTGATGGAGAGGTTCTAGACTGGGGGTGATGGAGGATGTTCTAGACTGTAGGGTGGTAGAGGATGTACTGAACTGTAGGGGTGGTAGAGAATGTTCTAGACTTAGGATGGTAGAGGATTTCTGGACTGTAGCGATGGTGGAGGATGTTCTAGACTGTAGGGTGGTGGAGGATGTTCTAGACTGTAGGGTGATGGAGGAGGATGCTCTAGACTGTAGGGTGATGGTGGAGGATTGTTCTAGGCAGTAGTAGTGGTGGAGGGTGTTCTAGACTGTAGGAGTGGTGGAGGGTGGTCTAGACTGTAGGGGTGGTGGAGAATGTTCTAAACTGTAGGGGTGGTAGAGGATGTTCTGGACTGTAGGGGTGGAGGAGGATGTTCTAGGCTGTAGGAGTGGTGGAGGATTGTTCTAGACAGTAGGGGTGGGGGTGATAAAGTCCCTTAGTCACTGTCCTTCCATCAGCCTACCTCTTCCCTTCCCTGCTTCCTTCACACTTTTCTAGTAGGATTTTTATTGCTGGAAGAGCGAGGAACACCCCAGATATAGGCAGGACTCTCTACACACCTGTCCTCACCTGCCTGGGCCGGAGAGACGGATGGGTTCCAGCCTGCTCCACAGGTGCTTCAGAGGTTCCTGGGAGCTCTGACATGGGGGAATGCAGAGATCCATCAGGAGCTGCCACAAATCCCATCAGGTCATGATAGCATTGGGATGCTGAGCAGAGGAGGCCAAGAACCCCTGAGCTTAAGCAATCCTGCCGCCCCAGCCTCCTGTGCCATTAAGATTATGGTGCGCCACCGTGCCAGCTAAGATTTTTAAAAAACAAACTAATGGAATTTCCATCAACCAACCTGCACTAAGGAGGATAATAAAGCAATTTCTTCAGGAAGAAAGAAAATGATACCAGATGGAAACAATAAAACAATAAAGAAAAATGAGTCCCAGAAAGGCTAAATAGGTGGGAAAAACTGCATCTAGACACTGTAAGGATAATTCCTCTTCGTTGGATACCCAGTAACAGTGGAACATGCCGTTCATCCTGCACTGACTATCTGATCCACTAAATCATCCAGGTGGACAGGTGCACCTTGCATTGCGTTAGTAAGACCGTTGCGCCTGCGGGAGAAAGCCGGAGCAAGCCCAGAGGACACGGATACACTGCGCAGGTCAGTGGCTCAGACTCCAGGGGTACCTGCTCCTACCACTTCACTACCTGCCCCCTCAGTTCCCATCTACGCTTTATAGGGAGCGCCTACTCAATAGATGCAGGTTTGCACTGCTCGTAGTAGTTGCAGGGAGGTGCGTGATGGGCACCAGGCTCCACTCGGGAATGCCCGAAGGAGAGCAACGAGGGGAAAGCCCCCCAGTGCACAAATTCCACCCACCTGCTAAGATGTTGCTCTTGGCCTTGAAGGCACAATGGCTTGGGTGTGGATCAACACTGACTAATGAGTCACCAACAACAGATTGGATAGTCAGGAGCCTCGGTCAAGACCAGGGCGTCTGGGGACGAGGTATGTGGACCTCCCAGGACAGGCCCCGTGTGAGGGTGCTCCGGTGCTCCTTGGTATGCCCACTGCAGAGGAGGCGCTCAGAAGGCAGCCTGACGGGATGATCAAGTGGTCCTGCAGACGTCAGTAGCCTCTTTAGCCTCTTTCTGTCTCACCTGGTGCTTCCTTGGTAGGTGTGTTAGTCAGTTTTTCATTGCTGTGACCAAAATACCTGATAAGAACAACTTAGAGGAGTTAAAGTTTATCTGGGGCTCCCAGTTTAAGAGGTTCAGTCCATGGCTGACCAACTCCATTCGTCTGGCCCCAGATGAGGCAGAGCATCATGGTGGAAGGGCTTGGTGGAGGTAAACTGCTCAGCCCTGGTAGCCAAGAAGCAGAGTGGGGCGGGGAGGAAGAGACAGTGACCCACTTCCTCCAGCCAGGACCCCCTGCCTACAGTGACCACTAGTAGTCCACTCAAATCAGTTCACCAGCTCTCATAGTCTAATCACCCCATCTCTGTGTCCTACACTGTCTACCCCGTGAGCCTCTGAGGGGACGTTAACCATCAAACCATAAGAGTAGGTCCATTTCCCTAACCAAGGCTTACATGGACAGCATCACCATTGAGCTCTCAAACTGCCACCCGTGAGCAAAGCCCAACACTGAGTCCCTGATATGGCACCTTCCACAGAGGGACAGACCAGACAGCCGCCTAGAGACCATGGTAACCTCTCACCACGCCTTCCTGAAGGGAGCTGGAAATTTGTCCCAGGAATGGAGTCCCACTCCAGACCTGCTTTCCCCACTGGTGCTGCTTCTGCCAGCACCACCATCTCAAGATTTTCAGAATGCCCTGTTGGTTGCCATGGTGACATGTACATCATCATCGCCAGTCAAAGAACTCACGATGGTAAACGGCACGGGGCACCGAATCCAGGCCCACAGAGTTCACTGGTCTTGGGAGGTGCCCACTGCCCAGTGGCAGCTGTTTAGATGGGTCTGGGGAGTGGCCTGCACCCACTGGAGGCCAGGACCCTGCAGGGAGGATGGAGGAGATACCTTGAGGCAATGACCGATGGACGTGCTCTGTTCCCGTAGCCAGAATTACCAGGCCCTGTACTTTGACAGGGTATCTCTGGAGACACTGCCTTAATTGCTCTGAGATGTCACCTGGAGAGAGATGATGGCTGTTTGAAGATAGAGAAGCCCAGAAACAATCATGTAGGCACACAGAAGAGCCAAAGGCCCAGCTGTGGGTGGCGTGGCCTGGCTCAGGATTCCAATAGCCCTCTTAGGTGTGCTGTTTCCCCTCCCCAGGACCCGGGGGTGGTGGGACTGTGGTCCTGGTACACAAAGGAGGACCCCTTTCTAGAGAACAAATGGTAGTTAGTTCCTTGCTATGGAAGAAGAGTGCTCCATGGAACAGATGGACCGGTTTCCGGTCGAAGCTCCTGTCCCTGACATTTGGGCTGGGAAACGCACGTTTCTCTCTACTTTCTCTGCACGGTCCACTTCTGTGACCAGTTGAATGGGGACTTCCCAACACCGAGCAGCTCACCTCTGAAC
Source organism: Urocitellus parryii (assembly GCF_045843805.1). NCBI lineage: Eukaryota > Metazoa > Chordata > Mammalia > Rodentia > Sciuridae > Urocitellus > Urocitellus parryii. The sequence continues at coordinate 5,492,824 of NC_135533.1, forward strand.
AGGGCTGGGGTCCTCTAACTCCGTTCAGTTCCGACACCACTCACCTGGACCGTCTCATGTCCCACGGGTTGTGAGCTCAGTCCTGCAAGCCTGCCCCCACTCCAGCTGCTAACCAGAGTCCCGGGCTGTTACCTGAGCTTCCGACTGACTGGCTCCATGTGGGCCCCCATCTCCCTCTCTCATAAATGCCAATTTACCATGATGGATGCTGATGGACAGCCAGGGGGAAGGATGCCCAGGCAAGGCACAGGGGAGGGCTCCCAGAGCTTCCGCACCCCTCTGGGCGAGCCACCCTCCCAGCTCAGCCGAGGCTCAGCCAATGTCCTTGCTTACCAGTGGTCACGGAGCTGGACCTCAGCCACCGCCCCTCTCCTGAGGGTCGGTGGGTGGGGTTGAAAGTGTCAAACTTCTAGTTCTTTAATATTTGGTCTTTCAGGTGACTGGCCCCATCCTAAGGCCACCCAGGAACCCCACTCTAAGTTACCTCATTAACAAAAACTCAGCTCATTATAAATAGCAAAAGAGACTACTGTCACCCAGGACCTCCGGACAAGACCGAGTGTTTCTTATTATGCCACAGAGTTCACTCCAGTTTCTGGCTACAGCAGAACTGCTGTGAGCACCGGTTTGCAGGTCTCTGTGAGCCTGACATGTGTCTGGGGTAAATGCCTGGGGCTGGAGGGCACATGTTAATAAACTCCTTTCCAAAGTGCCAGGCGGGATTACCTTTCCCTCCAGCGGTACCAGGGGCTCTGCTGCTCTGAATTTGAACCTGCACTTGATTTGGTCAGAGTTCTTGATTTTAGCCAATCTAATAGGTGCAGGTTGTGTTGCTGTTTTCCATTTCTGTGGTGGTGGTGGTGAAATGTGCACAGCATCCACCATTTTAACCATTTAACCTCAGGAGAACACAACCTTGATTCCACTCCACTGGGAGGTAGGTCTCGCCCCAGCCATTTGGGGCTTCTCCTGCAGCTGGATCAACAGGGGTCCCAGGGGCTCCCTGGACTGGCGGGATGAGGCCCAGTTACCGGGGATACGACCGCTGCTACCGAATAGGGGCTGGGGGTTCTCATGGTTCTTCTCTGCCATCAACAATGACCAGGGGGATACCGTGGTGACCCCATAAAGACAGGAGCTAAGAACTTGTCCCTTGTGGAAATGAACTTGGGTCACCTCAAGTGGTGCGGCAGAGTGAAGTGTTCTCGGAGTGCGGGAAGGGATCTGAGGATCCAGCTGAAGCCGTGTGACAGTGACAGCTGGCCTGTTTTCCCTTTACTCTAGCCGCGTGGTCACCAACATTGTTCTTCTCACTGGAGACAGGACGGAGTTGGCACCACCCACTACACCCCAAGGGCTGATGGGGCTTTGTGTTTCCCTGGGTGGGGGCCACAGGATTTGTTCCTCTAGGCAAGGGACACTCTTGCCCTCCTGGTCCATTCTCCATCCTTCTCCCCCGGCCCCTCTGACTTCTGGCTGGATCTGGCCGATGGCAGCGTTACCGAGGAGGCGGGGGTTAGGAGGGAGCCTGGGTGAGGGAATCCTGCAGTCCCTGCTGGGCAGACGCTCTCCGGCCCGGGCCCTACTTGTGCTGCTGGTGCATCTCCTCTCCCTGCCCCTCCCCTGGGGCCAGTGTCTGGCGCCATCCCTCAGCCCGTCCACATCTCATGAGGGGCCCTTCATCGCCCTTCTCCACTGAGCCCTCTCTGTGTACCACGTCCTTCCCACTGGGAGTGGACCGACCCTGGGACCTTGAAGTCATTGAGCTTTGCTGAAGCACAAAGTTCAAGGAGGGAGAAGGTGGTGAAGAGGAAGAGGGAGAGGGTGACCAGCCAGGCAGCTCTAGGCCCTGCGGGACGGCAGCTATTGTGACAGCGGAAGTTACCTCCTCCCCCACTGCCTCAGTGTCATCACCCAAAAATAAAGATGAGGACGGGCCACGCCTTTCCAGGTGCCCCTGAGGGCTCCCAGAACACACTGGGGTCCTGCCACCCTGGGGACCAGCACACCAGGGGTTTGTGAGGGACAGTGACTCACTGCCAGGTGGGAGCCACGAAGGGACCACATCAGATTCGGTAGTTGGAGAAGGTTTTCTGGAGGAAATGTGGAGCCAGAGCAGCAGGTCAGCTGGGAAGGGGACAACTGGCACCGCCGCCGCAGCCAAGACATAAACCCCAGGGAGACCCGGAATTGCACCCAGAAAGAAGGCACCGAGCGCGAGGAGCAGGAGCCGCCTGCTGGGTCTGGGGCCTAATGCACGGTGCCCAGCAGGGCCACTGGACAGCTGCCCCTTGGCCTCACGCCTCCAGTGACTGGGGTCAAGCGAGGACCGCCCAGCTCCTGTCATTCTCTCCCACAAGGGGACACTTCCAGGACCTGGCCTCTCCCGCCTCATCTCGCGGAGGCTCCTGCGCACCCTGTCCCTCGGCCCCTCCCTTCCTGCCTTGCCTAGGCCTTTCCTCCGGGTCCCACAGTCCCTCCCCTCTGCTCGGCCAGGTCACCCCTGAGGCCCTGATGTGATGGGCCTGGGCTGGGCCTCTGGCCTGGTGACTTTTCAGTGCCCCACAGGTGACCCCAGGATCCATGAGCGCTGGGAACTGCAGGTGGCTGGCAGATTCTAGTGCACCTTCTCATCAACTTACAAGCTTGCCATTAATTCCCCGGTTTTAAAGAAACCTTTGCCACCCCATCTCTTCCTCCAGCCAGCGCCCTCCTTCCCGGCTCCCTTGACAATCCAACTCCTCTAAGGCGCTGTCGGTCCTTGCTCTCCTGCCTCCTCCCCGCCTACTTGTCTTCAGTTGGCACGGGCTGTGGGGACACAGGCGCTGACGACCCCCCGGATGCCTTCAGATGCCTTTAGATGCCCTGTGGGTGCTTCTGGTCCTCCTGAGTCACGGTGGGGGCCTTCCAATCCCCCCTCCGGCTTTCCTTACATCAGAACCCCCTAAGACTGGGCTTTGGAACCCTTCTCTTTTGATGCCCATTCCCTTGGCAAGCTCATCCGTTTCGTGGCATAAAATACTGCCTAAACGTTGACCCTGGGTGTAAATTTCCAGCCTAACTTCCAGCCTCATACACCCAAATGCCAGTGGACGTCCCTTCTTGAATGTCTATGAGGCATCTCAAACTCATCCTTCCAACCTTCCCAGTGGGAGTAAATGGAAGTTCCAGGCTCCCAACTGGATTCAGGCCAAAACCTAGGAGCCGTTCTGCTCTCTTTCTTTCATACCTATAGCCATTCTGAGAACAAATCCCATTGTCAGTATTTTCAAAATTTATCAAAAATCTGCATTAGTCTGTTTTTCATTGCTATAACAAAATACCTGAAGCTGAGTACTTTATAAAGAAAAGAGGTGTAGGGCTGGGGTGATAGCTTAGTGGTAGAGTGCTTGCCTACCTTCTGCCAGGCCCTAGGTTCAATCCCCAGCACTGCAAAAAAAGAAAAAAAAATAGTTAGTTTGCAGTTTGGGAGGTTGAAAGACAAAACAGCTTGGGGCTGGTGCTGGTGAGGGCCCCCTCAGCTGCACCACCTCATGGAGGATGGCACCCCACTGGTGGGAACGCAAGAAGTAGAGGTCATATTGTCAGACAGGAAGCCAGAGGCTGGCTCCCGTCAGGCTTGCCGCAACAACTTGCTCTCCAGAGAAGTAACACGAGGTTCCCTGGGAAAGACCTGATCCCTTCCCAGGGCAGTGCCCCGTCACCCGCTGGGCCCCTCCGCCTTCCCGTCTCACCACCTCTTCACATTTCTGCACGAAGGACCCAGCTCCCAACCCGGGCACCTCTGGGGGCTCACTCAGCCACCCCACACAGCATCCTGACACTTCTCAGCACCTCGGCCACCACCTCTGTTCAGACCTGCCGGCGTCTACTCTCTGCCTCCTCACTGCGTCCTGCTTCAGCCTCGACCCGCACGGTCCATGGCCAACATGCAGCAGACACGTCCAGTGAGGTGTCCGTCAGGTCACATCTGCCCTTGCTCAGATCCTGACGTCTGATTCAGAGTAAAGCACAAGGTCCCTAAAATACCCGGCAGGGCCCCGCACAGTCCCTGAACCTCAGAGCAGTCTGGCCACACTGCACTGCTCTCGCACACCAGGCCCTGAAAACCGGCCTCCCCTGCTCGCCCCCGACTGTGCTGGACTGCAGAGCTCCTTCCCTGCTTTATTTATTGATCTTTTAACTAAACTTTTTATTTTCGAATAATTTTGTGGATTCAGGTGCAGTTGTGAGAAATCACGTGGAGAGCTCTCTCACGTATCTCCTACCCATTTCTCCAAAGGGAACGTCTTGCAAGATTAGAGTACAGGATCACAACCAGGATATTGAAAATGCCCTTGTGTGAGTTTCCTGTGGCTATGTCACTAATGACCCCAAACTGGCCAGTGCAAACACCACAGGTGTACTCTCTCCTCTCTCTGGAGGCCAGAAGTCCTGGGCCAAGGCACGGGCAGCACTGAGCTCCCCGAAGATCTGGGGAGAATCTTTTCCTCTTCAGCTGCTGATGCAACCCATCCTCCTGTGCTGTCTTCACACACACACACACACACACAGAGAGAGAGAGAGAGAGAGAGAGAGAGAGAGAGAGAGAGAGAGAGAGAGAGGAGAGAGGAGTGATCCCCTTGGTCCCTCTCTGATAAGGACTCTTGTAATGGCAATGAGGGCCCAGCCAGGAAATCCAGGAGAATTTACTCTCCAGACGTTTAATCACATCTGCAAAGACCTTTCCGTCCAGAATAAGTAACATGAACAGATTCTGGGCATTCGGTTGTGGACAGATCTTTGGGAACCTTTATCAGCATAACTCCGCAGTATAGATTCTGGACGTTTCCATCCCCAAAAGGATTCCCCCTCCCACTGTTCCCTCATAGCCACACCCATTCCTCCCATCCCCACTCCCTCTTTAACTCCTGGCAACCACTAATCTGTTCTCCATCCCTGTAATTTTACCATCCTCAGAATGTTATATAAATGGAATCAAGCAGTATGTAACATTTTGAGATCGGCTTTTTTCACTCAGTTGGCTTTTTCACACTTTCAATTAACTCAAAAGATTGAAATAACCTTGTAATCATTTTGAGATTCCTCTGTGTATTTGTGTACTTCAACAGCTTGCTCCTTTTCGTTGCTGAGTAGTATTCCACAGCACAGACGCACAACAGTTCATTTAACACTTTACACATTAGAGGACACTTGGGCTGCTTCCAGTTTGGGGCTATTATGAAGAAAGCTACTGAAGCATTCATATGTAGGTTTTTAGGTGAACATGGGATTTTATTTCTCTGGGTTAAATGCCCAAGATTGCAATTGCTGGGTTCAATGTGTGATTAATTTTACAAGAAACTCCAAACTTGCTGGGCGAGGTGGCTTATTCCTGAAATTCCAGTGATCCATGAGGCTGAGGAGGAGGAGGACCACAGGTTCGAGGCCAGCTTTAGCAATTTAGTGAGACCCTCAGTGACATAGTGAGACCCTGTTTCAAGATAAAGAATAAAAAGGGCTGGGGACACAGCTCAGTGGTGAAGCACCCCAGGCTCAATCCCTAGCACCAAAAATAAATGAGAGAGAAACTGTCAGACTTTTGCAAAGTGCAGTGCCTGGCCACGCAGGCGCGCTCTACCTCTGGGCATCCTCACCAGCATCTGTGCTGTGGCTTCAAGTGCAACACAGGTGCGCGGGTGACGGCCGCTGGAGCTGAACAGCCCTGCCTGGGCTGACTCTCGTCTGTGTGTCCTGGCTGGGGATGTGTCTGTCAGTGCCTTTTGCTCTTTTTCTAGTTGAATTATGTGGGGGTTTCCTTCTGATTTTTCAGTTCTTCCTCTGTCTCATCTGTGTTTTGCACGGTTTCTCTCCTACATGGCTTTAATTTCCAAACTCAGGACAGAGAAGAAGCTTTTTATTTTGGTGAAGTCCAATTTAGCAATTTTTCCTTCTATTTATTTATTTATTTGTGTGGTCCTGGGGATCTAAACCAGTGTTGCTCCACCACTGAGCCCCATCCCCAGCCTTTTATTCTTATTTTGAGACAGAGTCTCGCTACGTGGCTGAGGCTGGCCTTGAAATCGCCGTCCTCCTGCCTCAGCTCCCTGAGTGGCTGGGGTTACAGCCACTGTGTCCAGCTTTAATTTTCCCTCTAAAGATTGTGCTTTTGGCATTAAGAGTAAGAATACTTCACCTAGCCCTAAGTCCCAAAGGTGCTCTCTTAAATCTGTCTGAGGTTTCGTGGCTTTACCTTTATCTTTATCTTGTACTGAAGTCGTGATCCCTTTAGAGTTGACTTTTCTATAAGGCTTGAGAGTTGGGCAGAGCTCTGTCCTTGCCTTTGGACGCCTGCTCGATCCAGCACCTTGGGCTGAAAGGTCATCTTTCCTCCACTGAGTTGCTTTTGGACCTTTGTCAAAAATCGGCTGGGCCTGGGGCTGGGGCTCAGCGGTTGAGTGCTCGCCAGCATGCGCGAGGCCCTGGGTTCGATCCTCAGCACCACATACAAATAAATAATGAAATCAAGGTATTGTATCCAACCACAATTTAAAAAATCAGGTGGGCCTGCTCGTGTGGGTCTATTTCTGGTTCTCTGCTCTGCTCCGTTACTCTTTGTGTCCTTCCCTCACGATACCACCTGGCCGTAAAGGCTACAGCTACACCACAAGCCTGAGCCTGGGCTACAGGCAACCCTCCTCCTTTATTTCGATTTCAAAAATAGGTTTTGTAGTTCCTTCGCCTTTCCATTTAGGACGACTTCTTCCTTTCCTACAGAAACACTTGCTGGGATTCGGATAGGAATTAATTTAAGGGAAACCTGTGGAACCAACATCTTTGCTGTCCTGGCTCTTCTAGAACTTCGGCTTGTGTCTGTGTCTCTTGGTCAGGTTTCCTCTGCCTCAGCCCCGAGTGGCTTTCAGCAGGAGTCTGTGCGAGCTCAGTTAGACTTGAACTAGGTATCCTCCCATTTCACAGAGCATTGTGGATGGAATCGCGTTTGCCATCTCCGTGTCCACTGGGTCTTGCTAGGATATGGAAACACACCTGTCTTTCGCATTCTCAGACCCCGGGGCCTTGCTGAACCTCCTTCTTGCTCCAGGAGGCTCTTTGTAAACCTACTGGGGTTTTCTAGGTAGATAATCATGTCGCCAGCCTCTGTGTCTTGCGGGTCTCCAGCACTGGCTCCAGCTTCCAGCACTGCACCCATTCCAGGTGGCAGAGGTGAACGTCCTGGCTTTATCCCAATTTCACAGGGAGAACATTCAGCCTCTTACCATTAAGTGTGATCCTAGCTGAGATGTCTCATAGATGCCCTTGATCGAGTTGAGGGAGTTCCCCGCTTTCCTGTTTTTCTGAGAGGGTTTATTTTATTTTATTTTATTTTAATCCTGAATGGATGTTGAACTTAAGGTTGAATGTCTCCCACCCTGGTTGATGTGATCTTGTGAGTTTTCTTCTTTAGATTATTAATGTGGCAGATTACCTTGATTGGGGTTGTTTTGTTTCGTTGTTGTTGGTTTTTGTGGTACTGGGGATCCAAGCCAAGACCTCTCACGTCCTAGGCAAGCATTCTTCCATTGAACGACATCCCCAGCCATTTTTTTCTTTTGAGACAGAGTTTTGCTACTTTGCTAAGGCTGGCCTCAAATTTGCAATCCTCCTGCCTCAGCCTCCTGAACCACTGGGATTACAGATGTGTGCCACTACACTCATCCTTTTTTTTTTTCCCCCCCGAGATAGTTCTCACACGTTGCTGAGGCTACTTGTGACCATCTTGCCTCAGCCTCCTGAGTAGCTGGGATTACAGGCTTGTGCCACAACACAGGCTTGATTCAGTTTTGAACACTGAACCAGACTTGCATGTCTAAAATAAACAGCCTACATATTTTTCTTGCCCATTATCTCTCTCTCTCTCTCTCTCTCTCTCTCTCTCTCTCTCTCTCTCTCTTCCATTTGATGATAAGTTCCCAGAGGGCAGAGGCCTTTGGTTAATTTTGTTCATTGCCTAAGACAATGCAGCAAGGACTCAGCTCTTACTTATTGAATGAGGCAAGGAGTGAAGAGAGGTGGAGGGACTTCCCACGATGATGGCAGAGGGAGAGTCCAGGGCACGGCTGTGGTGGCCAGCCAAGCTGGGCAGAGGTCTCGAGGCCCAGGACAGCCTGTTACGTCTGAATGACTTGAGAGGAGGTTAAGACAGCCAGCCAAGAGTTTGTAGTGGACCTGGTGATGACCACATAGAGAAGCAAGGAATCAGACTTTTATAAACACGATTGATAGAGTGGAACATCCATACAGCACAGTCTTAATCAGAGCTGAGAAGACAAGCTATCAAGCACAAAAACCCATGGAGGAAACTTAAACATATATTGTTAAGTGAAAGAAGCCCATCTGAAAAAGCCCAGTACTAAGAGTCAACCAACAGCACTCCCGCAGAAGCAGAACTGTGGAGATCAGCGGTTACCAGGGGTTCGGGTGGAGGGAGTTATTTTTTGTTGTTGTATTGAGGTGCAGAAAAACCCAGGGGTGCTTTATCACTGAACCATATCTCCAGCCCTTTAAATTTTTCTTTTTTTATTTTGAGACAGGGTCTCCCTAAGTTGCTTAGGGCCTCACTAAGTTGCTGAGGCTGACTTTGAACTTGCCATCCTCCTGCCTCAGCCTCCTGAGTCGCTGGGATTACAGGCCTGTGCACCTCGGCTCCTGGCTATGTTTATACATTTCTCAAACCCAGAGTGAGAAGCCAGATTTTTTTATGTTCTTCTGGGGGGAAGTGTACGTGCACACACGTGCTGTAGGCACACACGCATGCACATGCTCAAAGCACACACGTTCATACCCATGAGTGTGCTTTACACACTTTTCTGTACATCTTGCTTTTTTTCCTTGACGTATCATTGAAACTCCTCTACCTCTCCCTTGCCTGAAAGCATTCATTAAATGATGCAATTTCCTGTCACCTGTTTATACCCATCTTGGGATTAATGTCACCTGTCACCTGTTGAGGAACATGAGGTCCTTTCCAAATTCTTGCCAGGTAAGCAGTGCTGTGGGGAACAACCTCAGACATTATGAATGGCTGAATTTCTCCCCAACTCTAGCCCCATCCAACCCTGCCCATTCTCCAGCCTCTGCCTCAAGCCAGCCCAGCCCTCCCGGACCCCCATGGGCCACTCGGAGCCACCACTCATCTGCCTGAGTCTGCCTCTATGCCATGCCTGGTGCTGGGCTGGGCCTTGAGGTGTCCAGACTGGCAGGTCTCACTGGAGTCAGAGGACAGGGGACAACTCACCAGGGGACAGTTATTTAGAAACAAGGTGTTGAGTGCTGGCATAGAAATTATTGTTTAATGGGTACAGAGTCCCAGCTTGTGGTCATGAAAAGGGTTCTGCTAATTGGTTGCACAATAATGTGATTATACTTTACAACCCTGAAGTGTGCCCTAAAACATGCTTCAGATGGTAAATTTTATGTGTGTTTTATCACAATTGAAAAATTAAGACAATAGCCAGGCACTTATAATCCCTCAGGAGGGATTTGCAATCCTCCTCTGGAAGCTGAGGCAGGAGGATTGCAAGTTCAAAGTCAGCTTCAGTAACTTAATGAGGCCCTAACCAAGTTAGTGAGACGCTGTCTTAAATTTTAAAAAATGTAAAAAAAAAAAAAAAAAAAAAAAAGGTTAGGGATGTGGCTCAGTGGTTGAGTGCCCTCGAGTTCAGTCCCTGGTACAAAATAAATAAATAAATAGATGAAACATTACAACCAAGAAAAAATGAGGGGTAGAATATTTCAGCAGGCAGGAGCTGAGTTCCACTGTGTGCTGGACACTGCTGTCAGGTCAGAGGTTTGAGGCAGGACTCTGGGAAGAGCCCACAGTGACCAGAAGACCCGAGCTGGGCTCATCTGGCTGCAGTTGGGAAAGGGATTCCCTAGGTTTCTCCGATCCCTTCAGAGAGACACCAGTGAAGCTCTTCTGGACCACAATTATATCATGGATGTGTAAGTACTTGCAAGAAGGGCCAGTTGTGATAGAACCAAAGTGTTCAGTGCATAAAAAGACAAGACTTTTTTTAATGGGTAATGAGTGCAGCCACATAGTGAGACCTGTTCCTGAAGCTGGACCAGAAGCAAAGCTCACCCTCAGAACTGCATGTGAGAGTGTAGCCGTCATGTATGGGGGGGGGGGGCATCCAGGTGTAGGTAACCTCTGCATCAATTAGGATGCTCTGTGAATTCCTGTATGTGCACACCTGTGTGTAGGTTGGGAGGACCCTATGGTGGATAATGTGCACAGTCATATTATGTTGCTCTGTGGATCTGTGCATGTGCACACCTGTGTGCATGCATGTGTGTGTGTAGTGTGTGTGTGTGAAGGAGGCCCTGGTGTAGGTAATGTGTGCAGCCAAATAAGATGCTCTGACTGAATGTGTGTGTGTGTGTGTGTGTGTGTGTGTGTGTGTGTGCTCTCACTGGTACCCGTGTGTGCTGGGGGGTGCTCAGTGTGGGTAACCAGTGCAGCCACATGGCATGCTCTGGCTCGGTGTGATCGTGGGTATGCAGGTGCATGTGCAGACCTAAGACATGTCTGGGTAGAGGCTGACGCGCCCCACCTGTCTGGGTCTGGCAAGGGCCCACGACTGACTCTGAGATGAGATCCTACAGACGGATGGATGGGGCGACGCTTCCTGCTCCGATCCCTAACTCATTATTAAGCTCCTCGCTCTTTGCAGACGCTCCCTGCGCCTCCCCCGCTCCGGGCTGCAGCGGCGCAGGCGCCGGGCCGAGCCGAGCGCCGAGCGGGGAGCGGGCGATCGCGCTCCGGGCCGGGGTCCCCGGGGAGCAGGTGAGCGACCCGCGCCGCGCGGCCCCCACGGCCCTGGGCGAGGACGCCGCCCGGCCGCGCTGCGCCAGCGCCCCCTCCTTCCCTGCTGGCAGTACCCGCCTCGCCTCTGCTGGCATCCTCCTCCTCCCCCTGCCTGGCTGCCGGGCATCCCTCCTCCCTGCCTGGCATCCCTCCTCCCTGCCTGGCATCCCTCCTCCCTGCCTGGCATGTCCCCCTTCTCCCTCCTGTCTGGCATCTCTTCCCTCCCCTCTGCCTGGCATCCCCTCTGTCCCCTAACTGGCATCCCTTCTTATACCTTCCCTGGCACACACCCCTACCTGGCACATCCCCTCGCCCCACCTGGCATCTCCCTCTCCCTTTCTGGCACCATCCTCCTTTCCCGATGTCTGCCCCCACTCCTGACTCTTCACCCCGCCCCAGCCTAGTGCCTCTCCCTCCTGCCCCGTGGTACCTCCTGCCTGACTGGCCGCTCTCCACCTCCTCTTCCCTGCCCGGCTCTCTCCCCTCCACCCCCATGGCTCCCTCCCCTCCCTCCACCTGCACTTCCCTTCCTTCCCTGTCTGGCACCGTCCTGCCTGGCACCTTCCCTTCCTCCCCTGTCTGGCACCACCCTCCTCCCCTTGCCTGGCACCTCCCTCCTGCCTAGCACTTTCCAGACCTGCTCCTCCTGGCACCCTCTCCCTCTGACTCCGTGTCTGGCACCCTCTCCCTCCTTCCCTACCTAGCACCTTCCCCAGCCGGGCACCCCTCTGCCCCCCCTTGGCTGGCATCTCCCCTACCTAGCACCTTCTTGCCCCTCCCTGGCACTTTCCCAGGCTCACCTTGGCATCCTTCTCCGTGGACACCTCTCCCGTTCATTTGTCCCTCTGTCCCCTGCCTTCCTTCGGGGCACCTCCCCCAGCTCTGGATGGGGTATCTCCTCTCCTATTCTCACCCTCCTCCTCTCCTGTCAGCTCCAGCAGCTGTCTCTGGGCCACACACACCTTCCCACCCTTACCTGCTGGGCAGGGCCCCTTCTCCAGCTTCCTCCCCTCCTCATCCTCCTTCCTCCTCGCCATTACCACAGTGGAGCCTTCGTGGAACACATGGCCAACCCCCTCTCTGCCCACATTGTACATGTGATCCCCAACACTCTCGACCCCACCCCACCCCCTCCCCAGACCCAGGCCCACAGCACCATGTTCTCCCTGGGCCCAGGGGACTTCAGTTCAGAAGTTGAGTCTGACCCCAGCCCTAGATCTTCCTGCTCTTCCAGGCACAGAAGCTAGGGGATGGGTTCTGGACAGAACCAGGAGGCCACACACAGCCGGGCCTGGATGAGCTTCGGGTTCGGAGCACACTGACCTCCGGCCCACTCCCCCTGGGAATCCCCTGGTGCCAGTCACCATCCCCTCTGGTCAGCCTCCTTCACTTCCAAAGCCCAGCCCTCCCTCCACCTACTCTCTGCCCAAAGCCTCTTTCCCCTGTGAGGTCTGGGGCTGCGGGGGTCTCAGCTCCTGTCTCTCTAGTTCTTTGTCCTACAGGAAGGACCCTTGGGCCCATCTTCACCTGCATCTGGCACACACTGTGCCCACCCCATGCTCTTCCGTGGGCCACTCAACCTTAGACTGACCTTTGCTGTCCCTCTAGACCTGGTTCCTACCTATTTCCTGTCTTCTTCCTCAGACCTCCTATCCAGGGAGTTTGGCCTCCTCTCCAGCCTCCTGAGGCCCTTTTGAATCTGCCTGGGGGCTCAAGATCCAGCCCACCCCTCCCATTGTCCTCTCCTTTCAGATCCTCCTCAGAATGGCCCTTGGTGCTGCAGGCGCGTCGGGCTCTGGGCCCGGGCACCGAGGGGGCACTGGATGACTCACCCAGTTGCAGGACCCTGCCATCTATGACTCCAGGCCTTCAGCACCCACCCACCGTGGTACAGGTAGGCTCTTCTTCCCCCAAAGCCAAGAGCAGGAGCTCTGACCCTCCTAGTCTGCCAGCTCTTGGCCCTGGCCACATCGCGTGGTCCCTCGCATGTCTGCCCGCTGGACCCCTGAGTGCCCGTGCAGTGCCTCTCCTCATCCCTCCCAAGGCTGGAGCCCCCTCCTTGACCCTGCTGACATCTGTCATTTGTGCCACTTCTCCATTCCTGCACTACCTCCTGTGAGTGTCCCCCTCACCTCCTGGTGTCCCCAGGTCCTGCCCTTCAAAGCCACTCTGAGCCAGGAACACACTAGTTGGAAGCCATGTTTGGCTTCTGTGGAAAAGGTCTAGGGCTCTGGCTTCTTCCATGTTCTCCCTGCCCAGACACCCAGAGACACCGTCTCTCCCCTCACCTGGGCACGGGCATCTGGTGCACACCCACAGGTGAACACATACACGTACACCCACTTGTGTAGCTCTGCTAGCTGGGGGAAGCTGTAGGTCCCCTGGCACAACTTGGGCTCAGAAACCTCCCCTGAGACATGCCCCAGCAGGCATTGGTGTCGTGAAAGGGCGAGTGGTGGCCCTGCTGTGCCACCAGTGGGCCTTGAGCTCAGCAGCTTTCCCTCAGCCATTGCATGTGACTTGGACCCTCCTGAGCCTCTTCTCCAGAAGTGAGCGGGGGGACCACCTGGTTAGGCCCACAGCAGCCCCCTCCTTCCAGAGGATGCACTAGGGCTTGGGATAGAAGAGCCATCTGCCAAGGCGGTCCCTTCCCTGGGAAGAAGTTAGAGTCAACTCTGAAGCTGGGGTCTGGCTACATGGCCCACCTGTCACTCTGGCCAACCCCACCTGCCGATGAGCTGGGCGTTTCCAGCCCAGAAAGAGGGTGGACAGGCAACCAGGCAGAAAGTGCCCAGATGGAACAGGCCTCACACTGTGGAGGGGACACCAGGAGAGCCCTGAACAGGTGTAGTTTGAAGAGGTTCTCAGAAGACAGGGCGGGCGGGGGCGCTGGTGCTGTGGGACAAGGGACAGAATAGGCCTCTTTCAGCTTCTTCCTCCCCCAAAGGGGACAAAGAAAGCCACCCTCCTGCTGGCTGCTCCTGTACTCTCTCCCCTCTAGCCTCCAGATGGCCCAGGCCAAGGGTAAAATAGTGCTGGGCTCTGGCTGCTGCCTGGCCCCAAGGGATTAGAGCCACATAGGGTGGCAGTGAGTGCCAGTTGCCTGATGCAGAAACATGTATAGCTCAGGAATGCCCTGTCCACGCCCAAAGCCCCAGGCCACTGTCCACAAGAAAGTCAGGTCCCCAAACTAAAGTCCCACCTCCCTACAATCTTTTGGTACCTTTTGGCACCTTAGCAGAATTGTGGATCTATTCTCAAGTCTGTGGAAGTTGGCTTTTTTTTTTTTTTTTTTTTTTGGCACTGGGGATTGAACCTAGGGGTACTTAACCACTGAGCCATATCCCCAGCCCTTTTTAAAATTTTATTTAGAGACAGGGTCTCACTGAGTTGCTTAGTGCCTCGCTAGTTGCTGAGGCTGACTTTGAACTCACGATCCTCCTGCCTCAGCTTCCAGAGTCACTGGGATCAAAGGCGTGCGCCACCGCACCCAGCTGCTGTGATTGGATCTAAGCGTAGATTCCATAGAAAAGGAATCACTGGTATATTCAGTATGTTCTTCCTAAATCAAAGGATTTAAATTCTGGGGTATCTGAGGGTGGACGCCATGTTCAATGGTGGGAGAAGCCCAGCTGGGAGGCTGCTGAGATCTCCGGGATATGAGCAGGAGCTGGCCCTCCACATAGCAGGTCCTTGTAAAGGGTGGCCTGTTGGAGGTAGCCTGAGTTGAGCCCTACAGGGGTCCCTCCACAGGAGGTGTGCCCAGCGCTGTTCTTGCTGGAAGAGGGTGATTTCGCTGAAGAGTTGGGGGCGTGGAGAGGAGGTCTGAGAGGACAGGAGTTGGTAGCCGTGGGTACCTCCTGGCTCCTGGACATGGGATGATTCCTGGGAGAGATGAGGCCGTGAGGGCAAGGCACCCAGATATTGGAATCACATTAACATAAAATCGGCTTTCATTCAGTGTGGAGTTGCAGGCTCTTGGTGGCCCAGGCACATGCTCAGGCATTTGAATGCTGGTGACGAGCCCCGCTGCAGGCCAGCGATGGTGGGCATGAGTGGCACAGACGGGCGGCAGCTGGAGGCTGTCATGCGCTCGCCCATGGTGTGATTGCAAGTGAGTGCTCCTTGTTAGTGAGCGTTAATTGGCAGAGGTAATGAGCTGGAGGTGTCACTGGGAGGTGTCCCTGGGAGGACCGGGAGGTAGATGGGGAAGGACCCTGGGCTTTGGGAATTCCAAACCCTCTGGAATTGCTGCAGCTGAGGGGCCCACCTGAGGTCATAGCAAGCCTCTGGTGGCTGGGAGACATCTTGTGGGGACCGTGGCTGTTGTTCCCAGTGTCGCTAGGTGGTGAGGGGCGCGGGAACCCTTGGTAATTCGCAAGAGACCATCTGAGAGGGCTGTGGCTCGCTTCAGCTGGGCTGCCATCTGGGATAACACACTCCCTTGGTTTGCTTCCTGGGCTGCGAAACCAGTTTCTCTGTGACCTAAACTTACTTCCAGGGAATTTGAGAATGTGCCTTATGAGCGTGTTCCCCACACATGCCTTTGCTGGAATTTACAAACTTGGATCATCTCCCACGCGAATCATTTTTCCAGACTGAAGAACGTTCTGGGGCCTGGAGTGGGGAGCAGGGTGCTGAGGGAGGGGTGGGGAGACGGTGCATCCTCTCACTCCAGAAAGGGCCTGAGTGGTGGTGTGCACACCTAATGGGAGAATCGGGACAGAGGGAAGGTGGGGTGGGGACACACACAGTGCCTAAGGGTGAGGTTAGTGCACGAAATGGCAACCCTCGGGTCCCAAGACCCCTGTTGCCATAAGTCACCTTGTTCTTAAGACGGAAACCAAACCACTTGTTCAAATCACTGTGGTTGTCTGGTCCTATCTCCTCTGGATGTCATAAAGGGGACACAGTGTGACAAAGTTAAGCAGTGTCCTCAACAATGTTCCAACAACTTCCTAGGGCCACGGCAAGGACTGGCACAATCCTGTCCAGCCAAATAAATATAGTGGACCCTGCTTAATCCAAAGAAAAAACGGAGAGCCACGAGAGGAGTGCATTGCCTCCTTCAGGAAATACTCCCCATGTTAGTATTTACAACAGCGTTTCCAATAAATATTGGGCAGCAGGAAGGTTTTCCACAGTGGAGAATTAAGTAGAGTCAGTTCTCCTGGCTGAGAGGATAGCTATAGAAAACAAAGAACTCCATCAGCACGCGTGACAGCAGGTGAGTTTGGAGGAGGACAGTCCTTACCCACTAGGTCCTGAACCCACCAGGAGCTAGGCAGAGAGGTCAGGGACACATTAAGAGGGGAAGTGGAGAAGGAGGCGTGACCCTGGGGCCTACATGTGGAAAGCAGGCCCTGTGCCCCTCCTGGCTTGCTTCCTGGGGACGCAGGAACAGGAGCAGATGGTCCATACTGGGCTGACTCCCCAAGAGAGAAGGGCTGGCCACAGGGAAAATCACCCTGGTTTCAACCTTTAGTCCCCCACCCCGAGAGAGCGATGGATGTGTCCTGTGTCAGACCCTTCCCACCTCATCAGGCCAAGCCTCACCCACCAGGAGGAAGGGCTCAGAGAGGGGCAGGGGATGATTCCAAGGTCTCCTCTTCTGGGGAATAGAGTAGAAGTTTCCTTGTGGACACTTGAGGACAAAGGGTGGGGTCCCCTCAGCAGCGCGGGGAGCCAGCCACACAGCTGGACAGTGACCTCAGTGCTCAAGTCCATATCCTTCCTAGGGACAAGGGCCACTTCCCTCCACTGGGTTTTATTTCCCACATTTGTCCCCACTCCATCCACTTGCTCCTTCCCAAGCCACCCTCCCCCAGTCCGTGCTCTTGTCCTCTGCCAGACCCCTGAGGTAGCCACCTAACTGGGTGCCTGCTCCTGACCCCCACCGGGCGGGGTAGGTGGGTTGGACTTCCTGAAGAAGCCCGGACCCTTTGGGCTGCTCCTCACGGCTTCCAGCTGCTGCCTCACTCAGGCCCCTTGTGGATGTCCCTTCTGCCTCCACACCCGACCTGGCTCCCTTTGCCTGGCTCATTGCAGTCCCTCTGTGGCCCTCCTTCCCAACTTTGTCCCACCCCTGATTAGGAATGAAGTCCCACCATCTGAAGTCTCACAGGATGCATTGAAACATTTGATTGTGGTGCTCTTTAAAGGCATGGGTTGCGCTGTGCTTTTACCAGAACTCTTCTTGCCTCAGTTTCCCCTCAAGCCCCCACTTTTCCACCATCCTCGTCTTCCTTCAGAAGAAAACCCAGGGCTGGGGTGCAGCTCAGAGTGGAGCACATGCTTAGCCCGCACACGTCTCTGCATGGACAGACCAATGAGGCCGGGTGGGTGGGACAGACAAATGAGGTGAGGTGGCTTTGACAGTGCTCTTGTGCTGCTGGCCTCCCCCCCGAGCACATGGACAACTGAAGGGCTCCATGCAGGAGCTCCCGACTCACAGGGAAGGTCCCTCCAGCAGGTCCCCTGTCGGCAGGCTCTCCATATTCCAGCTTCTTCCCTCTTCAGGTGTTGCCATGGCGATGGAGAATCTTCCTCCCCTGGCCTTGCTCTGGACCTTGGGAGTCACAGAGAGTAGACCCTTCCTGTGCCCAGCCACCTGAAAGCCCTTGGAGGCGGTTCTCCTGGCCCTGCCTCCTCCCAGGGACATTGACTTCTGCTCCTTCACGTGTTCTTTCCTGAAGGCCTGCAGGCCGCCCACTACCTGTGGGTCTGTTAGGTGAGCACTGCCCCGTGCCAGCCAGGCCACGTGTCCCGGCTGCAGAATGACACATCGGCCTTTCTATAAGGACTCAGTGACCTGAGCTCTGCCCCCTCTGCATAAGGCCAGGCATGGGATGGATTCCCATATGGCCCCCGGTCACACTTGGGTTGAAACGTGGTGCTTGGCAGACTCCTGCAGTAGGCGCCATCTGTAGGCCCTGAGCACGTCTTCCTTGGTCCTCGCCTCCACTCACACTGCCCGCATTGCACCCCTGGCCACCCAGGGTAAGGCTCTGCCCCAGCCCTGAGGTGCAAGTTCAAAGGCCACTTCACATCTTACAGGAAGTCCATCCCACTCTTTTACATTAATTACTGGGCCCCAGGAGCATTTGGATTTCCATCCCCTACAACAGGGAATAAGGAGTGAATGTCGTAAATGCTGCCCTCACAAATGTCCCTTCTGCCATGTCCCCTAAAAAGAAGAGCTCCTCCAAAAGGGACAGCCCTTCCTCAGCTCCATCCGATTGTGTCCCAGTTCATTGGTGGGCTTATAGTGCCAGCCTTCTAATTTTTTAAGATATTCTGGAAATCTGTTTTTTTTTTTTTTCTTTTCACATGAAATCTCCCAAGTTTTAAGGTTGGTGCCTAATTAAAGTGTTTAAGACACGACCAAGGCAAGCGAGTCCCATCTGCCCTACCCACTTTGTGTCACCCACCTTGATCTCCTCACCATTACCTGTCACCTGCCATCTCTTGTGTCCCTCAGCCCAGAACCCAAGCCAGCATTTCTCACCAAGAACTCGAGAACCCCCAGGCGGGCGTCAGAGGGCCCAGCTTGAGAAACCACGTTAACAGCTCAGCCACTTGAGGTGGCCTCTTTCAACAATGAAATTGCAAACAAAATGCAAAGCCTAGTTCAAAACCCGAGGACCCCCCTCAGGAAGAGATCAGCGGTCCCTTGGGAGAGGTGTTGCCCCTCAGTCCTCAGTGGCATACTGATCAGGAGGGGCCAGGGGCTGAGTGGAGTGCCCCTCTGGACCTGTGTACCTTCTCTGCCTCCAGAGCAGTGGTGCTGAGGAAACCCGGGCCACCTTGTACAGCCAGCGAGCAGGGGGTGGTGACCCAGAGAGGATATTGGCCTTAGGATCAGAAAATGGGAGTCTAAGCCCCATCCACCTGCAGTTGGTGCCCAGCTCTGGGTCAATCATGAGAGAACACGCTCAGCCTTTTGTTCCTGTCTTTAAAGTGGGTATGGTAACATCCATTCTTCAACTTTTGGGGAGTTAGAACCCCATGAAATAGTGCATGATTGGACTGTCTGGCAGGCTAAGCTCCCTAAAGATGCAGGCGTTCATTGGAAGGAGGTTGACAGAACATCTCATTGTCTTCGGGGTATGATCGTAAACTCGGAGGCAGTGAAGTGCTGGTGACTGTTTAACAAGCAGCTCTGGGCAGGGCAGTGGGAGCACAGCAGAGTCCTGATTTGTGTCATCTGCTGAGTTGTGGCACAAGTACTGCCACTAGGGCTGATGTCAAGTTACTGCCCTGACACTGCAGCAGGTCACTGGCCAGATGTTACTACAATGGAGCACATTTGTAAGATGGAAGATGAAGAGCAAAGGGTGTAGGTCAGTCTGCAGAGAGGCTTTGTCCTGCTGCTTGTCCTTTTTCAAGACATTCAGGAAAGACCTGGATGAAGATTGATGGTCACGCTCCCTGGATTCATGGAAGGTGCTCAGACCTGGGGTTCCGAAGCCCTCCACCCACCAGAGGACTGGGCTAATTCTCCTGCGATGACTATTCACAGGAAGAAGTAGAAGTGACTGCTTCTGAGTCTACCAGGGCAGGAGTGTGGTGGGGAGCACATCAACGAAGAGGAGTGAGGGCTAGGAGTGGGCTGGGTGGTCAACAGGCGTGACACGGCCATGGTGGGATGGCTTCTCCAGTGCTCTGTGACTTAATGAGAAGGTTCACGTGTGACATCTCAATACTGTTTTGCCGTTGACATTAACCCAGCAAGAGAAGTAAGGTGACAGTGCCCATTGGAAAGGTGAGGGACTGGGCCTCGGAGAGGTTCGTGTGACTTGGCCCCTGGGTCCTCCTGTTGGGAGGTGGTGGACGAGAGACTCAGCTGTCTCTGGCCCCCGGTTCTGCCCACCCTGTGCTGACAGAGGCCATTCTGAGGGGAGGCCAGAGTGGAGAATGGCTGTCCAGCAGGCCCCATGAAGACCGCTGCGGGAGGAGCGAAGGGAGGTATTGGGGTGAGTCATTTCATCAGGGCGCGGTAACAGAGCGCCACAGTCTGGGATGGGGGTAGCTGAGTGGGAGTGTCCTTGCCTAACGAGTGTGAGGTCCTGGGTTTGAAAAAAAAAAAAACTAGAACAGTACCACAGAGTGGACAGGGAAGCCACACACTGTCCCAGGCTTCAGTGGCTTGTGGGTGGCTGTCTTCTCCCTCTGCCGCTTCACGTTATCTGCCCCTGCCTACCCTTCCCTTTTCTGTCTGCTCGGCAGTCACACTGGATCAGGGACCCACCCTGATTACCTGGCTTTGAGTTGATTTCCTCTCTGAGGACCAAATCAGGTGCATTCTGAAGTACTGGGGGTTAGGGCTCCACCGCGCGGGCTTTGGGGAAACCTAATGCGACCCACACTGGGGGACTGACTGCTGCTTCAGAGTTTGGCAGTGTACCTTGTGGGAGAGGGAGAAGAGGAGCTCCAGGTGGCTGGAACTTCAGGGAAGTGAAGGGGATCTTTGGGCCACACCCACCACAGGGGACCTGGGGCTGCTGGCTTCTCACCTGGCTCCTGGGTTCCCCACCTGCAGAGACAGAGGGAGGACTTGGCCTCCTGTGCCCATGGTTACCCGGGACAATCAGTGCTCCTTCTTCCCAGCTGGCCCCCAACCCTGCCCCTACAGCCAGTTCTACCACTGCTCTACCCTGGCTGCTGATGCTGCCTCAACCAGAAGCACAGGTGCAGCCCCCAGAGCTCCCGGAGCTCCCAGGTGCTACCGTTCACCTGTGTCACCTCCGTTCTGGGGGAAGGAGGCAGCCCACGGAGGCCCACTTGCCTCTCTGTGTCCTGGGAGAGTCATGCAGCTCCTCACCCAGGCTCTAGCTGGCCCGAAGGCTTCTTCCTGAGGGACTTTAACTGCATGCACCCTGTGCCCTGGGATGGGCAGAAGCTGCTGCCATCCTGGGACACCTCCCAGGTAGGAGCTAACATCAGCTCCTCTCTGTGGACCAACTTCTGCCTTTGGGAACCTGACCTTCAGCCCCAAAGGGGTGATCATGCCGGGTCAAGGGAATGGCATATGCAAAGGTTCTGAGGTGACAGGAACTCAATAAGTCTGAGGTCTTGGTAGGGATGGTAGGGCTGAGGGCAGGCACCAGGCAAATTCAGCCCTGTGGGCCCCGGCCAGGAACTTAGATGCCATCATTGCAATGGAAACCACTGTCAGGTCTTAAGCAAGCTTGTGCCATGGTCCTAGTCAGATTTTTTAAAAAGATCATTCTGGCTACAGGGTGGAGAACAAGCTGGAGAGAGAACAGGATGAAGAGGTGGGTCCAGGGCTGGGGTTGTGGCTCAGTGGTAGAGGGTTTGCCTAGCATGTGTGAGATATGAGTTCCATCCTCAGCACCACATAAAAATAAATTAATTAATAAAGGAAAATATATAAACCATAACAATAACATAAAAAAAGAGGTGGGTCCAGAAGAGAGGTGATGGTGACCTGGCCCAGGATGGTGGCAGGGGGCGGCAGAAATGAAGGGCTTGAGAGGTCATTCAAGGTGAAATCAACAAGCCTGCCTAAGGAGTGGATGGGAGGGCCCAGGAGGGCAGGACGTCAGAAACCCCGCAGCACAGCGCGGAAGCCCTGGAGCTGCCTGGGAATGGGCGGGCTTGCAGCTGAGTGGGAGGAGGATTGGAAGGCACTCCTGCAGGTGGAACCCCGAGGACAAACACAGGGCTGCAGGGACAGGTGGACACATCTGGGAATGGGAGCAGAGGCCCCTGGCAGCAGAGGTAGGGTCTGCATAGACATGGGGACACTCTGCCTCTCTGTCCCCCTCTCCCCAGCTCCCTCTCAGGTTCGAAGTCGTAGTTTACAGGCTCAGCCTTGATTTGAAACCTCAGAACCCCCTTGGCTTTTTTAAAAATTAAAAATAAATCAATCTAGCAGGAGTATCTGGGGCACCCCCACCTCCTCCCACCAGCCTCCCACCAGCCTCCCGCAGCAGGGCCAGAACACAGTCTGGAGATGGACTGCATCCACTACTAGCCTTGGGCAGGTCATCTTGCCTTTCTGGACCTCAGTGTCCCCACCCATGAAATGCTCACGGTCCCCTGGTAAGGCGTGTTCACATGAACTGAGCTGACGTCCATCCAAGACTTCAAACATGGTCGCAGCGCAAGTGACAGCTGTCCTGGGTACCAGCGTTAGTCCTGCGCGTCGCCATTCGTAAAACTCCCCAAGAGAAAGCTTGGATCTTGGGGTGACTCTCCCTGGCCCTCAGAGAGGTGCCTGACCAAGGCCCCGAGAGCACCGCAGCCTGTAGCACCTGTGGGCACCCCGCCCCACGGGCCTTTCCTCGCCATGGGCTCGGGTTCTCCTCGGGTGCTGCTGTTCTGAGACACCTCCTGGGCTCCGCTCGCTCCCTCTCCAAGGGTGCCCCACACACACCCTGGCACAAAGCCCTCCGTCCATCTCCTCTTCTCAAGGGCCGAGGGGTCCTCAGGCAGGCAGAGCTAGGCCCCGCAGAGGAATGGTAGCCCTTCTGGCCCCAGCTCCCTGTGGGGAGGAGGCCTCAGAGCCGTGGGAGGCCCACTTTCCCTCAGAGGCCTCTGCCCGCAGTTCCCAGGCCCAGCGAGTGGCCTTGCGGATTCTTCTTGGGTTTTAGTCCAAGCAGTTCATGCCGTGATGGCTCCTGAGTGTCCCCCTTCCCCACAGCCTGGGCACAGCCCTACCAAGTTTCAGGCCGTAGGCTTCGCGTGTGGAGGCTGGCGCTGCACACTGGCCTTGGCTGCTCTCCGCAGGGAAACCTCCCACAGGTGGGAAGGACTCCCACTCCGCAGGCGACTCGAGAGCCCACCCCCATTAGTCACTCTGAGTAATCACCTGGCTGTGATTCTCGGGGCTGACCCCTCATGTGCACCCCACAGCTGAAGGGGTTGGAGGGCTCCCAGGTTCCACTACCCTCTAGCTGGAGCCAGTGGGCACCAGGATCAGCTGAGCCTGGAGAGGAGGCAAGTCCGTGGCCGCCTAGCCCGCTGGAAATCCAGGTAGTGGCATCGGAAGCTGATAACGTGGGTTAGGGGAGCTCTTTGGGGGGCTGTGCTGAACTCTGCTCTCTCAGCTCAGCGCCACTGTGAGGCAGGACTCGCTGTTTTGCAGAGGAGGAAGGGAAAGGATAAGGTTAGGGCTCAGTGTCTGAGCAGGGATTGAACCAAGAGTACCGGACTCGAGAGTGGAGGTTCTCAACCTGGGGCACTTTCTCCCTCCAGAAATCAGGGACGAAGTCTGCAGTATTTTGTGGGTTACACTGGGTAGAGGCCGGGGATACTTCTAACATCACTCAGAATACAGGACAGTATGTAAGTCTTGGTTTTTCTGTTTTTGTTTTGGTTCCAGGGATTGAATCCAGGAGTGTTTAATCAGTGAGCACATCCCCAGCCCTTTTTTTTTAAATTTTGAGACAGGGTCTCATGAAATTGCTCAGGGCCTCACTGAGTTTCTGAGGCTGACTTTGAACTTGCAATCCTCCTGCCTCAGTCTCCTGAGCTGCTGGGGTGACAGGCGTGCACCACCATGCCTGGCCATGTAAGAGACTTGATAGCAAATCGTCTCAGACTGGGGTGAGCTCATTGGTAGAGCACATATTAAACATCCTGCTGAAAATGTGAACAGTTCCAAAGTCGAGAAACCTTCTTCCAGTGCCCAACCTAAGAGCCATCATACCATGTAGCCTGCAGAGACCCAACGGGGGGCAATGGGAGGACAGGACTCCAGAAGAAATGGAGCAATGGGCAGGGCAGTGAGGCCCCATTGTCCAAGCCCTGGCCTGAGCCACCCTAGATTACCAGGTTACAGTGGCAGAGACCAGAACCCAGGCCTCCCCACCTGCTACCTCCCACTGGCCGATCACACCGGGGAGGGAGGGAGCACTGGCTGGCCTCAGTTACAAAGATTTGCAGGAACTGGGAGTGGCCTACCATCAGTCAAGACCTGATAACAGACCCCACCTGTCACCCCCACTGCTCCCCTAGGGGTCTTCATGATGCTCCTTGGCCACTACCCAAGCTTTTGAGCCCAAGAGTAAAAAAAGCACCACTGCTGTGAGGGGCCCTGGGAGTTGCTGAGCCTGGCCTTGATCATGAATCCCTGTCATGCACAAGCCTCCCAGGCCCCTCCTTTCTCAACCCAACATGCTCTCACTCCATCACCACGAGCACTCTGTCCTGACCTGTGCAGAAAGTGCGTATTGTCATTCATGTCACTTCTCTCCCCTCTTGATCCTCTGAGTTCTCAAACCCTATGGCCACCAAGAGGACCAGGAACACAGGACAAGGTGGGGTGTCCTGAGGACCACAAGCCCCCAAAGGGACAGCAGACTAAGGTGGCTAGATAGAGGACCGGGAGACGTGTTGTTGTGGCAAAGTGTGTGTCCTTCCATACAAGCTACACAATGCACATGTGTGTCTGTCCTGAAGGCCAGGAGGAACCAGGTGAGCAAGGGGCTATTCCAAGTTCAACCAGGATTTGTCTTTTAGCTAAAAAGTAATTTCAACACAGAAAACCACCTCAAGTGCACTGAAATTTATTTCAGGCACCTTGATGACAAATTTTCTAGAATTTGGATTCCCAATGTTTGAAAATGTCTACTCGAGATTTTTTTTGAGGTATATTTTAAGATAAAATGAGGGTAACTCAGCTTCAAAATATAGGTTTCTGGGGACTTTGATTTCCTTCTTTAAAAGGAGGTGTTTGGTCAGACATGGTGGTACATGCTTATTATCTCAGTGACTTGGGAGGCTGAGGCAGGAGGACTGCAAGTTTGAGGCCAGCCTTAGCAATTTAGTGAGATGCAGTTTCAAAATATATAAATAAAAAGAGCTTGGGGTGTAGCTCAGTGATAGAGTGTCCCTGGGTTCCAGCTCCAGTGCCACACAGAAAGGAAACAAACAAACATACATAGATGTTTGGGGAAGGTAGAAGGTGCTGGTGTGTGTCTCTGTCATTCTTTCCAGCAGACATGCCTTCTGCAAGGTGCACCAGGGAGGCAGCTTGGGGTGAAAGAGAAAACTCAGAGACCTTGAGGTCAGGAAACCCGATTTATAATCCCAGTCCCACCCTGCAATAGTAAAGTGACTTTGGGCATGTCACATGGCTTCTTAGAGCATCATTGTCCTTATCTTTAGAATGGGACTCCTACCATGTGCCTGAGAGAGCATCTATAGGGTCAGACAGGTCACTATGTATGAAAGTGCTTGGTCAACGACAAGGTTCACACAAATCCAAGATCAGGTTATTATTCAGTGGTGACCTAGGCTCGGCTTGTGACATTGTCCAGCACGTGGAAGCATGCTGGAAATCCTAAATGTCTCCGTAGGATTCCCCTACTACACATTTGATTTATCGGAGTCCATCCTGGTGGACTGTGGAAGGCAGCAGGGCTGGGTGAGGGATAAGGCGGGTGGAGGGAGGGGGTGCTGCCATTGTGAGTCACAGGCTGTGCCTCTTGGAGAGGACATTGGAATTTTTGGTAGGTGAGAGCCATGCAGGTTGTAGAGGGAGAGCGCCCTGGACAGGGGAGCGCAAGCTGGAAGGAGAGAAAGGATGGCCAGAACCTCGAATTTCCAAAGAGCCTCGAGGAGGACAGAGGCTGGGGCACAGAGAAGAGGGACAGGAGGGACAGGAGACAAGAAGAATTCAGGGAGCTGGGGTTGGGGACCTTCAGGATCTTGGCCCTTACCTGGAATCAGTTGGGGAGCCCTGGGAGGTGCTGTCTTGTGTGTCCCTTTTTATTTGTATTTTTGTTTGTTTGTTTTGAGACAGGATCTCACTATGTTGCCCAAGCTGGTTTTGAACTCCTGGGCTCAAAGCATCACCAGCCTCCAGCCTCCCAAGTAGCCGGGCACACAGGTGTGCACCACCGTGACCTGTAGTTATTATTCTCTAAACCAACTTTGAGATTTTTGTTGTTGTTGTTGTTGATGATGAGTGAAAACCTTGAACTCCTTGATATCACAGAGCTGCACAATTAGGGACCCAGCAGGTAAGCAGAACAGAGTTAAGGGAACAGACATCTTCATTATTTCGCCCACTTTTCACATTCATGTACACAGAACCATGAATGCAGTTTGAAGCCTCAAGCCTCTGTTTAGAGGACACTGTGGTGGCCATGTTGAGAGCAGGCTGTTGGGCACAAGTTTTGAAGCAGGCCATTCAGAACCTCGGGTTTGGCTGGGGCAGTAGCCATGGAGAATGAGAAGGGTTTGGACTCTGGGTCCACAGCCAACAGAATTTGCCCTGAGATTGGATGTGGATGTAGAGGAAGACAGGACCCCTGGATGATTCCAAGGGCCTGAGCACCTGGGAGGAGGGAAAGAGTGGAATTAAGTTTCAGTGATCTATTAAAGATCTGGGGAAGATGCCGCGTGGACGATTGGATGTATGTGCCTAAGGGTTGGGAGAGAGGCCTGGGCTACAGCGAAAGCTGAGGAGTTGTCCACAGGTGGGTGGATGATGGATGATGTCTCCTGATGACGCCCTCAGGTGCGCCCCCCACCCCCGGCTTTGAGAGGGAAGATGAAGAGCTGTACAGCTGAGGAGCCTGGGAAAGGGGAGTCTCAGAGGCAGCAGGAAAGCTGAGAGAGGGGAGGAGTGTTCCTCCGAGGAGAGAGGGACCCGGTGTTGTCAAATGCTGCTGTTATATAAGCAAGACGAGTCCTGGGAATTGATGGTGGCATTTGACAACATAGGGGTATCCGGGGCCCCAATAGTGGCATGAATCTTTGAGAGGTGCACCTGTTGGGGTAGAGATTGGGAGAGCAGTGGAGACAGCAGATGCAGACAAGTCTTTTGAGAAGTATTGTTGCAATGGGACAATAACCTGCAAGATAAATAGGATGAGAAGAGCTTGGGAGGAGAATGACGGCCCTGTGCATGCTGGCAAGAAGGATCTGGGGGAGATGGGAGTTGACAGTGCCGTGATGAAGCAGAGGACTGCTGGAGCAGTGTTCTCAGGCACACGAGAGGGATGGGGGCTAGCACACCCGGATGTCACCAGCTTTGGGCTGAAGCACCCGTGACCCATTCGCAGGAACAGGGGCATGGTTGCTGATAGGTGGAAGGATGTGGATAAGAGTCTCTTCAAGCTATTTGTAAGCTTCCATCTTCCCAGAAAAAAGGGCAGCAAGAGCACCAGGGGAGTGGGGCCAGGTTGGAGGCTAGAGGCAGAAGATGAGAGGGGAGCGGGACAACTATGCACATGCTGAGGAGAGTGGATATGCTGGGCAGTACAGGCCGGAGAGTGCCTGCGTCACCAGTGAGACCCTCAAGGACATTGTGCACCTTCCCCAGGCCCCATTCTTGTGCAAGGAGGAACAGGTGAAGCTGGATTTAGTGCCTAAGGGAGAGAGTCAAGGGTATCTCCAAGGGAGGTTGAAATGGCAAATTTTATGTCATGTATGTGTTGCATTAAAAAAAAAGAAAAGACGAGCGGGGGTCGTAGCTCAGCGGCATAGCACTTGCCTAACAACTGTGAGGCCCAGGTTCCATCCCAGCACAGAGAGGAAGGGGGGGTGGGGGAGAGAAAGAAAGAGAAGACCTGTGAAGGAGTGAGGAGTGGGTGCCATGAGGGCACAGATCATCAGAATGGCCAGAGACGTCCTAGGAGCCATAGCTTTGGCTGTGGAAGTGGGGTCAGAGAGAAGGGTGCATGGGACCCTTCCTACATGGAATGAAATGCGAAGCCAGGGGTTTGGAAACAGGAATGAAGGGCAAGGAGGGTCCCCACCCCATCCTGAGGCCACTGGTAAGGAGACCTGGAAAAACAGGTCCCACCAGGAGAGTTCAGGGGGGGGGAAGCAGGTCCTGGGGGAGCTGCTTCTACTATGAGAAGATAAAGGGGCCACTCACAGAAGAGGTGGAAAATATTGGAAATTTAGTTTATGATTTTATGAGAAGGGTTTGAAGAGTTGGTGGAAAATGGAAGCAGAAGCAGGGGTACATAAGGCTATCTGGGGAACAGCATGTAGGCACAGCCTGTTGGGAGTCTGGGGGTAAAAGGCATCGTTAGATTAAGTCTGGGGCCCTGGAGGCCAAGCTGTGACAAGGTGAGGCTGAGTGTCAGGGCTCAGGGCAGGCAAGGTCTAGGCTGCAGTGGCAGGCCTGAGCCGCCTACCCTCGACTCCTGATGGAGCCACAGGTCCGGGAGCCAGGGCCACCAGCTGCGTCCCTGGGTGTTTGATTTATAGATCCACTGCCTATTGCCATTAGATTTAATTTTTCCCAAAAACATTTTTAAAGGAAATTAAGATGGATTTTCTTTCCTTCTCTATTCAGTTTTCTTCACTCAGTGACATCTCCAGCCACAGAACACAGTGGCTGGCTCAGAGAGCTCAGAGCTCTGAGTGCCTGATCAAATCAGTAGCTGAGGCCAGTTCTGTCTCACAAGTACTCAGAAGCTTCCAGAGGGGTGAGGCAGACATTAGGCCATCAGGAAGATGGCCAGGTGAGGTGCACAGGAGAGAAGCACTGGAGGTGCTGGGTTGGGGCTCCAGTCGGCCAAGAAGAGGCCCAGGCCAGGGTACAGACAACTGGAAGAAGGACAACTGAGGGGGTCCAGGCCCAAGCAGGGTGGGAGAACCAGGACAGGGCCTGTGATGGGAACAGCACTCCATACCTTTCCAGCGTTCCTGAGGGTGGATGGAGCAACAGCATCCTCAGTTCATAGACGATAACAGACATTCCCCTGGGAGGAGGTGGCATTGCTAGGGCCACAGAACTGGGCACAAGTAGACACCCAGGCCACAAGACGCCACCAGGCTGCCTCCCAAATCTGGGTCCTCAGCTCCCCAGCAGCCAATACAGTGAAGATCCAGCCAGTTTCTATGGACAGATCAAGGGGCAGGTATGGGTAACTCCCTCGAAGGCTTAGGCACTCCTTGCCCTTCACTCCGGTTTCCAAGGAGATTGAGGGTTTTAGAAGGGGAAAGGGGACAGTGCAGGGGGCTGGGGGGCTTACGCAGCTCCTCACCCAGGAGGCCAGGAGAGCCTGAGTTCCGTCCCAGACTCCCAGAGGAGGAAGAGAGCTTTCTGTGGGGTGGCCTTTCAACAGCCCTGTGTGTCCCGAGGCCATGCCTCCCCCTTGTTTTGGCCTGGGTTTCAGCCACATCAAAGCCCCTGACTCCAGCCAGACTTGCCAGGTGTTGATCCAGAGGCAGCTGGGTGGGGAGTGAGGATGGCTGTGTCTCATCCCTTCCTCCACCAGCCCGTCAGTCACTGGATATCCTGCCACCACCAGGCAGAGCCATGCCTGGGGTGGGGGGTTATGGTATCCCTTAGGATCCCATAGAAACCACCCCACATCCTCACGGAAATGGAGCCAGACTGGGTAGCTTTTTTTTTTTTTTTTTTATATAGTGCCATAAGCTGTTGGGCGTGACCTGCTCCAAGAAGACCACCTAATTAATGGTGGCTGTGAGGGGAATGAAAGAAAACTGGCTGTGAATCCAAAATGTGCCTTCCCTCTGGGCCAGCGGGATGCTCAGAGCCCCAGAGGCCGCTCTGCGCTACTCCTGCGACCAGCAGCTTCAGCTCCCCGATGTTTGCAGTTCATTGTGTGTGCGGTGTGTGGGGTGGGAGGGGTGTCAAGGAGCATCCCATTAGACTGAGCAAACCCACGCAGGCAAAGGGAGAAAGGACGACTGTTCACTCAGCTAACCTTTATCATGCACCTGCCCACCACGCAGGAGCCCGGGGACCCCACGGTAAGGTCTTTCCCTGATGATAGGGACCCACGATGTGATGGTGAGGGATCCACGGAGGTGTGTGGCAAGAAGCAGAGAGTGACTCTGAAGAGAGGAGGGGGGAGCTGGGGGGTATCCCTGAGGACCTCGCTGAGGAGGGGGCTGATAGCAGGGCCCAGGTTTCACCTGGCGGTAGCACCCACTTGCCATGGAGATGCTCCCTCACTTCCCTCCCGGCCTTAGCTTAGCTCTTGTCTGCCTTGGTCCCTTGCAGTCCTATGGAATCTTTGGATTTCAGAGCAGGAAGGGCCCTGGGAATCTTGTCGCCAAACCCCTCCTTTTACTTCTGAGGAGGCAGGGAGATAACAGCCACTCGCCCAAGGTCACACAGCTATTTTGTTGTGCTATTTTTTCTTTGTTGTTTTGCTTCTTTCTATCATATTTGGGGTGTGTGTGTGTGTGTGTGTGTGTGTGTGCATGCCTGCACACGAGCATTTGTACGATTATGCAAAAATGACATGGAAAGGCAAGTCACACAGAGACTGCCCCCTTCAGAGTAGCAGAGGTGTCCTGGGCACAGAAACATTCTGACACAAACAGGGAGGTACAGGGCTCAGGCAGGGGAAGGGCAGTCAGCAGGAGGACTGTGATGCCCCTAGTCTGATCTTTTAAACACCGTCTGCTGGTGGAGGTTGGGGTGCAGGGTCCCCTCCCCCATCTCTGAGGACTGAGCCCGGTACCCAGGACTAGCCAGAGTTCCCTGGGGGCCTGAGACTTAGGACAGGCAGGGAGGGAGAGACAATCCAACTCTGAGCCCCCTGCATGCCCAAGAAGGTGGTGGGATGTTTGTGACCAGAGGAGAGGTGGGGGGTGGACTTAAGGATGGGCCAGATCACAGAAATCAGGGGTCTTTGAGAGCTCCAAGTGGTCTCTTCCATACACACACACACACACACACACACACACACACACACCCTAATTCGTGCGGGTAATTTTGTTCCTCTAAGGAAAGCTTTATTGCTGGGTCACCGGGAAAGCGGACAGGGTATAGGGGTCTCTCCCAAGCTGTCCTTTCTGCCTCCAGTCTGGTTTCCTTTGTTCCTCCCCCTCCCTTCCTCCCTCTCCCCTGCCAGCTTCCCTTCTCTTCTTCCAGCCTCCCTACTCCCGTTCCCCCTCCCCGCCCTCTCCTCCGTCCCCCCACCCCAGTCGAGTCCCCAAGTGGGACCTCCACAGTAGGCGGGAGGGCGGGACTCTGGCTCAGCCGGGCCTTGGTGGCCGTCTTCCCGCAGAGAAGGAGTTAAATCTCTTCCCCGCATCCCTCCTCCCTCCTCCGCCTCCCCCGGCCGCCGCCGTGGAGTCCTGCAGCTGGGCCCTGGGCTGACCTTCACCGGGAGGGAGGCCACAGCGCGCATGCCCGAGTCCCGGACCGGCGCGGGCGGAGGGCGGGCGGCGCGGGCCGGCGGCGGGGCCCCAGCGCACCCGCCGCCGCCCGCTCGCTCCGGCACGGTGGGGGGCGAGCGGCCGAGCTGTCCCGCAGGCCGCGGCGCATCTCTCCCTGAGCGGGGAGCGGCGCTTTGCCATTTGGTGCTGGTCGTGCTTCTGCGAGGGAAGAAGAGATGGGGGGACGACAGGGGGGACTCCGGCTCCGGGCCGCCGCGCAGCCGTCCCCACCCGGGACACGCGCACTGCTTGCCCCGGTGCGGCCAGCGCCCTGTTGGGCTGGAAGGAGTCTGGGTTCTCCCAAGTCCCCTTTTCCCATCTGTCTGGAGCCCTGAGCAGCAGCGTGGCACTGCCCAGCGCCCTGATGGGGCTGAACTTTTAGGGACCTTGGGCCTTTGTGAGAAGGGAGTCCTGGCCTGGACCCCCACACTGGTGCCACCCCTGCGTTCTGGTGGGAAGGTTTCCAGGATACGGTGTTCACACACCCAAGGCCTCGCTTGCTAAAGCAGCAAGCAAACTTGTCTGCTGGCAGATGCCTTGTGAATAGGGCCTCTGTGCATTGGACGCGGAGGTGGCCAGGGTGTGCCTGTGTGCGAATCTATGTGGCTCCTTGTCCCTGTGGTGCCTCCTTCAGTGTGCAGGCCTGGTGGTGTGTGCTTGGGGGTATGTGCATGCAGTGTATCTGTTGTCTGTGCAACACAAGAATGTCTGCCAGTGGGTGGTCAGGAGGGGGCTTATCTAGGGATCTGATTGACACTCACTTACCTGTTCCTTGGGATTGGTATCCACATAGTCCTTGGTATAACCACCTCAGGGAACCTCCTCCACCACCAAGACCAACCCAGAATTTCCCAACCCCCTCACAAAAGCTAGGTGTCTGCCTGCTGCCCTTCTGTCATCCCAGCTGCCCCAGTGGGGGTCCCAGTCCCAGTCCTCTGCTGTCTTCTTTCCCATAAGGTCTCTCCAAAAGTTGAGAACACTAAGCTTTACACAAAATCTATATGTGTCTAACCCCACGTCCAGAACCTCCATGGCCTGTGGTTTCCCAGGTTCCTGCTAGAAGCCCCCAGTGGGAAGCTCTGATGATTCACGCCTTCAGGTAAGTGGCAGAGTACCAGCTCTGTCCACTGGCCTGTTGAGCTTTGCAGGCATCCTTAGGCTTTTGGTGTTGTTGAGCCCCTGAGCCCAGGAATGGAGGGAACATGGGACCAAGATGAAGTTGTGACCTCAGGTGCCACAACCAAACCTAACACACGAAGCACAGGGCACATCAGACATCAGTCCAATACCAATTCATGGCCAGAATAGCTGTGGTTGGTCATCTGGAATGAAAAAGATCTGTGCCCAAGAGTGCTTGCAGGGAAAGCTTCTGGAAGGAGGTGGGCCTGAGCTGGGCTCTATGGGTGGGTGAAATGAGACAGGCAGAGAGCAAGTGGAAACACTGCAGGCAAAGAATTGCAAAAGGAGAGCCTCTGAAATAAGAATGAGTAGGGGGTAAAAGGCGAGCCGACGGACAGGGGATCACCCTCCTCCCCCAGGTTACCTTCATGGTCTGTGGCTGATGGAAACAGCCCCCCCCCACCACCCCAGCATGGCCCAGTCTCCCAGGTGCAGGGGTAGAGGTGTTGGCATCCTGGACCAGATGCCCTTTCTGACCTTTCAGATTGATAGTGGGTGCCTGAATGGGCAGAGCCCAAGGAAAATCAGGCTGCAGAAAACACTTTTTAGTGGAACATTCCCTCTGTACTTTGTCCTGACTTCGAAGGCATTCTGAAGGGTCATGCCCCCCTCCCCAGTGTAATGCTAGGTCTTCAGGGCTCACCTT
Organism: Urocitellus parryii; assembly: GCF_045843805.1. Taxonomy (NCBI): domain Eukaryota; kingdom Metazoa; phylum Chordata; class Mammalia; order Rodentia; family Sciuridae; genus Urocitellus; species Urocitellus parryii. The sequence goes on from NC_135533.1 coordinate 5,525,625, forward strand.
CAAATAAGTGTTCCAACAAACTCTTCCAGGCATTACCCCTCCCTCACCTGGATTCTGACACTGTAGACCCAGCAAGCCTATAAACTTGACCCACTGTTGTCCTGCAGCTCATGGGCTCCTCCTCCAGAGGAGGAGAGAAGGGCGTGGCTTTGGGGGCAAGGACCGGCGGGCTCCCAGTCCCGGGATCGCAGGATTTGCCCCTCCTCCTTACTGTCCTTGCTCCACTCCAGGGACTGCCAGGTCCCTTCACACCAGCCCTTTCTGGGGCTCCCACATCTCCCCACCCCACACCCCTGCTTTCTTTGGGTCTTGAGGTTGGCCCCACCGTACCCAGATGCCTCAGCTCCTCTGGGTCCCCACCCCCACTCCCAGGCCACCAAGCCCTTCTTGCCTCATTCTTTCCACCTACCCACCCTCCCCAACTCTGGTCCGTTCCTCACACGTTCTCTTCCTGTTCTCCTGAGCCCGATCCATGTCCCTTTTTCGGAAATGCTTCCCCTATTGCCCTCACTTTCTCACAGAGAGGCAAACAAAGGCTCGCAAACCCAGAAATAGACTCACACAGAGCTGAAAGACACAGGCCGTGTCCTGCCCCACACGCACGCGCGCAGCACTGGAGGCTGTCGTGGAGGGAGGCACACAGACGAGGCGTTTGTGCACGCACATAAACATCCACACCCACAGCCACCGCGCTGTGCCACAAAAGGGTGCGGACACACCAGGCGTGCGAGACAAGGGCACACACATCTGCGGGCGCTGGGGAACGCCGCCTTCCCGGGCACACCCACCGCTGCCGGCCCTGGGGCAGGAGCAAGGCCTCCTCCGGGCTCGGGCTCCCCCCGGATTCCTTCCAGCGAATGTTTCCCTACTTGGCCTGCCAGGTCTCTGGGGAAAGGGCCTCAGAAATGCAGCAGGAGCCACTTGGGGGAAGGAAGTTGGAACTGGCTGTTCCCTGCCTGGCCCTGCCGGCGAATTCCCTAACCGAGAAACTATTTGTGGCGAGAGCCCGGTGGCCGGCGAGCCCCCCGCCACCTCCCTGACGTCCCCTCCCCGCGCCGCCGCCCGCGGCCCTCGGGCGGCCTCGGCTGCAACGCCGCTGCCCAGCGCCGGGCTCGTCGGCGCGCCTCGCCGCTTATCTGAGCTGTTTGGACAGCGCGGGGTGCAGGCGGGCTGCTGTGTCCCCGCCGAGTCCGCAGGCAGACCCCGGGCCGCCGGACTATTTCTGTCTTATCAGTGCAGGAATGCGGCAGCCGCGGCGGCGGCGGCGGCGGCGGCGGCGGCGGCGGGCGGGCGGCGGCGGCGTGGGCCGTGGGCCGTCAGGGCAGCCCTGAAGGGGCCCCCTCCCCACTCCGCTCGAGTAGAAGTGTGAGAGAGCCCAGCAGGACTCAGAGGGGAGAGTTGGAGGAAAAAAAAGGCAGAAAAGGGAAAGAAAGAGGAAGAGAGAGAGAGAGAGTGAGAGGAGCCGCTGAGCCCACCCCGATGGCCGCGGACGAAGTTGCCGGAGGGGCGCGCAAAGCCACGAAAAGCAAACTTTTTGAGTTTCTGGTCCATGGGGTGGTGAGTGGGGGAAAGTTAGCGGGGGAGGGCGAGCGAGCTGGCTCGGGCTGAATGGAGGGATGATCGGGAGGGACCGCGAGGGCGCTCCCGCTCTCCCACCCCTCTGGTGGGGGCGCCACGGCCACGGCCCAGCCCCGGGACTGTGCCGGCGCCCTGGCATCCGAACACGTCGTCAGGGCGGGCTGGGGATGGGCGCGCGGTGACGGGGAAGGGAGGCTTAGGCATGGGCTCTTGTCAGGGGAGGAGGGTGGGACTTGCCGCCTGTCCCCCCCAAGTGGGGGGTCCCCTCTGTACCCGACATGTTGTCTTCAGTTCTTTTCCTGGTGGGCCCAGATACCCCTGCCCTGGGGGTGGGGGTGGGGTGGGGGACTGTGTTGCCTTGTCCCTGTTCATCCGTTGGGACAGTGTCACTCGGATTGTGTCTGGGGAGCAAGAAGCAGGTGACCCTGGAGGCACTGCCAACGAGAGCTCTGGCTGAGTATAACTGCTGCATCCCAGCAGGAGGGCTCTGGGGCTTGGTCATGGCCTCTGCCATCAGGGTCAGGGAGAGGCCCACTCTAGGAATGAACCCCAAGAGGTCTGAGGGTCCCCTTGTCAGGCTCAGCCACCAGAAGCTGATGACCTTAACACTTCAAAGGTGTGAAAGAACAACTCAAGTCAGGGACATGAGGCCTACAGACCAAAGGGACAGCACTGCACACTCCCACCACAGGCAGACTGAGAAAGCACGTGGGGAGACTGAGGGAGCCTGGGGACCTAGAGGGATGGAGGACTGAGCTGAGTCAGTAGGGGGCCAGGTTGGGAGGGCTGTAGGAAGGGGAGAGGCAGGGGCTCCAGGACTGTGGATGGGTGAAGGGTGTGGAGGCAGAATCAGGTTTACCATGGCCAAATTTGGTTGTGACCTCAGGAAGGCACCTTCTCAGTGAGAGAGACTGAAGTTCCTAGAATATTGGCCGCATAGGCATGGTGCTGGTGGCTGGTACAGTCCCTGGGGGCCCTGGGAGCCTCCCTCTCAGGGGCTCTCCCTAAGTCAGTCAGTGTCTCTGGCCTTGATGGATGGGAGAGCAGCCCATAAGGAAGAGGGCTTCCCTGAGGCAGCCTGTCCTCAGTCCCAGGAGTCTGGGGATGGGGTTGGGGGGCTTCCCAGGGTGTTTGTGTCCTAACCTTGTTGTTTTGGGGAGTCCTTTAAAAGGCCCATCTAGTGGAGAAAGGGATCTGAATATGAAAAACTTGGAGCTTTGGTGAGCTCACTCCCAGTGCCCCATTTATGCTAGTGGGGAATGGCCAAGTCTGGGCTCTATTCTGGAGGCTTGAGTGACAGGATCAGGTGGGGTGGGGGAGGCAGACACAGGTTCCACTGTGGAAGAGATGGGCAGAAACAGCTGCTGGCTGGGGGTGGAGGGTGTTCGGGTGCAGGAAGAGAAACACCAAGCCCCAAGCCCAGGGTCAGGGTCAGGGCTCTTCCATATGCCTGAAGGTGACATGGTGGGGTTAAATGATATCAGGGCCCACATCATTCTCTCCATAATCTCCTTCCTGCTCCTTTCATCCCAGTCCCAATCCCACCTCCCCTTACTGTACAGCTCCTGAACCTTCCCATTCCTCTCTTCTTTCTGGGGTTTGGACAAGTGGGGTCTTGAACACCTCACTTGGAGGCATTTATAACCCATCTAGACCCATCTGACTTCCAAGGGGAAGTGGCAAGGGATTACAACCTGCCTATCTCCCTCTCCAGGGTCCCAGAGGTTCCCTATTTCTGCTTTCAAAGGGGTGGAGTGCAGAGTAGAGAAAGTATGGGATGTCCATCTCTGATCTAGGCAAACAGGAGCCAGAGAGATGCTCATGAAGATCTGGGCCTTTGACTCACCCCAGGCCCCCTGGCAACCCACTCCTAGCCCAGTTTCCCTCATCCAGAGAAACCTGGCAGGGGTCTCACTTCAGCCCTCTTGGGTGCCCTTCCCCTGCCTCCAGCCTTCACCCTGGAAGAAATTAAGGGGCCAGCCTAAGTCCGTGATGCCCCTGGTTGTGGAAATTTGGAGTCAGCACAAGGGAGCAAGGTTTGAGATTGTGGAGCCAAAATCAGGGAACAGAGGAGAGGAGGTGATATGAGGAGGGGTGAGAACTGGAGACTAGGAAGGAGGGAATGGGAAGGGGCGTAGCTGAAGTCAGAGGAGGAAGCTCAGCCCCTAACCTCAACGAAGCACCAAGAGCAAAACCCCTGGCCCTCAGGAAACAGGGGCGGTTCAGGGGCTGCCTTTCACAGGAGCAGCGGCGTGACCTTGGCGAGGTCGCTTTTCTCCTTGAGCCACAGTTGCCTCATCTGTCAAGTGGGGATGAAGGAACTTGCTCAGTCTGTCTTGCAGAGGAGCAAGCGGATGTGAACATCCTTTGAAAGGTTGAAAGGCGCCATTAATATTCATCTTCGCGGTACCTTCCGCAGATCCGAGGCTCGGCAATGCCCTGGGCAATTGCCTGGCTTCAGTTAGCTTCCTGCAGCAAGACGCCGAACCCCCTCCGCCGAAGCCGCGCGGATTCCCGCGCCCCTGCCCCTCCCACCCATCGCTCCCACCCATCGCTCTGCGCTCAGGGTCACGAGCCCAGGGTCTCGGCGAGGGGCGGGGACACCGGCTCCGGGAGCCTGGGGCCGGGGACCCAGGTCTGACCCACGGGTGCCGGTTTCTGCTTCACCCCCGCCCCACCCCCAGCGCCCCGGGATGCCGTCTGGAGCCCGGATGCCCCACCAGGGGGCGCCCATGGGCCCCCCGGGCTCCCCGTACATGGGCAGCCCCGCCGTGCGACCCGGCCTGGCCCCCGCGGGCATGGAGCCCGCCCGCAAGCGAGCAGCGCCCCCGCCCGGGCAGAGCCAGGCACAGAGCCAGGGCCAGCCGGTGCCCACCGCCCCCGCACGGAGCCGCAGGTGAGTGCCCCCCCCCTCACTGAGGGGCGTGCAGGGCTGGCGGGCAGGACCCGCAGGTGGGCGAGTTGCGGGTATTGGAAGCCGGAGGAAGAATGGTTAGCAGGAAAAGAGTCTTCCTGGGTCCCATGCCCTTTGGGGAGGTGGGTTTAGGGGGCACTGGGTCTGGATCTTTTGTGTGCCCATGAAACAGGCTGCAGCCGTCTGCAGCCAGTGCCCCTTGTCTTGCACGCGCCCCTAGCCCTTCTCCTTGTCGCCTACGAAGTCCTTCTCACCTCCCTTACCCCAGGTTGTGGTTGATGCTTCAGTCTTGGGGGCGGGGAGGGGAAGTTGGCAGTAAGACTGAGGGTAGAGCTTTAGCTGTTTCCCAAAGTGTGGTTCTTCGCTGAACCTTCCTGCCCCCTCCCTGGCTGCGCTTTTCAGAGCCCACTCCAAATCTCAGTCGGAGTCTCTGCCCATGTGGGTGGAGCCTGGAGATTCGCTCTGGGTGGGTGGTCTCTGCCGAGTCCTTCTCAGGTGTTTCTTAGGCACTCCAAGGCTGAAGCGCAGCCTTAATTCGACCTCAGGACTAGGTCTGACCCCAGGCCACCAGGGCCATCCCATTTACTTGTCTGAGCAGTTGGGGCACCTCACAAGCCCCTGATGGCTCCTGGCAAGACAGATGCCCCTTTGGGCATCAGTATTTAGCCAAATACACATGCTTTCTTTTGCACAACAGATGGATTCCTATAAAAGGTGTAATATCAATTTTACCTCATTATTATTTTTTTACACAAAGGAAAATTCACCATTTATAGGAACCCCATGACAAATTCTTTTGCAAAGGGAATCACCATCTTGTATAGCAAATAATAATTCCCAGATTTATCTTGTATAAATGGGGAGTTTCACGTAGACACTTTATTTCGAACAAATCAGACTTTTGATGAGTTGCTTGCCTAGCCTTCCAATGGATTCTGGATAGGGAGGGGGCAGTGGGTGAGAACACCACAAGGGGGCAGTGTAAGCCATCGGCTAGGCTGCTCTCACACAACCCATGAGGGTTTTCTGGGGTGCTTGTGGGAGTCAGACACAGCTAGCTGGCTGGTCAAGAGTCCAAATCCCAGTTGCTGCCTACCCCATCCAACTTAGCTTCATCCCGAAGTTATACCCACATGGGAGAGCATCCATGCGTGCCCCACCTGTTCCCTGTGGATGTGATATATTCTTTGCCCTGTTGGCATGTGGTCCAAAGATAGGAGCACCGTGGTCCCTTCCAAGCCTAGCACCCTGGGATGCAAGTCCAGTTTTACACCATCACCTCCTGCTCCAGGAGCAAGAGGAGAGATCACCTCTTCTCCTTACTCTAAGCTCAGGCCTAGTGGCTGTGCACCCCTGCTTAGAAGGAAAGGCAGGTCCTCAGAACCTGTACTTTCTCTGTTCTGCCTTCCTTACTCCCCAACCTGCTTCAAACACTTCAGCTCCCATGTTTTGGCAGCAAACCCCTACCCCCCCACACACATCCTCCTAAGTCTGAATTTTTCTGGTCTTGAGGATGTGGTGGTGTGGAAGGGGTTCCCAGGACAGAAGAGGAACAGGTCACCCCGATTCCCAAGAAAGGACAGAGCATCAGCTGCATGAACCATCATTGTAGCCCCTCAGGCGGACAGACAAGCGGGCTGTGGGAACCCCAGCCAGGCAGGCGGAGATGTCGGGATAATTTAGCAGGTGGCCTCGTTACTCCCAGATCTGTCGCCATGGTAACCTGGTTTTTTCTTTAAAAAATGTACAGTGCCAAGAGGAGGAAGATGGCTGACAAAATCCTCCCTCAAAGGGTGAGTGCCTTTCACAGCAGCCTCCAGCCCACCCCCACCCTCTGCTTCTCCGCCCTCCCCTCCCCCTCAAGAGAGCGCCAGCGTCAAAGCCACTTTCACTTTTTTGTTTAAAAAGCTCATTAAGAAGTAAGGCTCCCCAGGCCAGAGGGCTGGGTGGGGCATAGGGAAGGAGTGAGCCACGGGGGTGCAGGGGAGGCAGAACACAGGGCCAGAGGCTTAGGGGATTGAGTACCAGTGGTCTGAAGACATAGAAGCATGGGACAAAGAGGGGACAAGAACCTGCCAGGTGGTATGACAGGAACAGAAGGTGACCAGAAGGCTTGGGCATCGTAGAGGGACCCAGATGGGTGTGAGTTAGCACAGTTGAGATATCAGATGTGGGGGCTAGTGAGGGGTCAGGGCAAGAGGTAAGAAATGATATCCCCTAACTGTCTTAGGAACCCCAGAGTCCCTCGCCACTTTGCAGGGACCCAAAGGTAGCTGACAAACTAGTGCCTACAGGGTTGCACAGGTGCTGCCTCCTGGTGATGAGCTACGTGGATCCCCCTGGAGAAATGACTTTTATCCCCACACATGGAGACCCCTCCCTCAAGGCTGAATATTGGAATGCTGGGAAGAGATCCTATTCACACCCTCAAAATTCCAGGCCCTGAAACCAGATGGCTCCCTCCACATCCTTTGTGCCCTAGGATTGCGACAGGTTCACATTTCCTATTACACAATTGGCTGAGCCCTGTTTTGCCTTGCTCCTCCAGATTCGGGAGCTGGTTCCCGAGTCCCAGGCTTACATGGACCTCCTAGCGTTTGAGAGGAAACTGGATCAAACCATCATGCGGAAGCGGGTGGACATCCAGGAAGCACTGAAGAGGCCCATGAAGGTGCCTTAGTGTGGGGGTAGGAAGAGGGCTCTAGGTGCTGTGCCCAGGATAGGGAAGCAGGGTGGCCCTAGGGTGCAGACACAGTGCCTTGGTTCTGTACTAGACTCTTTATTTCTACAGCAAAAGCGGAAGCTACGTCTTTATATCTCCAATACTTTTAACCCTGCGAAGCCTGATGCAGAGGATTCTGATGGCAGCATTGCCTCCTGGGAGCTGCGGGTGGAGGGGAAGCTCCTGGATGATGTACGTCCTGGCCCAGGTCTCTCCAGGTGTCCTGGGGTGGGTATGGGCTGAGTGGAGAACAATTAGATATTTATGCTAGGGGCTGGGGAGTCAGCCCTGGTTGTGGTGGGTGGGCCTGGGGTGAGTCTAGAGGGCTGCCTCTTACATGCTGTCTACCTGCTGCCAATTTGGCCCATTCTGCACCCATGGTCCCTGTTCTGCCCCCACGGTCCCTCTTCCTCTTTCACAGCCCAGCAAGCAGAAGCGGAAGTTCTCTTCCTTCTTCAAGAGTTTGGTCATTGAGCTGGACAAAGATCTCTATGGCCCTGATAATCACCTCGTTGAGGTAAGACAGATTTCTTCTGCATTTGAATCCCCACTCTCCCACAGGCCCAAGGCCCTGAAAAACATGCACAGATTTGGATCAGGGAACACCCTAAAGCCCTAGCCCCACCAATCTAGATGGGCCTGTGAGTGACCCAAGTCTTCCCCTTGGACAGTGGCACCGGACGCCCACAACCCAGGAGACAGATGGGTTCCAGGTGAAGAGGCCGGGGGACCTAAGTGTGCGCTGCACCCTGCTCCTCATGCTGGACTACCAGGTCTGTGCTCCTCCCCACTCTACAGATACCACACAGCCTCTTGGGCACATTCTGGTTCTCTTCCTTACCCCTCCTTCTCCAGGAGCATGTTTCCAAGGAGCCTCATCACCACAGGCCCCAGTCCCAAGCTGCCTGCTCCTGAGCTCTTCCCATTCCTTCCCTTCAACCTAATTTTCATGGTCACCTTTTCCCAGCCTCCCCAGTTCAAACTGGACCCCCGCCTGGCCCGTCTGCTAGGGTTGCACACACAGAGCCGCTCAGCCATTGTCCAGGCCCTGTGGCAGTATGTGAAGACCAATAGGCTGCAGGACTCCCACGACAAGGAATACATCAATGGGGACAAGTATTTCCAACAGGTAACCTCTCTCCTGAACCCAGGGATCTAGGAAGCTCCATCGGGGGAAGCACCTCTCCAAAGGTAACGACTGCCCTTCCTGCCAGGTCACAGCCACGGCCTTGGAGCCAGGAGGCCAGCACCTAGCACAAGCTCTTTCATGAACTAGCTCTGTGCTACAGCCAATCCATTTAGTTTCCCAAAGTCAGGAAGATATGGAACCCTACAAGGCCAACAGCTTTCTGGAATGTAATATTGTTGACACTAGGAGTTAGGATCCCTGGGTTCTAGTCCTGGGTCTGGACTTTGGCTAAGTTACTTTGCTATTCTGCACCTTGTTCCTTTCTTTGAAGAAGATTACATTTGTCCCATCTAATCTACTGAGTAGTTTGGAAAATCAAATTGTTGCAATGTGGGATCTGGCAAAAAAAATCTACCAAAATAGAGTACTGTTATTAATGCATTTTAAAATAAACACAGCAGATAAACCTGAGGAGTAGAAATAGCAGTTGATGTTTATTGAGCACTTACCATGTGCCAGGCATTGTTCCAAACACTTTGTGTATATCGATTCACTGACTTCTCAGGATACCCTATGAGAAACCCATTCTAGAAATCAGGACACAGAGGCCTGAGGTGTTGAGCAAGTAACTCATTCAAGGTCACACAGTACACAATAGAGGCAGGACTGATATCCCTGCAGGCAGGCTGAGGGTCCCACATAATCCCATCAGAGTGCTGGTGACTCTACCTCCAGCCCAGTCCCATCCCCTTGAACATCAAGGAATCCAATCTGCTCTCAGCCTCTTGGAACTTTTCCAGGATGAAAAAATCTAGAACCATAGTCATAATTGCTTCAAGCATACAGAAGAGTGATCTTTCCCCAACCACCCCGCTTCAGATTTTTGATTGTCCCCGGCTGAAGTTCTCTGAGATTCCCCAGCGCCTCACAGCCCTGCTATTACCCCCTGATCCGATTGTCATCAACCACGTCATCAGGTGAGGTGGCCCCACCTGGCTCCTTAGACCAGGGAATTGGCCCACTCCTGCCTCCCTCCCTTCCCCCATCTCTCCTACCCCTCCCAGCACCTGCCCCAGCCCTGGGCCCTGAGCCTCTGTGAGGACCTCCTGGATGCCAAGGACTGGACTTCCCTGACAGCGTGGACCCATCAGACCAGAAGAAGACAGCATGCTATGACATTGATGTGGAAGTGGAGGAACCACTGAAGGGACAGATGAGCAGCTTCCTCCTGTCTACGGCCAACCAGCAGGAGATCAGTGCTCTGGACAGTAAGGTGGGGATTGAGCCCAGAGCTGAGGTAGAACACTGACCCAGAGAGGACAGAGCACACTCAGAACAGACCAGCATGTGGGCCTCTGAAGAGATAAGGGATACATGGCCCTTACCTGGTACTTGAAGTCAACCTTATTCCACAGATAGCTCTGGCCACCCCCACCCTCTCTGGGACTTGAGGAAGCAGGGCTGAGGGACTGTCCTTCACAGAAGCAGCCAGCCCCTCCTTCCTCCCCTTTCCTCCCTCCCCACCCTCTTCCTTTTCCCATCCTCACTACATCACCATGGCCAGGTGGAAATCATCTTTCTACCTGTAGATCCATGAGACGATTGAGTCCATAAACCAGCTCAAGATCCAGAGGGACTTCATGCTAAGCTTCTCCAGAGACCCCAAAGGCTATGTCCAAGACCTGCTCCGCTCCCAGAGCCGGGACCTCAAGGTGAAGAGGGAGACTCAGGGAGCACTGGAGTGGGAAACAAGCACATGGGGAAAGACTATAAACATTGTACACTAACTAGGGGCAGGTAAGGGACGGGGCTCAGGGCTGACCCATGCTCCCTCCCAGGTGATGACAGATGTGGCTGGCAATCCTGAAGAGGAGCGTCGGGCTGAGTTCTACCACCAGCCCTGGTCCCAGGAAGCCGTCAGCCGCTACTTCTACTGCAAGGTAAGGAGCAGCCCTTGCACTCGAGGCTTCCTGTTCCTCTGTTCCAAAGGAAATCTTCCTTCTCACTTGGTGGGCCTTGCTGTTCCCTGTGGTGATACTTGTCCATCCCTCCCCCACCACCACCACCATGCAATGGCCTCCCTGTCCCAGACTCTCTTCCAGGGCAGGGTGCTGGGTAGGTAGGCTGTTCTGATCACTCACCAGGAGCACTGTAACCCTGCTCCTGCTCCCACCTCCTCTAAAGATCCAGCAGCGCAGGCAGGAGCTGGAGCAGTCGCTGGTTGTGCGCAACACCTAGGAGCCCGCGAACGAGCACCACTTTGGACCAGCACTTGGCCCTGGGCTCTGGCCTCACCCCTCTGCCGCCTTGTGGGGCAGGGAGGACTGGATTAAAGGTCATTCACCTGACAGCACTGTGTGGTCATTGGGCACTAGGGAGAGATGGAAAATGGGGTGGGAGAGGCAATGGGTGCCTCCAGACAAATGCCTCACACCTTTCCCTCAGATTCTTCTTACTCCATCTTCCCTAGACCTAAAAACAGTTTAGCAGAAGACACTTTTAATAACATTTTCTTATTTTAAAAAATACAGTAACAAGCCCTCCATCTGTCCATCACCTTGCCTTGCCTTGCCTGGGACTAAGGCAGACATGGGAAATGTAGGGAGGGCAGGGCCCCAGGAGGGAGTGCTAAGTGCTGTTGGCTTGCTCCTGCTCAAACAGAGCCATGGCCAGCTGGGCACGGCCCCCCAGCCCCTCCAGGTTGCTGAGGCGGCAGCGGTGGTAGAGTTCCTCGCTGAGCCGTGGGCTACAGTCCCGCAGAGAGAACTTCTGCACCAGCCCTGGCTCTACGGCTCGAAAGAGGTGGAGCCCTGAGAACCGGAGGAAAACGTCCATCACCTCCAGCCCCTCCAGGGCTTCCTCCTCTTCCTGGCCTGCCAGTTCACCAGCTAAACGGGCGCGGGCTGCCAGGTAGTCGGCATTGTAGAAGCAGCCCTCTGCAGATGCCTGCCGGTCAAATCTGCCCCCGATGGAAGACCCCCGGGAAGGATCTGCACCAGGAGGGGATGGGGGATCAGGGCCAGCCCCTGGGGGTCCTGGGGGTGATCTCTGTGGTGACAAGGCGGGGTTGAACTCCTGGAAATGGACTGGAAAGAAAGCCTGCCACCCAGAGATGGCATTCATACGACAGCGATTGAGGACTTCAGGACTAGGCCTCGTCCACACAGTGGTGAGGAAGAAAAGAGTGTCCACAGGGTGCTTCTTGGAGACCACGTCCATGAGTCGCACCTGGGAAGGGGCCTCTGCTCGCACAGCTAGCCAGGCCAGCCTTGACCCAGGATGCCGTCGCTCTAACTCAGCAGCCGCAGCCTTCACTCCCAAAAATGGATCTGGGGCCCCACGACCACCTTCCCGGGGCCCGTAGACCAGCAACAGGGTGAGCAGTGCATGCTCTCGAGGCTCCAGAACATTGGCTGCAAAGGCCTCGAGGAAAGCAGGGGCTGCAGCAGCTTCAGCCACCAGGAGTGGCAGCACCAGCTGCACGCGGGTAGCCTCAGTGACATAGGGCATAGGCAGGATTTCCACCCGGCTTAGTGGCCGCAGTAAGCTGACCCTGCGAGCCAGGGCCCGTCGGTGTCCCCGCTGAGTCACAGCTTCCAACAGCAAGTCCAGCGTGTACTCCATGCCCCGTGCTGGGTCGAAGCGCCGGTAGCCATTGAGCAGCCGCTGCTTCTGGAAGCGCAGGCGGGGCTGATAGCGCCGATTGAGCTGCTCCAGAGCAGTGTCCACAGCATCACCCACGTCAGCCCTGCTAGCCCCCTGCAGCGGGCACTTGGGAGCCCCATCTGCACAGGAGAAGGTATGCTGCTCTGTGAAGTAGTCCCAGCCCAGCACCTCAAAACGAGAGTGTGGTGTGAAAGGGGCTGGGAGCCCAATGGGCCAGCTCAGCCCTGCCTCCCCCTCCGGAGTCAGCGCTGTCAGGTTCCGGATCTGAGCCTAGGTTGGAGGGAAGAGACCTCAGGTTAGTGTCAGCTCCAGGATCCTACCCGGCACCAGCTGCCTGGCTCTAGGATTCCAACAGCTGAGCTCTGGTAGTCACCTAATCCCTGGCATATAACATTCTCTAGGTACAAAGTGAAAAGGAATATAAATGATACCCACCTTATACAACTGCTATGAGGAGGCAGAATGTGTGCTTTGCACAGGCCAAAGCATCTCAAAATGCAAAAGCTTGACAACCTTTCTATCCCATGCCTGGAGGACTCACCACCCCTCTATGACTGAACTCTTTCTCACCTATACCCCACCTCTAATGACCCCACATTCAACTAGAGAATCCCTCTCTTTTTTAGCCCTGGATTTTTCTGTGGGCACTTTTAGAGGTTCAGGAACTTCTGGGTTTTTGCCTCTTTGGAGCTAATGGTTCTGCCTGATCCTGAGTTCACCTCATCCAAGTTGTTGCAGAAGCTTACCCTATGATTGCCTTGAACCCCCAAGGACCCCTGTCTCTGTCATTGTTTTAAACTTAGGCAAAATCAGCCCTTCCCACCTTACCATCAAATGCGGCCCGGCCCAGCCCCCATTCAGCTGCCCACTCTCAGTAAGCCTGGACACCTCTGGCTCCCTCAGACCCTCCAGCTATTGTCCTTGGGACTCCCTGTTCTTCCCCAGCTTACCTGCAGTTGCTCTATTTCACTATAAGCCTGCTCTAACTCCAGAGCACTGAAGCGTTTGTGGAGCCGGTACATGAGGGTGCCCTCGGAGACAGGATGCACAGCAAAGGCACTCAGAAAAGCCGAGCTCCCCTCCTTCTCAGGGTCCCTATTCTTGGCCAGTTCAAAGGAGCGATACTGCTGACCCTAGAGGGACAAATCAGACTGATCAATGCGGCATATAAAGCCTGCTGTCCCAAAGCACCCTTTGCCACTCAGCATTCACACCTTTACTGCAGATGCTTTAGAGCAAGCCGAAGCAGGGGTCCTTCAGTGGATCCCCTGACCTCAGTTCTTACTCTCTCTGCCCACATTGGGAATCAGAAAGCAAGTGGGCAACTAGGGACACCTTCTTCCAGAAACAATCCCACTGTTCTTCAAGGGAATAAAAGCCGCAAGACAGAAAATTCTGCCAATACTTTGCCTTGAAGGATGACCTGCCTCTGGGGTCTTCTGCCCTTCTCCAGTAAGACAGCACTGCTCTCTGCACTGGAAAAGGGCTCTTCTCTGTAGCATGGTCACCTTTAGGACATTCCCACATTGTCCCTAACTGTAGTGTGTGTGTTGGGAGACAGGCAGATGGGGAGGATTGGTGAGTCTGGGCCCCTTTTTTTCCCAGGGATTCCTAACAAGATGCACTTCTGATGGCTCCAGGATCTTAACAATACCAAGGGTGAGCAAGAGAATGCTGAAGGGACAGGCCAGGGACTGGCAAGGACAAAATGAGGGCCTCTAACACCTAGCCTGGAGAGCAATCACTCTGTTACCACCAACTCATTAGGGACTAGGACTGACTTGAAAGAGCAGTCACCTGGTGCTGAGAGACACAGCCGACACCCAGAGAGTCGATGAGGCAGCGGCCAAGCCATTCATCAGGTCGGGCACTTAGGATGTCTCCTCGGCAGCCATCCAGATGTGGCCGCAGGCGAAGCAGGAGACTCCGTGACAACAGGTAGCCAAAACCCCCATGGCAGTACCGGGCCTGCTCGCCTGCGCCAATGAACTCCTCTGCCCGGCCCAAGTATAGGTCTTGATTGATGCTAAGGTGGCCAGCAAGTGCTGCCAGGCGGGGGGCCTGCACATAGGTGTCATCCTGCATGATGAAGAACCAGTCGTAGTCAGCCCCAAAGTGTGTGTGAAGGTGGCGTAGGGTCTCTGACATGAGCCAGGCAGGCCGCTCGTCCCCATGAGATACCACCTGCATCCCTGCAGGTGCCCGGGCCCCTCGCTGACCCGTGAAGTACAGTAACCGAGGGAAGTGGTGGGCCACTGTGCGGTTAACAGCCACAGCCAGAGTGGACAGTGTGGCTCGGGATGTCAGGACAGCCACCAGCAACCGCTCACGAGAGCCCAGCTCTGTCTGGATGTACCGTGTCCTGTGGAGAGACCAGCAAGCAGGAGTCAGCTCTTCACCCTCTAGGGATACCCCTAGGAATGAGTGAGTTGGGGATGAGGAAAGAGAAGAGAGACACCTCTTTCCTCATCATTATCAATTAACTCCTAGAGTGAGCATTCACTGACACTTGATTAATTGGGTGAGGGGGTCTACTCGGGGGGATTAGAGCAGTTGTGCAACTTCTGCCCTGTTCAAATCAGTGGACGCTAATTTAGTACCAATAGTGAGATATTCTTAGACCTGAGGAGGGAAAAATAAGACAAAGAATTACTCCAAGCTACCTCACACTGAAGCAGAGACAAGGACTTACATAGCAACCCAAGACCAAGGCCAGTGTTGGGGAACTGCACACACAAATAATCCTCACCTGAGTACCTTCTTGTAGGGCTTGTTGGGATCCCTGTAGTAGGGGACAATCCGGGGTTTGAAGTCTTCATCGCTTTGGTCAGGCTGAATTCCTGAGTCTGGATTGTGCAGCCCTCCTGGCTCCCCCACAGCCTCTACACAGGGATCTTCTCCCTCACCCTGAATCCAGGAAACCCGCAGGAGACTCAGACTACATCCAAGAGATAGCCCTAGGATGAGGGGAAGTGCTGGCCGGAGCACAGCCAACAGGGAGCTCAGTCGCATGATGGCAGGCCCTGCCATGTGAGTGCCCCAGGGGCACAGCCTCTACGATCAACAGGTTGATAGGCACAGGCCTCCAGCAGGCTACAGTTTTAGCCAGGAAACCCAGGATCAAAGAGATCATCAAGAGAGCAAGGTGTGTAGGCTTCCAGGTTCAGCATCCCCAGGAAAACTGCCACCGGTTTGGTCTTCAACCACCAAGGTGCTGGATCTACCCCTGAGCAATGCATATGTAAATGATTTCACTCACTACTAGAATGACAATTTGTCTCCCAGTAGAAAGGGGAAGAAGCAAATTTCAATACTGCTAAAACCTAACCCCAAAAGGACAATACTAGACATGCCTATAGACTGGCCCAAGTCAAGAGTTGGTAACAACTGATAAGGAGTTAGGGAAAAGTACACAATCCATCAAAACAAAGGCCCAGCCAGAGAAGTCTGCCTCAGTGACCCTTTCCTGAAGACTCCCTGGCCTCTGCACCATTTCCATTTGAGATACAAAAGGGACTGCTGACACCAGGGAAGGAGCCAAAGCCTCCTTCTGCCCCCTCCCTACTGTTGAGCAAACACAATGGCCACAGTAACCCCTGCTCCCCGTCCGGAGGGTCAGCCCACCCAAATGAGGTGGCTGGACACGGTGACTCAGCACTGAGGCCTTAGCGAAGCGCAAGGGCTGATGAGGCCATCTTGCCGGGTATTCTCGGCATCACAGCTGCTGCGAGGCCGGGCCGCCCACCTTCCTGAGGGCCCACCGCGGCACTCTCGAGTGGACAAGCGGTCCGCTGCCTGGCTTTACCGGGGCCCCGAGACCAATCCAAGCCAATCAAACGCAAACCGTGAGGCGAGCAGCGGCCAGGGAAAGGCCAGCAGAGGCTCGGCTGCCTTCCACGGGGCCGGCCCGCGGCGACCACGGCAAGAAGGCCCAAGGCGCGTCTCAGCCGTTCGTCTCAAGTCAAAAATAAATCGCCTCCGCCGCGGGGCTGCAGTGAGGGGGTCCAGCTGGTTTGTTCTGGGAGCCGGGCGGGCGGAGGAAGGTCGCGGCCGGGAGAGGGGTACACAGCCGGTTCTCGGCCCGGGACGAGGGACGCCAAGCCCCACGGGAGGGGCCCCTGCAGCAGGGAGGGGGGCGGCGGAGGCTGGGTGGAGGTTGACAGGTCCCAGGCGGGGACCCGGAGGGGGGCGGCGCCCCGCACGCTCCACGGGGGCAGGGGCCGAGAAGGGGGAACAGACCCCAGTGCCTGCCGAAGCGCCTGCTCCGCCGCTGCAGCCGCTGCCACCTCACAGCCGGCCCGCGGCTTCCTCTTCCGCTGGCTGTCAGTCAGCCGTCTCTATGGTAACCGCATCCGGCCTCTCGCTCCGCCCGCGCCCTCTCTATGGTTGCCCCACAGAGCAGCGAGGGCTAAGGGGGCGTATGCGGACGCTAGTCCTCGCGAGCGCTCGCCTGAACTAGACATGCCCTTGCCCTTGGTGAACACGGTTCTCCCGGTCCGCCTCGCCACCCCAGGTCCATACAGCTGCTTAAGAAATGTTTGTTGTCAGCCTGAGTTCCGGGGTTCTCGATGGCTCCGTAGGAGCTGACCATTGGTGGACGAGCTGGCCAGTCCTGCCTGCAGGGCTGAGAGTTAAGCAAGGCAGGCATTAAACATTTTGGGGCATACCAAAAATGAAACAGGTATAAATCACAAATTGTGATGAATACCACTGCAGAAAAGTACCAAAACAGGGAGAATTAGACTGGGAATGCTGAGATCCAAAAGTTCAGTAAGAGTTGTCCAGACACAAAGCAGAGTTCCCCAGGCAAAGAACAGAGCACAGGAATTAGTGAAGGGAACTAGAGAAGGGAATTAGTGAAGAAAATTGGGAAGGATGGGGGCGGCTAGAGCCTGGTGATAGTAGAACAGACCAAGATGAGGCTACAGGGAAGGAGGGGTCTTCAGCTGACCACCGTGGAATCCCAACCAGGATGGCACCTTTCCTATGGAGCAATTTGGAAAAGTATAGGAGCAATTTTGTTGTCAAATGGCGGTGTTGGGGGAGAAGGTCGATGTCTTGCACATTGTAAGGTAGTATCACAAAACTGTCCTAATCCCATACAATGTTCTACTCAGCATTCATGTAAATGAAAAAACTGGTTTTAATAATCGGATCCTTACAGCTGTTTTACATATAAAAAACAAAGTAGTTATATGGGTTTGTAAAATGTGCCAAATTTTAAAGGAATATAACTACCATATGAATGGAAGGCAGACTACTCTGTTATGTTCATGAATTTGCTAAGAGCTCTTCACCATTTTGGAGAACTTCATCACCAACAACAATGGCACCCTGCGGAGAATGCATTTGTACTGTCACATTCAAAGTGATCTCATGGATAGGTCCAAACATCCTTGTACTGGGAATTAAACCCAGGGGTGCTCTACCACTGAGCCCACAACCCCAGACCTTTTATCTATCTATCTATCTATCTATCTATCTATCTATCTATCTATCTATCTATCTATTTATCTATCTATCTATTTATTTTGAAATATGGTCTCACCAAATTGCTGAGGCTGGCCCTGAACTTGCAATCCTTCTGCCTCAGCCTCCTGAGTTGCTGGTATTATAGTATGGCACCACCACACCCAGCAAACATCTACATTATAGAGTATATTGAAATAATGTTACTAGTTTATAAAGGATTTCTTTTATTTTTTATTTTTCTTTCTTTTATGGTTAAGAAACTAATTTTCTTGAAATTGTATAGTTAGGTTATATCATCTAGGAACTTTGTTTCAAAATAGTAAAGGAAGTGTTAGTTTAAAAAGTGGCAACAGTAGGGCTGGTTAAAAACACCATTCTACCAGTATATAAGATGGAACTCACCTGATTAACCACCAGCACTGTTAATCTCTTGCTGTCTTTTGGTCTTATCCTCAGCTAGACTGTAACTGGATCTCCCCTCAGCAACTGGGACACAGGTAAATGAATGACTTGTTAAAGAGATTTGGGGTGGGGCTGGGGACATAGTTCAGTTGGTTGAGTGCTTGCCTCACATGCCCAAGGCCTTGGGTTCAATCTCCAGCACCACCAATAATAATAATAATAAATAAGAGATTTTAGGAAACAGAGTAGGGATGCTCATCTAGAGATCAGATTTCCAGACCAGTGTTGTCCAAAAGAAATATGTGAGCCACAAATAAAAGCCATGTATGTAACTTAAAATTACTTAATAGCCACATTTTTTGAACAGGTAAAATTCATTTTAATATTATCAGGTATCCAAAATGTCATTTCAACCTATAATCAACATGAAAGACTACTTATATGTTTTACATTTTTCCCATATGAAATCCAATCATATTTTCCTCTTACAGCATATCACAACTCAGACTAGGCATATTTCAGGAGCTCCGTAGTTACAAGTGCCTAGAGGCTACCATATTAAACACTATAGTTCCAAACCCTTCTCGGTTTAACTAAATTCTTAGGTGTTTTAGTCAGCTTTTTCACTGATGTGACTGAAAAACCTGAAAAGAACAACTTTAATACTTTTCTTTTTTTATTTAATGTATGTGGTGCTGAGGATCGAACCCACGGCCTTGCACATGCTAGGTGAGCGCTCTACCACTGAGCCACAACCCCAGCCCCTGAAAAGAACAACTTTAGAGAAGGAAAAATTTATTTGAGGGCTCACAGTTTCAGAGGTCTCTGCCTATAAGACATCTGGCTCCATTCCTTGGGGCTCAGGGTGAGGCTGAACATCATGGCAGAAGAGTGTGGTGGAGGGAAACAGCTCACATGATGATGAGGCAGCAGAGACAGAGACTCTACTCACCAGATATAAAATATATACCCAAAGACATGCCCCACAATGACCCACATACTCTAGCCATACCCACCTGTCTTTAGTTACCACTCAGTTAATCCCATCAGGGGGGATTAATTCACTGTTGGGGTTAAGGTTCTCATAACCCAATCATTTCTTCTCTAAGCCTTCTTGCATTGTATTATACATGAGCTTTTGGGGGACACTTCACATCCAAACCATAACACTAGGTAACTCTTGATGAGTCATTTCCTTCCTTGGGTCTTATTTCCTTCCTTGGGCCTCAGTTTCTTCATATTTTAAGCAGTCTAAACCAAATGTTCTTGCAGCACTGACCTTCTATGATTTGTTCATATTTAGCCTTTCCTTTTCTTCTCCTATTCCTCTATCCTTCTCTTCCTCTGATTTCTCCTTTCTCCCCATTCTTCTCTCTTCACCTCCATTCTTTTCCCTGAAAGTGATCTAATCTCTAATGGGAATGGCATAACTTCTAAGTGGTCAACATGCTTTGTAAAGCCATTCACCATGCTGAGGGAGATGCCCAGCAACTGTTCATCATTTCATCAGGAAATCATGCATGTGATTGGCTGCTATACAGATACCTTCAGAGAAGTGACTTTGTTAAAGTTGTTCCCTTGTCATCAGGAGCCATTTTAAAGAGTGCAGTTCTGGAATCAAAAGACTCTGTCTTCAGGGGCTGGGATTGTGGCTCAGTGGTAGAGCACTTGTTTATCATGTATGAGCACTGGGTTCGATTCTCAGCACCACATATAAGCAAATAAATAAATAAAGGTCCATCAATAACTAATAAAAATACTTTTTTAAAAAAGACTCTGTCTTCAAATTCTGGTACTGTCTCACAGCTGTATTTTTATTGACAGCTCTATTATTTAGTTCCTTGTAACCTGCCTGTGAGTACATATGTTAAATAAGGCTAGTAAAGGGAGACAATACTCCCAAGGAGGTTCAGTGCCTGGGTAAGTGATTCTTATGTGCTCTACAATGATTACTCCTTTGCTTCATGCAGAAAAGCTATATATATTCATTCAACTATATGTATATTTTTGTATCTAAAATAATGCTTTTACATATAGTAGATGCTTAATATTTGTTAAACATTAAATTAAATCAATATCTAGTGCATATTATCCATAGGCAAGTATTCTACAAGGAGCAGGAAGGGCAAGAGAAAAATTCAGTTAGTTAATTAACAAGAATTAAGCTCTTTAATCCTTACAAACACATGAGGTCAGTACTATACTACATCCTTCTCATTTTACAGAGGAAAGTTTGTACTTTGCACAGTGTCAAACATTGTGAGCAGTAGAGCTGGGGTCTGAATGCAAGCAGTGTGCCCCAAGTTCATGTTCTTAATTATGCTATTCATGTGAGGTCCCCACCTCATTACTCAACAGCACATAAGTCACTTATTTTAAGGCACTTAACATACTTGAACGTCGTTGTTTACTTTTCATAAGTTCCTTCTTCCTCATGAAGTCAAGGAGTGATTTGTCATCAAGGCAACTCCATCTCTGAGCCTAATGTATAGTAGTACTTAATTCTAGGAAAACTAATGTTTAAGGTATGAAAATGTGTAATAGCATGGCTTTTCTCTGAACTGTAAGTAAGCAAGAGTCTACGGAGGAAAACTACTTCTACTACAGGGAGGAGCTCTCTTTTTTTTTTTTTTTTTTTTGAGTCCCCATAGGAGTAAGAGTTTCTTTGTTTCCCCTAGTGTCACTGATCACGAGGCACCCGTTAACAGGAGCCTGTTGAAGTAACAGGATCAAGAACGTGCCTTGTATTTGTGGCTACAGATTTGGAGTTTACAATGCGAAGTCCGAGAGTAAGTGAGGCTCAAAAAAAAAAAAAAAAAAAAAAAAACCAGTCAATGTCATAGCTAGGTGTTGCTAAAACCTCAGCAAAGGGGTCTTTTATTTCAGACTCATCGCACCGAACTTACGTGGTTTTGATGGAAATCTAACAATTCTAGAGTGGGTGGGGTAAGCAACTAAGATTTTGGAACAACGTTTGGCACTTTCTAAAAGTTTGGTTAATGATGAACCAGCCTCTCAGATTTCCATCTCAGGATGCCTTTCTTCCTCGGAGAATTCCGCTGTCATCGTCCGCCCGGCCCCCTCACTCCGGCAGGCACCTCCACCTCCACCTCTCTTCCCATTGTTCCGACCCATTCTCGAGCGCTGCGCACCGGGAAGTGTAGTCGCGCTCCCGGCTGGCGGAACCAGAGGGGACCCTACAGACTGGACTTCTCCACACAGCTCAATAGATCTTGGCGAGGCGGGGTGAAGCCTGGCACGCCCAGCTCGCTTCTCCGAGGTGCAGTCTGGGATTTGCAGTTCCCAGAGCCTGAAGCGGGCCTGCAGGTGGAGGGCTCTGGGACTCTAACCCCGCCCAGCCTCGCGCGTACTGATGATGTACGCGCGCGCCCGCGGCTCCTGGGATCGGCGGTAGTTCTCCGCGTGGGTCCCGCCCTTGGCCGCCGCGACTCAAGGACACACTTCCCAGGAGCCCTCGCGGCGGCGCGCCGAGAGCCCCGTGGCCGTGATTGGCTGGAGAGCCGGCCGCACGCGGAGGAGCTCAAGGAGCAGCTCTGTTGCGACAGAGGCCGAGCGGCGAGGCCCGGTGAGTTGGGGGGAAGGGGCGCCGGCGGCGGGAGGATGCTTGGTGCCTAGGGGCAGGCTGGACGAGAGGAGGAAAGCGAGAGCGGGTCGAGATGGAGGGGGCTGCGAGGGAGGAGGAAGGGCGCGAGGAGAACAGCTGACGGCGGGGTGTTGGAGGCTCGGGGGCGGCGAGCGTGGAGACTGAGAGTGCTCACCGCGCGGGCCACGAGCGTCCCGGGAAGAACCCGGCCGGAAAGTGCGGTGGCCGCCGGAGTGCGGAGCGCCAGGTCGCGGGGAACTGGAGATGGGACCTCTGCGGAGTGGCAGAGCCTGGCCCCAACTGGAGGTCCTGAAGGAAGGGGGTTTCCAAGTGAAGAAGGCCTTGGGGGTGGGGACCCGGGCCAGAGGGAAGAGATGTCAGGAAGAGAAGAGCGCAGGCCCAGAAGTGGCTTGAGAGACCCTGGCCAAGTTGGGACAGGCTAGGCCGGGGCAGAGGCTTGATAGGAAAATTCCAGGCGGGATGGAGCAGGGCTCACGCATTCTTACCAGTAAGTTTAGAAATCTGGAGTATCTGTTTGCCTTCCTTCAGACTCCCTGAAAGAACAGTGACCTACCCCTGTGGCTCAGCACCATGCCCTCTGACCTGGCCAAGAAGAAGGCTGCCAAAAAGAAGGAAGCTGCCAAAGCTCGACAGCGGCCCAGAAAGGGACATGAAGAAAACGGAGATGCTGTGACAGAACCACAGGCAGCAGAGGAGAAAAATGAGGCCAATGGCAGAGAGACTACAGGTGAATTGAGGGAGCAGTGAGTTCCAGGGTTGGGTACTAAGACATAAGGCATGCCTCGCTCTCAGTCAGTCTTGGTGCTGGGGCCATGAAAATTTTCATGATAAATTAGTAGCATTGGAGTTTGTGCTACCCTGTTTGAACAAATATCAAGCAAACATGCAAGTTGTTGAACTGCTTTGAAACTCTATTGGACTATAAAGAGGTGGTCAGTTTCCTCTCCCTTTCTCAGTTTTCATTTCTATGCATGGTGTCCAGCATGTGGGGCTCTTGCCATGATACACGTGCATTATATTTACATGAAGTAACTTATGAATTGTTTTATGAGCTCTTCCTGGAAACGATGTTTTTAGTATTTGTTTACTGAGCATGCCTCAAGTGTTAGACATAGTGCACACACCAAGGTACTATAAACATAGTCTGCTGTCTGATGATTTGCAATCTAGATAGGAAAACATGGCAGATAAAGACTATTCCAGGCCCTTTACAATATAATCAGTCTCTTCCCTGTACCCTGGAAACTCCCCACAAAGTCCTTTTATTACATCCAGACTATTCATTGTCCTTTGAATAGTTAGTATATTTCTGTTCTTTTACACCTTTAAGTTTTAATATACCATGTGTTTGTGCTAGCTACATTTGACATTTCTTTGAAAGCTCAGTTCAAGATAGCAAAAACACTTAAACTTGACCTTAGTAATTTCCCATTCATTGTACCCTATGCTATCTTATAATATTACTTACCTTTTTACATTGTGTCTCCTATTTCTTCATCTAAATTGTTTGCTCTTAAGAATACAGGGACCATGTCTTGGGTGATACTTCTTTTTGTGAGCTACTTCACAGACAGACTCTAGGTAACTGTTTGAAGAGGAAAAGAGAATCACTAATACAAAACAACAGATAGGTATACATACAAAGAGGTAAAATGAATGACAGACCCATGCGTGGTAGTGTACGCCTGTAATCCTAGCAACTCAGAGGTTGAGGCAGGAGGATCATAAGTTCAGGGCCAGTCTGCAAATTAGTGAGATCCTGTCTCAAAATAAAAAACACAATATGTGAGAATGTAGCTCAGTGGTAGAGTGCCTCTAGGTTAAATCCATAGAACTGCAAAACAAAAAACAAATCTGATGGAGTTGAGTCAGAGGAATTGTCTCCAAAATAAGAATTTAGGATAAAGTTGATTCAATAAAGCCAGGGCATTTTCACTCCTGGCCGTAGTAGCAGAGGATGGGAAGTTTAGAATTGTAGGAATAGGAGTTGGGGATATAGCTCATTTGATAGAGTGCTTCCCTCACATGCACAAGGCCATGTGTTCAATCCCCAGCACCACACACACACCAAAAAAAAAAAAAAAATGTGAGAGTAAACAAGGACACAGTAGTTCAAGACATGGACAACAGAAGCTAGAATCCAAAGAACAGATTGCAAAGTAAAAGGTATCCAAGAAAGCAGGGTGTTGGGCAGTTCTGAATTAGTGTGCACTCTGTATAAAGCTCACTCTCTGAGACCTCTGAGTCTGCTCAGCATGGCCTCAGCCCAGGTCCTTTAGGATCTATCTGCCTGTTTGTGTGAGAGCTGACTGTCTTACAGCCCCCTTCCCTAATTGCATTTTTTTTCCCCCAGAAGTGGATTTACTGACCAAGGAGCTAGAGGACTTTGAGATGAAGAAAGCTGCTGCTCGAGCTGTCACTGGTGTCCTGGCTTCTCACCCCAATAGTACTGATGTCCACATTATCAACCTCTCACTCACCTTTCATGGTCAAGAGCTGCTCAGTGACACCAAACTGGAATTAAATTCAGGGCGTCGTTATGGCCTCATTGGCTTAAATGGAATAGGTGAGGCCCTTAGAAGGTGTGGGGAGGGGGTCCTCTCCTTGGCTCATTTGTCACTTAGCAGGTATTTAGCATAAGCTGTGTACAAAGCAAGGAGTATGCATTATGGGTGGAGACCAGGTTTACCCAGAGGAAAGGAATTAGCAGTACATGGCAGTAGTACACACCACCACCTGAATAATTTAGATAGTAGGTGCTGGAAAAGTCCAGAGGGTTCAGGGAGCAGTGGTATGTGAAGCCGTTGTGGGGAAAAAAAATATATATATGAAGGAGATGGAGTGGGACAAGAATTGGATGAAAGTTGGAAAGTTACCCTAAGAGTGGAAAGTAGGAGGGTTGGACAAATGAAGGGAGGAATAGTGAGGTCCTGGTTTGGCTGTAAGCAACTGGTAGAGAGGAACAATAGAAATTACTGAGTGCCCTCTTCTCTCCCTCTTAGGAAAGTCCATGCTGCTCTCTGCTATTGGGAAACGTGAAGTGCCCATCCCTGAGCACATCGATATCTACCATCTGACCCGAGAGATGCCCCCTAGTGACAAAACACCCTTGCAGTGTGTGATGGAAGTGGACACAGAGCGGGCCATGCTGGAGAGGGAGGCTGAGCGGCTAGCTCATGAGGATGGTAGGGCTCCAGGTTCATGGGTGGGGGTGGGATTCCTCTTGGGAAAGCCACAGGGAACCTGACGGCCCTGTGCTGCCCACAGCGGAGTGTGAGAAGCTCATGGAACTCTACGAGCGCCTGGAGGAGTTGGATGCTGACAAGGCAGAGATGAGGGCCTCGCGGATATTGCACGGACTGGGTTTTACACCTGCCATGCAACGCAAGAAGCTAAAAGACTTCAGTGGGGGCTGGAGGATGAGGGTTGCCCTTGCCAGGTGAGTCCCTCTCTCCTTCCCCACTCTTGAAGCTCTCTGTCTCTCAGAATTGATGCTCACTCCAGTAGAACTATTTGGAACAGGGACCAGTGGTCAGTAAGTGGCAAGGAGACCCAAACATTGATGGTGTGGAGTGGGTAATAAGGATGGACTGAGAGGAGAGCGGGCTTCATGGCTGTGGTACTCCAGACTGACCCAGCGCAGCATCGGACCCAACACAGGGTTTAGGGCTCCCTGGAGCGGCCCCAGGTAAAATGGTGGAATTGTCTGTTTCTTTCCTCTCCTTACTCCCTTTTTACCTGTTAATTCTTACTATAAAGATGAAATGTTAGACAATATTGTGAATCTGTCGTCCTTATCTTCTGGTATCTGGGCCCAAGGTGAGTTTCTGTAGTCTGGCATTCCCTAGAGTCCCTAGCTTTATCAGTCCCTTTTCTGTTACTATAATGAAGTACCCGAGGTTACACACTTTATAAAGAGGTGTGGTGGCTTATGGTTCTTGAGGTTGAAGGCCAAGGGGCCACATCTGGTAATGCCTTCTTGCTGGCAGAGTCCTGAGGTGATTCAGGTATCATCTGGCAAGAGATGGGATACGTTTCTCCCCTGGTCTTTCCCGCTTATAAAGCCATTAGTATTCACTCCTGGGGCTCTACCCTGATGACTTTATCTGATGCTAATCACCTCCCAAAGGACCTACTGCTAAGCACCATAGTTGAATTACATTTCTACCTTTTTAACACCTTGCAGTGGAGATTCAGCTCCATTATAAGTTTTACAGGGGACAAGCCACTTTCAAACCATAGTATTTCTACCTGCTAGCATTGGTTAGCTGCCTCTGGTCCACCTAGATAAACACAAATTCCCAGCCTCCCCGTCACATTGATGCCTACAGAATACTGGAGTTTGGTGCCCAGAAATCTTATTTGTAATAAGATTTACAAATCAAAGATTGTAAAATCTTATTTGCAAGGTGAGGGGACTGCAGATTTGGCAATCAAAACTTTCCGGTTTGAGAAGATTCTCCTTTCTGGCAGCACCTCCAGATTGGTGCACCATGAATACTTTCTACTTACCAGTTTATTTTCTCAATACCCTTTTGGGTTCCTCTTCACCAGCCCCAGTGTACAAGACTTACAGACTCATAAGGACTTTTCAGCCTTCTCCCCAAACTATGTTCCTGTGCCTCTGAGCCCTGTTTTCTACATTTTATCTCAGCTCCGCAACTCTGGTTTCTTCTAGTTCTCCTCTTTCTTCTGAGTTACAAAACCCAGGTTGATTTTGGGACTCAAAGTCAGGCTTAACCAAAATTGCATGTAGCAGACAGTTTGGTCCCCTCCATGTGGCCCCTGTGATGATGAGTTGCCTCTGTCTCCTTTCTTGTCCTTCAGAGCCCTCTTTATCCGGCCCTTCATGCTGCTCCTGGATGAGCCCACCAACCACTTGGACCTAGACGCTTGTGTGTGGTTGGAAGAAGAACTAAAGACGTAAGGAGGTGGAGTTGGGTGTGGGATGGGAATGGGCAGGTCCCAGGGGGGCAGTTGAGCAATCTCTAAAGAAAATGGATGCAGAACCTGCACCATGGTGTGACATTGAGAAAATGGACTGAAAGTAAGGCTAGATGAAGTGCTGAGCCCCTGTGGGCTGGCCTTTTTGTTTGTGTGTAATCTGAAATGTGAGAGAGGTGTTTTTGTTTGTTTGTTCTAATACCTCTTTGGTTTTCCCCTTAAAATATAGTATCAGCCCAGGAGGGTCCCAGCAACTCTGGAGGTTAAAGAAGCAGGAGGATCGCAAGTTTGAGGCCAGCCGTAGTAACTTAGTGAGACTCCTTCTCAAAATAAAAAATAAAAGGACTGGGAATGTAGCTCAGTGCTACTAAAGTGCCCCTGGATTCAGTCCCCAGTATCAAACAAAACAAAACAAAAAAGAACCCAGTATCTTTACTAAAAACAGTATTCTTTTCCTAGTTGTATGCTACATACAAGATTTGATGGGGATCTCCCATCTAAGATCAGATAGCAGTAACAAAGGAAAAAATAGCCAGTATGGTCATAATCTTTATGGCTAAAGGACTAGAAACCTGGAATATTCTCCATCATCCCTGCATTAAAAACAAACAACAACAACAAAAAAAAAAGTTAGTGGCTTAGTGCTTTTTTGAAAAAAGAAAAGCCTCGTGTTCTTCATTGCATTGTTTCAGCCCTTTGCCCTCTACCCCCCTGCAGTTCTGGATACACTTAGGGGTGTATTTGTATACATGGCACTTCTTACCATCACTGTTGTTACCATATCCATGCCATTCTGTTGAAGGAGTAGAAGGCTGGGGCTCAGGTTGTCTTGTCACACTTCGAAAGGCTCCAGATCCCCTTCAGGTAGATGTTGCAGTGGTGGCTTAGGCACTTGACAACCGAGAATTGCACAGTACCTCCAAAGAAAGAGTGGCTAGCTGTGAGGATGGAAAAAGATGAAGGTTTTCTGGGCCCAACTCTAAGTTTACCTGTTGTCACCTGTCTCTAGTTTGGAGTACATTCCTAATTGGTTCTTGGACTTTGCAGTTTTAAGCGCATCCTGGTCCTGGTGTCCCACTCTCAAGATTTCCTGAATGGTGTCTGTACCAATATCATTCATATGCACAACAAGAAACTGAAGTACTATACGGTGAGTGGACCTCAGCTTCTCCCACACTCATCTCTATGCTTATAAATCTCGGAAGTTCTCCTTTAAAAAAGGCAGCCTAACAGCTCTTTTCTCCCTATTGCTATAAAAAGATATGGACAGGGAGTCCCTGTAGCCTGTTTTATTTTAGTCCCAAAGCCATTGCTTTCAGGCATAGGCCATGGGTTGGCAGCAAATGCATGTGGTGTATGTTTGCTTTATGGCAAAGAAGTTGCTCTCACTCAATGCCTGAGGAAGGCCAGCTCCCTTTACCTTCTCGCATGGCATCTTCACTCTGTCATGAGAGTCAGTGCACTGAACCCGCCTTCCCTGAGTACAGGAGGGTGGGGATTAAGATCTTAGCACCTCCATGTTGTCCCTCACCTTTTTATCTTTAATATTTCAAAAACCATGTAAAAAGTGAGAATTAAAGTCTTTCTCATGTATTTATACTTGTCACAGAGTGTTAATAGTCTTTACCTGGCCTTCCAGAAGTCTCCTATGTACTTGTAAGCATTAGTTGGAAATTTCTACATATATATATTCTTTTCTTTTTACATAGTTGTGGTCTTAATACAGTTTTTATTCTTGTTTTTAAATACCTTTCCAAATGGGTATGTGTGAATCCACCTCTTTTCAGTGACTGCGTAGTATTTCATTCTGCAACTTAACTTTTTAATGAATTTTTAGCTTGAGTCCAGGTTGTTTGGCAGACAGAAACCATGGCAATCCAGTTGAACAGAGTTTTCCAGGTCCTAAATCCAGTCAGCCTGTGTTTTTTCACCTAGGGACTGCTCTTACAGTCCTTGTGGGGCATCAGCCTCTGGAGGTCGGGTAGTGGGAGATGGTGTTTGGGAGTTCTGAGCTTCATGAGAGCATGAAGAATGGTTTTGAGGGATGTTCCCAATGCTGAAGTGTCTGAAGTGGCTAATCTAAGGATTTGCCTTGGAGCCTGGCCTGTCTAGACTGAGCAAGAGGCACAGAATTGAAAAGACCTTGCATTCTAGTTTAGGATGTGCTTCTTTTGATATACTTCCTTTCTTCTTACTGCACAGCCTTAGAGCCAAGGCCAAGTCAGTGCCATCCCTCATCCCCCTAAACTCTGAGAACCCAGAACCGAGACCCAGGTTTAAGCTGCCTGCTTGCCTGGCGCATTTTCCTGCAGGGTAATTATGATCAGTATGTGAAGACACGACTGGAGCTGGAGGAGAACCAGATGAAGAGGTTTCACTGGGAGCAAGATCAGATTGCACACATGAAGGTAGGGAGATTGTAGAGGCAAGTGCACATTCTCCCATCTGAATCAAATCAGACAGTTGGAAGAAGTATCTGGGGAGGCTGGGTGCTGAAGGATATCAGGAAGAAATTTTTTTTTTTTTGGTACTGGGAATTGAAGCCAGAACACTTTGCCACTGAGCTACATTCCCATCCTTTTTGAGACAGGGTCTCAATTTCTTAGGGCCTTGCTAAACTGCTGAGGTTGGCCTCAAACTTGCAATCCTCCTGTCTCAGCCTCTCAAGTCAATTACAGGCATGTGCCACTGTGTCTGGCTATGATCATCATTTTAACTCTGATTTAAGAGGAGTTGTTTGGTGCCTGCATATACTTCAAACCCCCTTTTTTGGTCTCTTTCAGAACTACATTGCTAGATTTGGTCATGGCAGTGCCAAGCTGGCCCGGCAGGCCCAGAGCAAGGAAAAGACACTACAGAAAATGATGGCATCAGGACTGACGGAAAGGGTCGTGAGCGACAAGGTGGGGTCAGGTGGGGTTAGGTGGCCAGAGGTTTGGGGTTTGAGAATTTACCAGCCTGATAAGTGCCTTTTTCTTTTCCTAGACACTGTCATTTTATTTCCCACCGTGTGGCAAGATCCCTCCACCTGTCATTATGGTGCAGAACGTGAGCTTCAAGTATACAAAAGATGGGGTAAGTTCAAGCCCGGGTGTGGGTGGCTTGGGGCTGGTGTGCATCTTCCAGGGCCTGTGGTAGCAGCAGGAGCCTCTTCCTATCATGCTGACCTGTGTTGGGGTGGGCTTGGCAGCTGCCTGCCTCATCCAAGGACTTAAGCTGGCCCTTCAGATGCCTGAAGGAGAGCTGCCCAGCTAGGTTGGCAGGTGGAGGTGGTGGTTGGGCTCAGCACTCCATTCTCTCCAGTGTTCCATTGGTGACTAGGACTCCATAGGCAGAGTAGATCAGTACTCCAGCCTGTGTCCATGTCTCTCTTATACCCACCTCAGCCTTGCATCTACAATAATCTAGAATTTGGCATTGACCTCGACACACGAGTGGCTCTGGTAGGGCCCAACGGAGCTGGGAAGTCAACACTTTTGAAGCTGCTAACTGGAGAGGTATGGTGCTCAGGTAGAACTTGGCTGCTTCTAGGGGCCTCTACTCTTACAGAGTCTGGGTACCCTGTTGGTGGAGTGAACCACCCAGAGTGGCTAGGGCACAGCGTGAGAGGGGGATTCTCCTTGCGGGGCAGGGCTAAGGCTGGGGCACATGTCCCTTGTGATTTGGGTGTTTTTAGTTAGCATTTTGGATATAGGAATATCTGCATTTGGAGATAATGTTTTTCTTTAGAAAACGTATGTTGTGCCCATATCCAAGTTCATTGCTAATGCATTCCTTTGGTGCATTCTATAGTGGACAGTTCATAACTACTTAATAAATTCATTCTCCACCCTTGAGAATGAATGCCTGTTTCAATAGGTCATCCTAAATATTTTTAGAGCTGCCAGACTGAGAGTCTGCCTTGGTGAAGGGATCTCTGTCTCAGAAGTTGTAGGAGCCCGGTTCACTGTGCCGGGTATTTGCTCCCTCTCTGCCTGTGTGTGCTTCTATTCAGATTTTCTTTTATGTGCTTATATTTCTATTTACTCCTTTTTTCCTCCTAGCTACTACCCACAGATGGGATGATCCGGAAGCATTCTCACGTCAAGATAGGGCGTTACCATCAGGTACAGGTTGGGGTCAGGGCCCAGGAAGTTGCCCAGGGTATAGGGAGGGGCTGCATTTGGCCCCAACCCCTCTCCCCAGGAATTCGAACCTAGTTAGCTCCTACCTGCTTCTCCTTGAATCCTGAACAAGTGCCTAGGGTTGAGGTAGAAAATAACCCAAACAGGTAACCCAGATGGCTCCTTTTAAAGCCAGCTACCAGTCACACCTGGGTGGGTCCCAATTTTTCCTACAGCATTTACAGGAGCAGCTGGATTTAGATCTCTCCCCTTTGGAGTACATGATGAAGTGCTACCCAGAGATCAAAGAGAAGGAGGAAATGAGGAAGATCATTGGGCGATATGGCCTCACTGGAAAACAGCAGGTTAGTGGGGGAGGGGTGTGGGAGGAAGTCCAGGTAGTGGGAGACCACCACTGGATGGTCAGGAACAGCGTCCTGGAAGCACAGGTTTGGAAGCTGTCCCTCCCAGAGTCTCCTCTCCTGCCTCCAGCCTGCTGCCTCTTCTCTACCTGGTCGTCATAGTATTTGAGAGTCACTGTGGAGTTGGTGGACAAGGATAGTGAGCTAGTCTGTCATGCCCTTGTGCCGGCGTGTTTGAAGACAAAGGAATAGACCACCTAGAAAACAGTTCTAGGTCTAGACCTGGAATTGAGGAGCCACTGGATTGTTCCAGTACATTAGGACTTAGAGGCCAAGAGTAAGGGGTGTTGATGCGGTAGTGGCAAGGTGGTTGGATTCCCAGATGTGTCCCTAACAGGCCTAAAAGGACCAGTGGCCACGGTATTCTCTTGCCGTGTTGTCCCTTTTTTTTTGGGGGGGGGGCACCATCTCCACCCTTTTCCTTTTTTTTTTTTTTTTTTTTAATGAGAGAGAGTCTTGCTAAATTGTTTAGGGCCTTGCTAAGTTGCTGAGATTGGCCTTGAACTTGCAGTCTTCCTACCTCAGCCTCCCAAGTTGCTAGGAATATAGGCATCTCTCACCACACCCAGTGTAATCTTGTCTGAGCCTTACATTTTGCAAAAGAGCAGTAATGGTAACAAAGGAGCTAGGGAGAGAGGGATAGGAGAGGAGACTGCTGCATGGTGGGGGCAACTCTCTGTCATGTTTTACGGTTCCTCTCAGGTGAGCCCAATCCGGAACCTGTCAGATGGGCAGAAGTGCCGAGTGTGTCTGGCTTGGCTGGCCTGGCAGAACCCCCACATGCTCTTCCTGGACGAGCCCACCAACCACCTGGACATTGAGACTATTGACGCCTTGGCAGATGCCATCAACGAGTTTGAGGG
Source organism: Urocitellus parryii (assembly GCF_045843805.1). NCBI lineage: Eukaryota > Metazoa > Chordata > Mammalia > Rodentia > Sciuridae > Urocitellus > Urocitellus parryii. The sequence goes on from NC_135533.1 coordinate 5,557,465, forward strand.
TGGTATGATGCTAGTCAGCCATGACTTCAGACTTATTCAGCAGGTGAGGTCCTGGCCTCAGCCTGAGGCACAGCAGAGAGCTTCTAAGGAAAGGCTGGGTAGAGCGCAGTGTGGCACATGTGGGGTGCTTAATAATGTTTGCTGGATTCACAGAAAGGTCTCAGGGTTAGATTGGCTGCTGAGAAACAGATCTCATGGCTTTGGGAGGATGTTGGCCTAAATGGAGTGGGGAGTCAGGTTTTTATTACTGTTCCAAGATTCTTCAGTCCAAAAGTACTGTTCTACTACTACAAGATTAGGAAGAAGGCAGCCACCAGTCGTGGGAAAGGTGCTGATTGTTCTGAATCTTTGGGAGAGATGGGGTGGAACAGGAAGTTTAGTGTGAAGCCTCTGAACAGATCTGACAGTAGGGGAAACAGCGCTTCCCAGCTTGGAAGGCTGTAGAACCTGCTGGTTACGGTGCCCTAGGGTCAGACATCCCTAAGAACATAGGTAGTGAAACAGTTGGATGGGGTTTGGGTGAGGCCTCAGGGGAGAGTGTGGCATTTTCTCCCTGGAACCCCCTTGATTGGTTCTGGGGCTGCGGGTGGTGGTGGGGGGGGGTAGGAGAAGAACGGCTGCCCAGTTCAATCCAGGATCTGCTTTCCAGGTTGCACAAGAAATCTGGGTCTGTGAGAAACAGACAATCACCAAGTGGCCTGGAGACATCCTGGCCTACAAGGAGCACCTCAAGTCCAAGCTGGTAGACGAGGAGCCCCAGCTCACCAAGAGGACCCACAATGTGTGAGCCCTTGGCCCCCTTGGGTCAGGAGCGCCATCTGGGGACTACCAGCTGTTGCCTGACCAGCCACTCAGGACAGGACCCTGGGGCTGCACTCCCGCATTGCTGCAATACTGCCCCCAGCCTCTCCCCATCTCAGCCTGCCTTCGCTGCACTGTTACCTTATCTACAGCTGGACAGTACCTGTCCGTTTCCCATCCTCCTTCCAGTTACATCTGTCCATGTCTGGACTTGTCTGGCTCTTCCCTCTAGCCTGTTGCTGGTTATGTTGCCCTAAGAGAGATGCAGCCAGAGGTTACCCTAGGGTTAGCCCAAGGACCCATACCCTGGATTTGGCGTGTGAAGGAGTTTTAAGAGCCTCATTTTCTGGGTTTTGGTGATGTTGGAGGATTACCCCCAGCCCACCACCCCTGTTCCTTTTGCTTCTGGTTTGGAGCTCTGGACCAGGGCCTTGGTCCTGGTCCATTTTTAAATAATTATTTAACAGTGTAACTTTTAGACCTGAGTGACATCTACAAAGTGTCCAATAAAGAAAGAGGAACCCATGGTCCCTCTCTTCCTTCCCAGGTCTCTGGGGCCTTCTTCCCCTCCTCCCTGCAGCACCAGCATTCACCTCACCAAGAGTTTGATGGGACTGAAGATTATCCTGTAGGAGATGAAGAGTGTCTCCCCCTTCTGCCTTGAACTGGGACTCTTAGGCCTGTAGTTCACATACCTTAACATGACTCTGAATCACCTGGAGGGCTCATCAGATCACAGATTGAAAGTTTCTCTCAGTAGGTCTGGGTGAGACTGAGAATTAACATTTCTAACAAGTTCCCTGTGATGCAGATGCTGAGTTGCAGGTCTAGGGGCCTTGATTTGAAAAGCACCATGATAGAATATGTTTTTCAGAGTGTGACCCGAGACTCCTGCTACCACTTGCACCACAGTATGTGGGACACTTGTTAAAATGTGGATTCTGAAGTCCAGACCTGTTGGTTTGGTGTAGGGGGAAAGATTCAGAAATGTCCAAGGGTTTGCATCTCCAGCTGCTGTTCTGGAGCAATACAGGAAGTGCAGTCAACTTACTCGTCCACCTTCATTTTCATCAGCCTGGGCTGGTTGACATCCAGCCCAGGCCTCTTGGCAGCCTGTGTGGTTCTTATGCCCCTAGGATGTGCGCGGCCAGTGTTAGTCCTGCACTTGTCACTCTGCCTCTGAAACCTCAGCAGTCCTCCTGTGGGAAAACAGACACAGCCACAAGTTGTCATATTACAGTGCATCTAAGAAGGGGGAAGAAACTCCCAGATGGTGTCCAAACCCCCAAGGAGCTCATAATCGAGAGGGAAAGCCAACAAGACATAGAAAGCACATAAATCAGATGTTAAATTGTTATTGAGATTAAATTGTTGAGTAGGAGACTCAGAAGTATTCAAAACGGGGTGCGGTTTTGCATGAGCAGCTGCCCAGAAAGACTGGCTTAGTGTTCAACTTGAAAGATGAGTAGGGTCTTCTCAGATGGTCATCAAGTTCAAGGGCTCCCTTAGGCAAAGGAGACACCAGTAAGAAACCAAGAGGCCCCTGCTGCTCCTCAGCCTTTAAGGGGCCTGGTCTGGTCACTTGTGCCATTAAGTAGGGTTGAGAGCAAAATGGCCAAGTTGATCTGTCTTGAGCACCCAGAGCCTGGGTTCAGGGGAGCATGGTGTCAGCCAGCTGCTGCTCCTTCCACCAAGGAGCTGCCTGGTCTCCAGAGTATGGCATGGCACCTGAGGTGCTATTGGACAGGAGGACCCCAGGATTGGGAGAAGTAGAAGCTGAATAGTAGTAGTACAGTCAGCCTGTTTGGCCTTTTTTTTTTTTTTTTTTTTTTTTTGACAATCTTGATAATTGTAAGAATACTTAGAAAGTACACAAATTATATATTTCTAAAATTAGCACTGCCTTATTTGGGAGTCAGAACTGCTTCCCAGTACTCTTGAAGCAAACTTTGGCAGTCGCGGTAGATGATGGGGACTGCTGTGCTCATGTGCTGGCAGGTGGGGATGGTCTTTGGCTCTCTGTCTCTCTCCCCCCACACCTATACTTTTCATGCTGCTCCAGGTTTCTTTAATCACAGCATTCAAGAACCTGAAATATTTGTTCACATGTAGGGGTTAAGTGAGATGACTAACTCACCATTTCACAATAACTTTATCTTTGCAGATAACTTCCACTTGCATCCCCAAATAATTTGTTTTCACAGAGAAAGCGCATTGTTTCTCTACCCCTAGCTCCTAGTCCCAAAGGCCTTCCTTGGACTCCCAGCCTAGGTTGCTTCCCGCTGTCTGTGTCTAGTACAGGCCCAGCTGGCCAACCCAGCTTCCGCCTGCAGTGCGAGCCTTGCATAGATTCTACTCTCACTTTTTTTGCCCCATTCTTCCTAATTAAAATCATAACCTCATGGGCTGAGGATATAGCTCAGTTGGTAGAGTGCCTGCTTTGCATGCACAAGGCCCCAGGTTCAATCCCCAGCACCACCAAAAAAAAAAAAAAAATCATAATCTCCTTCAAGACCAGCTTTAGGCCCCCATGTATTCCATGAAGTGCCCCTGGGTACTCTGGCCCTCCTTAACATCCACACACTTCCTTAATTATTGAATGCAAGCCAGCCTTGTCTCTCCAGCCTAGCAGAGGGCTCTGTGCGGGGAAGAAGCTTGTGGTCCTGAAACCCCAGAGCCATGCTGGGCGCCAATGTGCTCTGTGAATGTGGATGGTTAGCCTGGAGTCGGTGAACTTCAGCAAGTGCATAAGCCCACTCAGGGAAGATTGGGAGATTTCTTGAAGAGGGAGTAATTAGTCCCAAGATTAATCCAGAATGTGTTCTGGGTAGGGTGGAGCTGAGCCTTGCCCCACCTTCCATCCCAGGTGCTTGCCCCCAGCCACACCTGGCAGTGCAGTTGGCTTCTTAAAAGTGGCCCCAAGGCAAGGGAGGGGGCTGGCGAGAAGCAGGAGGATGAGTGCAGAGCTTGGGCGGCAGCGGCGGCAGCAGCAGCAGCAACAGCAACAGCAACAACCCGGGGGCCGCAGGAGGTGGAGCTCTGGGGACAAAAAGTCCAAAAAACGTAGCCGGCGCAAAGAAACATATTCAATGTATATCTACAAGGTGCTGAAGCAGGTGAGCATGGGGAGTGAGAATGTGGGTGAGGGATGAACTGGCAAAGGGGCCCCAAAAGAGTGCTGGACTGAAAGCAGGGCTTGGTTTCTTGCTGGCACTGGCACAAGTGGCCACAGGCAGGCTGTGCCCCTCCTGAGGTGGCTGGTGTTGGTCTCAGGTCTCTACCTCTCAGTGTCTTGTGCACCTGTAGTCGGAGACATTTAAAGCATTCTCCCACCCTTTCCAGACGACTGCAGGACTGTTGGACAGAAATGATCTTGAAGTACACTAGGTGGGACAGGCTGAGGGTAATGCACACACCATAATACAGACAGGGAGCCTGTGACTGAGGGGCAATTAGTATGACCTGGGTTCCTGGGAGAGGCCTGGTCAGGTAGTACTAGCTCTTTGAAGGGCTTAGGATTTGTTGCTGATGGATGAAGCCTTGAAGTCCATAACTGGGGTAACACAGTCACATGACTGAGAGTGGCAGAGCCTGGCTCCCCTGGCTTTGGACAAGCCCATAGCATCCTTCCTGGTGGCCCCTAACACCCAGTTGCAGGTGCCCTTCATTTATTCATAAAAAGGATTCCCAGACTCGGCGCCTTGATAAACACTTTGGGCATCAATGGCTATTCGTAAACCAGTGTGCATAGAAGATCCAAAGCGCCCTGCCCTCACCTCAAAGCTGCTGCCTGCTTAGCAGGGCCAGGAAGAGGAACAGGTGGCTGTGCTGTCTGAGCTGGGGCTTGCCACCTGCCTAAAATTCTTTTTTTTTTTTATTCTTTATGAGTCAATGTCTGAAATTTTTTTATTATTAGTTGTTCAAAACATTACAAAGCTCTTGACATATCATATTTCATACATTTGATTCATGGGAGTTCATAATCTGCCTAAAATTCTTACCCCTCTAGTAGATTAGTTCCCAGAGTGGAAGCCTGTCTTCAGTCTGAAGCCCATTAACAGTGTTAGTGAACTGGCAGCATGGGATCTGGGATGTTCTCGTGGGTAGGGAAGGCACTGCTATGGATGGTCCAGAAGGGAAGCAGCAGAGGACGGGCTATACCCTAAGAGTGGTGTGTTTTTGTTTTTGTTTTTGTTTTTTACCAGGGATTGAACTCAGGGACAACCAACCACTGAGCCACATCCCCAGGCTTATTTTGTATTTCATTTAGAGACAGGGTCTCACTGAATTGCTTAGTGTCTCGTGGTTCCTGAGGCTGCCTTTGAACCCTCACCCTTCTGCCTCAGCCTCTTGGGATTACAGGTGTGCGCTACTCCACCCTGCTAGAGGTGGTATTATTAATCCCTGAAGATTAACCCCATTTCATGGCTCAGAAGTTGCTGGAAGGGTTGGACCAGGCCTGGGCTTGCCAGGCAGAGGACACCTACGAGTTGGTTCCTTGTTGCTGCTCACTGAACTTGACTGCTTCTCAGCTCTGAGCTTATCAGCAGACCTAAGAATGGGATGTGATGAGAAGGGATTTGAGCTAACCCACCCTTGAACAGCAGCAGACTTCCTGCCAGCAGTGGGGACCAGAGGCAGCAGTGACAGTGGGTGGCTGGGTGTTAGGAGCCCCGTTCTAATTCTGGCTCCCCCACTGGCCTGGTGCAGGCGGGGGCAGTCACTTCTCTTCCACTTTGCACCTGACCAGGTCTACCTACTCAGGCCTCTACCATTTGTTTCACTAGAAATCAGCTAGTTCAAAAGGCTCTGTGATAAGAGGAAAACAAGGCCCAGAGGTTGATTCCAGGTCATAGTGATTCACAGCCCAGATCACAGGTCTGCCTCCTGGTCTGGTGCCACTGTGACAGTCATGCAGGTGTGCTTACTGGAGGGTAACTTGGCACCAGCCATTTGACCAGGAATAATTAACCTTCATTATTTCTCATACAGGGTTCTAAGATGCAGATTTAGTAGCACAATCTAATAGCAAACAAACCCTTAAATGTCCATTAAGAGGAATGGTAATGAACATGATTCACCTACCCCACTATGGCTCATCTATGCAAATGCATTAGATGAAAACAAGGTGCATGTGTAACTGATTCCACTCGTTAAGTATAAATGCTTGCCTTTGCTTCTATAAGGAATTTAATAGTTACTCTGCCATTGGAGAAACTTTTTTCTTTTTAAAGTTGAATATACAGCCATGTCATTTAACAACAAGAACACATTCCGAAGCTGGACATGGTGCACACGCCTGTAATCCCAGCTGCTCTGGAGGCTGAGGCAGGGGGATCATGAGTTCAAACCCAGCCTTGGCAACTTAGCAAGGCCCTAAGTAATTCAGCAAGATGCTGTTTATAATAAAAAAGGGCTGGGGATGTAGTTCGTGGTTAAACACTAGTACCAAGGAGGGAAAAAAAATCCACATTCTGAGAAATGCATTATTAGCTAGTTCCATTCTTATGCAAATGTCAGAGTGTACATGTACAAGAGAAGATGGCCATGATGGTCACTAGGCAATATGAATGGTACGGGACCACTGTTATATATGCAGTCTGTTGCTCACTGCATGGCACATGACTAGCAGTAGAAAAAATAGTTTCAATTTCCCTGTCTGGTGGCCTCCAGGGAGATGCTGGTGAGGAGACCTAGGTTCCTGTCCCTGGACTCTAAGAGTCCAGGTTGGGCTGGGCCAAGGCTGTGGTGCACACAGCTGTGGTTAACAGATGGTCTTGCTGCTTTTCCAGGTGCACCCGGATATCGGCATCTCTGCCAAGGCCATGAGCATCATGAACTCCTTTGTGAACGATATTTTTGAGCGGCTGGCTGGTGAAGCTGCCCGGCTGGCCCAGTACTCAGGCCGGACAACCCTGACTTCCCGGGAAGTCCAGACAGCCGTGCGTCTGCTGCTACCTGGGGAGCTGGCCAAGCATGCTGTCTCAGAGGGCACCAAGGCTGTCACCAAGTACACCAGCTCCAAGTGACCAGGGCCTGCCATAAATAAAGGGTGACCTGTTCCTGTGCACTGTGGTGACTTGAAAAGGGGGTGTGTGGAGCCAGAGTGTTGTCTGGGGCAAGGGTAAACTTGTTCTTTGACACTACCACAGATGGAATCCTAACACTTCTTAAAATCTGCTTTCTAAATGTATTCCTGGAGCACCAGGTGATAGTGATTTGTAAGCCTAAGACCTGCTTTCATTGGTGGAGAGCAGGAGCAGGGCTGGGACAAAGGTCCTGGGTTTATGCTGCTGTTTCCAGCTGTGAGCCTGAAATTCCTCGGTATGTTACTTCCAGGCTGTGGTTTTATGAATCTGTCTTACATCGACTCTCGTCGTTCCCTGTATGTGGCAGCCACTGTGCTGGGCAAGGGGCTAGGCTTACATGTTCAACATACAGAACTGAAGGTCAGACTAGCTTCTAAATAATCAGCTGAGATTAGTTGAAGTTTTTATTTCCCCTAACATTTTCTTCCCCCTCAATTTCAGAACAAATCAATGGATGTTTTTGAGATTCCTAACTTTTCTTCTCCACTTGTAGTTCTTTATTTCTGTGATTGGACCCAGGAGTTGTCTGCCCACGAAGCTACATCTCCAGCCCCCCCCCTTTTTTTTTAAGATGGGTCTTGCTAAGTTGCCAAAGCTGGCCTCTAACTTGCAGCCTTTCTGCCTTAGACCCCAGGTTGCTGGTATTACAAGCATGCCCCATTGCACCCAACTTCCAATTTTACTTTGAAACCTGCAGTGGCACCTGTTTGGGAGGCTGGGGCAGGAGGATTACAAGTTCAAGGCCAGTCTCAGCAACTTAATGAGACCCTGTCTCTAAATAAACACACAAAAAGTGCCCCTAGTTTCAATCCCGGGTATCCAAAAAAAAAAAAAAAAAAAAGTGCTGTAGCCACCCCTGGCCTTCCCACTTACCATCTGACCACGTGCTTTCCCTCTCATTCTGCCTCTGCCCTTTTCCATGGGCATAAGACCTACACATTCCGCTCCAAACTTGGAGGGGTTGGAGTGAAGGGGTGGGACTTAGACTGATCTAGAATCCTTCTTTATGTTCCCTTGGTGATCGGATCACCTCAGGTTGTTGCCTTCAGCTTCATTGCCCTGAAAGGTGCTACCTTGTCCTGGTGGCTGACAGCTGGCTGTGGCCCCACATGCCCCACAGGTTTTTTTCCTCACAACTCAAGCCTCCCAAGAAGATTCCCCAAGCTGAGGACTGAGGATCCACATTCGGGTCCCAGGACTCGAAAGGGACAGCCCCAGGAGATCATGGCCCTGAACTCACTGTTCCCACTCCACCACTTGCTTCACACCTTGCTACAGAAGTGTGCATCATGGACCAACAGCCTCCACGTCACCTTGGCACTTGTTGGGAGCTCAGGCTCTTGAGCCCCACAGCTCTGAAATGGAATCTACATGTTAACAAGATTCTCTAGTAACAAGTTTGAGAACTCCTCCCGCTGCCCCCTGCTCCCCACTTTCTTTGGCCCTGCTCCTCATTTATTCATAAGCCTCTACTTAACCCTGGGCAAAAGAATGGCTCCCCCTGAGCAGAGGGGCTGCTGCTGGCGGAATGCTTTGAGCTTCCAGAGAAGCCGTCCTGAGCCTGGAGCTCATGGCAATGGGGAACGTCCACGGGTAGCTGCGAATGAGCCCCAACATCGAGTTGCTGTTTGGGTCAGCTTCTTTACCACTGTGGCCAAAACAATTAGAGGAGAAAAAGTTTATTTGGGGGCTCACAGTTTCAGTCCATAGCTGGCCAGGTCCATTCCTCATGGCTGGAGGTGAGGCAGAACAACATGGCAGAAGTATAAGGCAGAGGACAGCTGCTCAGGACACGGCAACAGGAAGGAGAGAGAGAGAGAGAAAGTGCTCACCACTGAAAATATGTACACTTCAAAGGCGCACTTCCAAGGGCCGCCTCCTCCGGCCACACCATACCTCCCTATAGTCACCACCCAGTTAAACCCTCTCAGGGAATTAATTTACTGATTAAGGCTCATAGCCCAATAATTCCACCTCTAAATTTTCTTGTTTAAACTTTATAAACATCACTCCTTCTGGAACCCCAAGTTCATAGTCCTCCAACACTCACAGCTTGGTCCCCCACATCCCCTGCCCCCGCCTAGCACAGAATTCCACATGGGCCACGTGAACCTTCTTAACTCAGCCAACCCCAGGGAGGGAGGCATGGTTGTGCTGTCACACAGAGGAAAGTGGGGACTTCAGGGCCTCTGAGCCCCAGTCCAGGGCCCTCTTCCCCACCCATTACACAGGCTTCTAGGACAGTCATATACAAGGGTAAAGGCAGGGGCCACTGGTGGAGCATGTGTTTAGCGTGCACATGACCCTGGGTTTGATTCCCAACACCAAAAGAGTAAAGTCAGGTTGCCTGGAGTGGAGACTGAGGAGCTGGACCTGGTGGCATGCCCCAGTGGTCCCTGCAATTAGGGAGGCTGAGGCAGGAGAACGGTCTGAGCCTAGCAGTTTGAGGACAGCCTGGGCAACATAGTGAAACTCCATCCCCAAAGTAAAATCTTTTAAAAGAATAGGAGGCTGAAGGAAGTTAAAGAAAAGAAACTTTCCCGAGTGAGGAGTCCATTTGCCCTTAGGATAGATACTTACCCAGAGGCTTACAGCTTACAGGTGACTTCAGGTAGAGACTTATTGATTCTCACCAGAAAAGTGGCCACAGTCGTCCCCCACACTGCCCTATCCTTTCTGCAGCCTCTGCCCCTGCCCACTTCAGCACGGCCATTTCAGGGATGTCCGCCTAGGGAGACAGCCAATCCTGCACTCCCAATCCCTCCCCTCAGCCTTAGAACATTGGCACAACAATGGGTCAGAACTCTTAACACTAGGCCGTTCTGCCCCCGACTTTAGGGAAACCACAGAGGTTCTTTGAGTTCCACGGCCAGCTCAAAACAGTGTGAGGAGTGGGTACTATGTCTGAGGGGTGAGTGAGGGAAGAAGGAGGCTGGCAGGGTGGGGAGAGCAAGGGGCAGAGCACCCTGCTGGCTGTGAGAGGCAGGGCAGGGAGGGCTCTGGTGCTGGCCAGCCCTGCGTGGGCCCTGGCCGTTTGCATGGCTCCCTGGCTGCTTCTGCCAGTGGACAGCTTTTGGTCTTCAGACTTCCCTTGGACTATTCCTTCCAGCACCAGGTTCTGGCCTGGAAAAGGGACTCTTCTCTACCCTCATCTCTCTCCCTTACCCCCCACCCATCATCCCAGATCACTGCTGCATGGATTGGCTGGGCCCTCATCTGGAGGTATCCATACTCCCTAAACTCCAAATGCCCTTTCCTTTTCCTTACAGGAACCCCACCACAGGCTGCCTCCTCCCCCAACTCCTACAGCTACACCCACACTTCTCTCCTTGTTATCCATTGGAGACCTAGAGCCCCCCAAACCCATGCCTCTTTAAGCCAAGCGGGTGCCTACTTACTCCTACCAGACAATTACTTCTCTGAAGTCCACTTTGGTACCTTAAGGAATATCACTCCTTCTGGAACCCCAAGTTCACATCCCTCCCAAACTCACAGCTTGGGTCCCCGCATCCCCTGCCCACTCTCCATGGTTCAGAGCACAGCATGTCCTACTTCTCTGCAGAACTTACCAGCGCCTCTGGGAGGCCTCCCATGTGACCCTTCAGGAGCTGCTGGACCAAGAGCAGCCCCTGCTGGAAGCTGTGCCCAACCGGGACCGGCAGTCCTTCCAGTATAGACTCTCAGTGTTCTACCTGTACTACCTGGGGCTGCTGCGCCGTTTCGACACCATCTATGACCAGATGGTTCAGCCACAGAAGCGCCGGTTGCTGCGGCGGCTGCTGGATGGCGTGGCAGGTCGTGTGCTGGAGATCAAGGATGAGCTGGTTCGTGTTGACCTATGTGAGACCCACTGCCTGGACCGCGTGCTACAGGATCTCAAGCTGACCCCAGTGCGTGCACTGCCACCTCAGGCTAGGTGGGAGGTGGGGGCTGGCCTTGACATACCACTGGTGTTGAGACATCTGCAAAGACAGGAGAGCCAGGCAGATCAGAGGATGGGTTTGGCCTGAGGGGAAGAGCTTCAGGAACTGGGGATGCATGGAGAATAAGGCCCCAGCCACCAGTGCAGCTGGGAAGACCCATGAACTACAGGGGATAGGTGATAAGGTCCTCTAGAGCCTGGCTTCTCAAAATGTGGTCCATGGACATTGCCTAGGAGGTGGTTGGAAATGCAGAATGTCCACCAGCACCCAGAGCCACTAAATCTGCACCTGCCTCTTCACATTCCTCCCAGGTGATCTGAGCACATGGGAAAGTTCTAGAAGGGGTTTCCTAGAGCAGAAAGCTACTGCAGGGCCTCCAAGCCTACCCTAAGGTCAATATGAAACTTGCCTTAACCAACTACTGGCGTGGACATGAACAAAATGCAGATTCCCCAGGTCTTGCCATTCTGCTGTGGGAGTCTGGGGAGGACATAGGAATCTGCACATTGTCTTTACAGTTGCTTTTGAGGCACAGTCAGGTTTGGGACCACTGCCACCTATTGTGATCCTCCAGAATTCAACTCTATCCAGATAGGGACAGGGCAAGAAAGGGACAACCCTGGGGGGGGAATTCACCCACAACCTAGAAGTTTCCCACTCCAGCTCCAGGAGGGAGGCAAATACTGCAGAGAATGGCTAAGCTGCTGGAACGGCAACAGTTTGGCCCAATGGCCTGGACTTGTGATTCCTGACCCTCCTCCCCACATCTTGCCCCAAAGGCAGACTTGGAGGTTCCAATCCCCAAATACTTCCAGCTGGAGCAGTCTGCGGCCATGAAGGAGCGCAAGCTGATCCTGGCTGAGATCCTGTCCAGAATGGAGCCAGAGCACCCCACGGAGGCAAGTGGTGGAGACACCCTCCCAGACGCACCCCCACCCCCCTCCTGGAATAGAGGTCTTGCCTGGACTAGTCACAGCTCAGAGTTGCCTTGGCCTTCTCCTCCAAGGCTACTCTAGTGCTCCCTTATCTTCCCAAACCAGGGCAGGACTTGGGCACCCAGATGCCCCAGTGCCTCCTTTGGAGGCTGGTCTCTCGCTGCCACTCAGGATACAAGCTCTCCCTCATGTGCTCCTGCTCTTTTGCCCCTGCTCTGGCCAGACCTTCACAGGAATCAACCGGACTGACGCCATAATTCTAATACAAACTTCTGAGCGAGCCAGGCAAGGCCGCCTCAGAGCCACCTTCATGCGAGAGATCCAGAGAGAGGAGGAGCGGGATCGGAAGATTCGGGAGGAAGGGCATCCGAGGTTCACTCAGGACCAGAGTGCTGTCATTATACAGAAGGTAACCATGGGTACCCAGGAGGAGAGCCAGGGCAGTCATCTCCTCCAGGAAGCCTGCCAAGCTACTGGTTGATCACAAGAATGCAGCTGCCTGGATTCTCTTGCCCCACGGTTAGATCCTAAACCAGGGACCCTAATCAGACAGTAAGCATGTGTCTTGTTTGTTTATGATTTAGTCTACATCTCTATCCTACAAAGCATTTGGAGTGGGATGCCATTGGAGACCCAGAAACAGAAGGATCACTTTAATGACAATTAGGAGCTGGGCACAGTGGGGCACACCAGTAATTTCAGTGACTTGAGAGGCCAAGGCAGGAAAGGATTCCAAGTTCAAGGCTGGCCTGGGCATCTTAGTAAGACTCTGTCTCAAAATAAAAAATTAAAAATACTGGGAATATAGCTCATGGGTTGATCATCCCTGGGTTCAATACCCAGCACCAAAAAAAAAAAAAAAAGAGAGAGAGATCCATATAAAGTAGTAGAATTGATTAATGATCGTTCTAAGAAAGTTTTAAGAATAAATATTAAGGGCTGGGGATGTGGCTCAAGCAGTAGCGCGCTCACCTGGCATGCGTGCGGCCCGGGTTCGATCCTCAGCACCACATACCAACAAAAGATGTTGTGTCCGCCGAGAACTAAAAAATAAATATTAAAAATTCTCTCTCTCTTTCTCTCTCTCACTCTCTCTTTAAAAAAAAAAGAATAAATATTAAAATGTATCCTGCACCTCCTGGCAATTGAGGTTGGGGGAAATAGGAAAAATTCAAGATTGACAACTAATGTGACCTGAGCATCCTGAATCTCTGCGCCTCCTGGGGCCACCTTTATTTCAACATCAAAATAGCACAACCACACCCTAACCCCAGCTAGCTCAGAAGGCCCAGGCCGACCCCGAGTTTTCCCCAAGGTGGCCATGCCTCTCCTCTCTGGACAACCACTCCGCACCTCTCCAGGTCAGCCTTGGGTACCCCAAACTGTGGACCTGGCCTCTCCCACTATTCCCCAAAATGCTTTTAACACAGATGGACCAGAGACTGTAGGGGCCCGAGGGAAATTCCAGTGCAGGAAGGGACTGCTCTGTCCCTTCAGCCACTGCTCTTCTGAGGCCCTGCCTGGTGCCTGTGTCCCTGGGTGGAACCAAGTATTTATTCCAAGCTTCCTGCCAGCTTTTCCTTCCACAAACCCACGGAGACATGGGGCTGGGTCTTCTTTCGCCTTCAAATCAACCTCCTCGTCCATTTTCTCTCTCAAATCCCACCCAGGATGCAAGCTCTCCCTCATGCCCAGTGCCTCACAAATTTCTGTCTCCTAGCCTACTACTAGAAAGGAGAAACCCTTCTTATCAAAACTTAAAAGCAAACCAACAGCAAATGACCACTCTGTGAAGGCTTGTCTGCCCCCAGAGGGGACAGAGGTCTGTGTTACTTCCCAGTATGTGGAGCATCCCAACTGAGCCCTGGTGCGTTCAGGGCTGTACCAGTGTCTGGCTGTATGGAGAGGAGGGCCTTAATGCAGGGCTCAAGGGAGCACATCTTTTGAGAAGGAGAATGGTCCTCAGAGACTGACTCCTGCTCCCTGTGCCAGTCATTTAGTCCCTGTTGCCACACATCAGATGCACAGAAATATTGCATCCTGTTCTTGGTATTGTCTGGTGCACAAATAAAACAAAAAATATGTAAAGCATTCAATTACTGTGGGCTGTCCTGTGTTGGTCACAGGAGCAGGAGGACCAAGGCCAGAAAAGAAAGGCAGGAGCCAGACCCTGCTCATGAGGTGCTTATGAGAACAGAAGGCACAGACTGGGCGCTGGCCTGGCTTCCCTCTGCCTCTCACCCCACCTCCCATCCACTAGCACTCATCTGTCCTCAGTGGCCGGGCAACTGAGAAAAGGACTGGGCCAGTGCTGTACTTAGGCCTGGAAGAGGTCATGTTTTGTCCCTGGACAGGTTCCCTAGGGTAGAAACAATGGGATTAGCAGGGGAGCTCCCTTGGGCCCACAGCACTGGTGCCTGTGTCCCTGGGTGGAACCAAGTCTTTATTCCAACTGCTACGGGAATTCTAAGAAGGGACAGAGGGGAAGGCTCCCTGGAGGAGGTGGTGCCTGATCTTCACCCACCCCTCAAAAGAAGCCACAGATTAGGGTAAAGATGAGGAAGAGGAGGGGATGCCTTGGAAACCACACTATTCGGGGCTATTCCTGCGGAGGACACACCTCCCAGTACTGCCTCAGCCCCCAGCCTGACCTCCTCTGCCAAAGAGGCTGTTGCTCCTCCCAGGCCTGAGCCCTGTCCCTGAAACATGGGTTGTGCCTCCTGTCGCCACCCCTAGGTATGGAAAGGCTATCAGCAGAGGAAACGCACCCAGCAGGACCGGCTCGCAGAGATGGAGTTCATCGGCATGGTGAGCCAGGCTGGCCAGGGCAGTGGCCCCACTCTTGTCTCCATCCCCTGCCCCCTGCCTCGGCTCAGCCTCTTCAGCCCCAGGCCACCTGCCTGCCTTGCACTCAGGCTGGCAGGACATCCTGCAGAGAAAGAAGTATGAGACAGGAAAAGCGCCAAGCCTGTCTCCTCACAGCCCTCCCCCTTCCAGAACAACCTCAGTGGTGGAGGTAGTAGCTCAGAGCGTCCTGCACTTGGAATCTCTGCCCAGCTAGAAGGGGAGGCTGCCTGGGTGGACCCCGCACAGCGAGGAGGTTGTGCGGCCCCTGGGAGTACCATACAATGCTGCCTCAGCCCTGTCGCAGCTTTGGTGAACCAACAGGGGCCAAGTCAGGGAGGAGCACACCCCAAACCAGGGCATTCAGGCCACAAGCTCCCTACTGGCTCTAAGGAGGACTGGCTGGGTGGACTAGAAATGTGTGACTGTGGACCTCGCGGGGTGGGGGTGGCTGGCAAGGGGCAGACTCCCCGGGTGCACAGTGTGAGCGTGGATGCTGGGAAGGGTGGTGCAGTGCCTGTGTTTGGCCGGGAGCAGTCCCCAATCTGTCCTCTGCTCCCCAACAGCCCCCTCATTCAGCTAGTCTCTGCTGACCTCAGAAAGACAGGCCCTGCCAGGGCTGAGAGTCCACTCCGGAGAGCAGAGCGGCTGGCACTGGGGGCCAGAGGATAGGATGGGAGGGCTCCGCAGGGTGGAGCTTGCGGTGTCTTGGTGGGATGGGAGGCCACCGCAGGGCCGCTATGTGGGAGTGGAGGTCAGAGACCTGTTGGGGGCTGGAGAGCTGGACCCCCAGGAGGGAGAGCAGGCGGAAGGCGGCAGGGGTCTGCCTGGGTGGGGAGAGGGTTGGGGGGCACCTCACGGCAGTGGGTGAGGAATGAGCCTGGCCGCCCGGGCCCATCAACAGTGTGAGCTCAGCGTTTTCAGTAATTGTCTCTGCGCAGAGTGATATTTAAAATACATTTGGGAGCCAATGAGGCGGGAAAGTGGCTGTGAGAGCGGCTGCCAACCCGGCCGCCGGGCGGGGCGCACACGGGGGCTGGGGCGGCCCGGGGGGAGGGTGTGCTGGGGGACTGGGCAGGGGGGCAGCGGATGCATCCAGCAAACTCATTATCAGAGTAATTTACAGACGAATTTCGGCTCCAAACACAATTTCTCCTGATGCAGGCATACCCGCCGTTCCGCGTGGGTGTGTGCGCGTGCGTGCGGGTGCGGAGGGAGTCGGGGGCAGGTGTGTGCCTGAGGACCGAGCTCCATCCAGGCCAGAAGCTGGGTCCTCCCACGCCTGCTCCTGAGCCCCCGGGCCTTTCTCTCCCCTTCCCCCAGCTCCCCTCCACCAACCAGGCGGAGCGCTTTCGAATCATGTCCCGGGCCAAACTCAGGGAGGAAACGCGGAGGTTGCGCCAGGTGGAAAAGGAGGAGCAGTTTCAGCTGGCCATGGAGAAGACCCACCAGGCTCTCAGAGAGGTGGAAGGGCCTGACCTGAAGGAGAAAATGAAGGACCAAATCCGACAGTGGTTTATTGAGTGCCAGTCAGTGTCCACAGCCCCTGGTGACCCAGGCTTCAATCCTTCATTCTCTCTCCTCCCTTGGGTCCCTGGAGTGACTCCAGCCTCATCCTCCCCCCCCCCTTCCCTCCTGTAGCCCAGATTGGCCCTTTCTCCCTCTATCCCCGCCCCAGCATCCTGCTGTCACTCTCGGTTTAAACCTGGAGCCCCCAGTGAATAGAACCATCTCTACACCTGACTTCATTTCCCTGTGGGAAGAGAAAATGATAGGATAAGACAATTAAAAGCATCGTGAATGTCCGCAGAGCAGACCAGGCTTTCCAATATGGAACTATCCATTCCTTCCCTCTTTCGCCCATCTTCCTGGTCCTTTGTCCTTCTCTACCCTTCTCTCTATCCCTCCATCCATTCACCCATCCCTGTCTCTGTCCACCCATTCACCTATCCATCCATCTAGCCATTCACTCACCCACTCATCCAGCCGTTATGTCATCAGTTATGTCACCTGCCCATCTGTCCAAGTACCATCCATCTGTCCAACTTCCCATCGATCTCTCCAACCATCTTATGTCCATTCAGTGCCCTTACTGGTCGGTTCCCTGATTATCCAGAGGAGTCTCTAGGAGGATCCTACCTGATCTTTGCAGACAAGACTCCAGAGCAGGTACCCTGGAGGTGGGGACAGGAGGTTTTCTCTGGCAGGCAGAGCTTGAGGTTAAAAAAAGTAGAGAGTGGCAGTGGATTGGAGTGGGGTCAGCCACAATGGAGGCAAGTGTGGCCAGAGGAAAGAAGGGACTGCATGGGGTTGGAGAAGGCAGTCATGGCCTGGAGAGGAAACAGTCTGGTGAGAGCACTGCGGCTCCAGATCCCCAGGGCCCAGGTCTGAGCCCTCCCTCAGTGCCCTTTTCCTCCTGGACCCCACTGCAGTCTCTCCGTGTTCAGCCATCAACCGCAGCAGTTTCCCTGGGACTCTCAGGTTCACCCCAGTCTCAGACCATAGCTTCCTCACTCCTATAAAATCCCCTTGGTCTCCAAAATGCTTTTGTCGTTGGCTGCAGGTGAAACTAGAACTGGAGATTCAGACTCAGGAGAGCAAAAAGAAGGAGCAAGAGAAGAATAAGAAAAAGGAAACAGAACAGCCTACACCAGAGAAGAATAAGAAGAAAGAGAAGGAGAAAAAGGCCAGGGTGGTAAGATGTGTCCTCGAACACAGGGCAGGTGGGCACGGAGGAACCAAGTCTGGGAACTGGTGTCAGAAGGCTGGTGCCAGGAAGAATCAGGCCATTTGTGATGGGTGAAGGTGATGGGGTCGAGGTCAAGGCTCCTTCTATTCCAGGAAGCTGATAGGATGCTGAAAATGTTGCCATCCAAATTTATACCCATCATTGGTGCTGGACACAAGGAGTACAAAAGTGAGCAGCCAAAAGCTGACAAGCTCCAGCCTTGATCACGGGAAAGTGGGCATCTGCCATGTGTACATGAGGTGCCAGTGTGGGTGTGGCTGGGGCGGCTGCAGGATAACGGGAAGCCAGAAAGGGGTGGGCTGGTCCCTGGGTAGGGTTGTTATGGTTTGGATCTGAATCCTGTGGTCACTGGCCTTGGGGTCAAGGTCTGGGCAGAAGGAATGCCAAATGGCTAGGTGGGAACAGAGGGACCTGCAGGGGCCAGTGCATGCCTGTGTGCTGTGTGTGCATATACACTCGCCTGTGTATACTGGGACTCCTGCCTTCGCGCATCTCTCCATTTTCTGGGTCAGATCTGTGGCAGAACCGACCTGAGAGCAAACACCCAGACCAGAACTTTGACTCTGAGACCCTCCGGAAGGAAAAGAGGAAGGAAGTGGAGCTGGAGATCCGGATTCAGGTGCTGGTGCTGTACCCATGCTCCCCATGCGACTCCTCTTCCCTCCTTTCCTGTTTGCTAGCCTCCCCAGTGCCTCTGCGCCGTACCCCAGTGACCTGTTGAGCCTGCTTCCCTCCAGCTGCCATGACATCCCCACCTTCCTGAGGCCCTCTTGTCCCCATTCTTCCTGGGCTCCTGATGCAGTATGGAGTCAGCGAAAGGGTTCTGAGCTGGGGATGGACCAGGCCACCAATCACTGCTGACAACCTATGAACACTGTGCCCACCCACTAGGGCTTTGGGAGCATGGGGCACATCATCTTCAACCAGCCCAGAGCAAGATGGGTGGTGGCCCACATAGAAACCCAGCCCTATGGGGCTGGGGATGTGGCTCAAGCGGTAGTGCACTCGCCTGGCATGCGTGCGGCCCAGGTTGGATCCTCAGCACCACATACAAAGATGGTGTAGATGGTGTGTCTGCCGAGAACTAAAAAATAAATACTAAAAAAATTCTCTCTCTCTCTCTCTCTCTCTCTCTCTCTCTCTCTCTCTCTCCCCTCTCTCACTCTCTCTTTAAAAAAAAAAAAAGAAAGAAAGAAACCCAGCCCTAGGGGCCATGCAGCTGCTCCAGCCACAGACTTTGAGGGGTGGATCTCAGGCTTGAACTCCCCCTGGGGCCTTCCCCACACTGATGGCCCAGGAGAGTGAGGCTCCTGAGAGAGCAGGACATGGATAAGGACTTCCTCCCCTCTTGTGAGGCTCCCACTCCCCAGCCCCACCCCCAGTCCCTTTCCCACTCATCCTGCCTGCCACATTCCTGGCCATGTCCCCAGGTGGACGAGCTGATGCGTCAGGAGCTGAAGAACTTGCGTCTGGCTGTGGACAAGGAGGAGGAGAGACCCTTGAAAGCTTCAAAGGCAGTGGAGGGATAAGGACTGGTCAGGGGAGGGCATGTGGGGTGGGGAGGAAGGGAAGGACAATTGCCTATGTGCTTATTTCCAACCAGAAAAAGCCTGGTACTAAAATTGGGAAGAAGAAGGGAAAAGATCTGACCCAAGACAGGTAACAGACCCTGCTATGCTCTCCTTGCACTGTGGGTGGTGGAGAGAGCTGGGTCCAAGATGGCAGACTGACCACTGGTCCTGGTTCTGCTGCTCTGTGGCCTTGGGGAAGTCACTTCACTGCCCTGGACCCCTGACCTCAGTTCTTAACCTTTGATAACACAGAATAAGATGTCAGTGGAGATGATAATAATCATTGCTCTGCTTATTCTAAATCCTCACTCCAAACTTTGCCTCGATTAGCTCCATCCCCCACCGTGACATCCCCCCCATGCCCCAGTCTCTCTCTGGGGCACTGAGAGACACTTGGCAGCCATCCCTCCCAAGGGATTCAGGTCTTAAACTTAGTTTCAGGAACTGGACAGTCTTCGATGACTGGGTTTCAAATGGTGGAGCTTTGGGCCTGGGAGACTGATGGAGAAAGTTGTCACTGGGGCCATTGGCCCATCTCATGTTCCTCTGTGGGGGACCTTCTCCCAAGACAGTGGCTAGGGCTGCCGCTTCTCTCTAGCTGTCCAGGAGCACTGCTGATATCTCCCCCTCTCCCTCTCCTGGTGCCTACAGCACCCCACTTGTCCATTTCCCTTGGTCCTTGCTTGCCAATGTCCTTGGGGTCTCCATGCCATCTTCCTCTAGAACTGTGGACTCGCTGTATGAAGAGCTTGTCTTTTTTGGCCTTCTAAAGAAGAGTGTGGCAGTGGCGTTGAAAGACTATGTTGGTGAGCCCACCCCACACGCCTGCTCCCAGGGTGGCTCCTGCCCTGGTCCACAGCCTTGCCTTCCCAAGCCCTTCTTTCTCTTGGATGACCCATGGGAAACTGCTCACCCTGTCCCCTCAGGTGACTGCCTCTATCTTGGGTCTGCTCTGTGTTTGGCCAACAAGTTGCGCATGCCCTCTCTGTTTGACATAAGACAGAACATGGCCTTGTATGGCGTCCTTCGGCTAGGTGAGAGGCCTGGGGAGAGACGAGTCTGTGTTGGTGGGGTCAGGCGGGGTGGGGGCTGGGGTTCAGGGGAGGTGGCTGTGATGGCCATGTCCAGTTTGGGCGTCCCCTCCCTAGGTGCCACAGGTCCATGTTGGACTCCTGCCTTCCCCAGGCCCATCCTGGGCCACCCCAGCAGGGGTCCACATTGCTAGCTCCTTCCTCAATCCTAAGGATATTAGTCCCATTTCTAGAAGGCCAGTCTGCACACCAAATGAAAAACCAGGGAGAACCTTTCTAAAGCATTTTGTCACATATGTTTCAATTCCATCCCAACACGGTCCAGGGACGGAACCAGGCGGCATGGAGAACAGAAGGGCAGAGGGTGAAGGGTGTGGGCAGAGGGTGGAGGGCTCCCTCCTGACCCCAAAACAGCTTCCTGCCATGGAGATTCCTAAGCCACTCACTATTCTCCAGGCTGCAGGCCAGGAGGAGCTGCTCAGGTGTGGGGATGGTAGTACGGCCCTGGCTGGAACCCCGCCCTCCCAGCCCAGGCCCTCGCCTGGCATTAACAAGGTCTCCACCAGTCCACCATCTGCCTTGGCTCTCCTCCCCTCCAGGCTCCCCAGATGTCCACTCCATGGCTCCCCTCATCCGCTCCATCCTTCTGGTGGGCCCCTCGGGCATGGGGAAGAAGATGCTGGTGCAGGCTGTGTGCACAGAAACCGGTGCCAACCTGTTTGACCTGTCACCCAGCAACCTTCAGGGCAAATATCCTGGCAAGAGCGGGGCACAGTTGATGATTCACATGGTCTTCAAGGTCCGGAGCCCCTGAATTTTGTGTTTCTAGTTTTCAGACTTGGGGCCACAGAGCAGGGTGGCTTTATGCTTTGAGGGTTACCCATCTGCCTATTTGGGGGGGTTCAAAAACACCACTGAACTGGTGAGGTCTCCCTTCCAACCCCTGATAGGAGCTGGGGTTCCCCCTGAACTCCTGTGGTAAAGGGGGGAGGAGGCGGGAGGTGGCACAGGAAGACGAGGCCTCAGACGTAGCCCCTCAGACGTAGCCCCTGCCCCACCGTGGAGTTGTGGTGTGGATGGATGTGTGTGCAAAGCACTAGCAGGAAGGACGGGCAAAGCGTGGCGCACCAAGGTCAGTCCCTGCACAGAATCAGCCCTGATCCTGTTGCACAACCAGGTGGGCATGTGACCCTTCCCCAGGGAGTCTTTCGTGTGATTCCTATCCTCTGTCCAGGTGGCCCGGCTCCTACAGCCCTCTGTGATCTGGATTGGAGATGCTGAGAAGACTTTCTATAAGAAGATCCCCAAGGAAGAGAGGAAGGTGAGGAAGCACAGGCAAGAAGGGCTGTGAGGACAGGCCCTGCAGACCCCGCCACCACCACCTGGGCGGCCCCCTGCCCTCCTCGCGCCTCTTCTCCCTGTCTTGAAGCAGGAGGGACAGCCTCTCCCTGCCCCACTGACAGGAGGATAAGGGCATGTGCTCTGAGAACACTGGGCCCTGCAGGCCCAGCCACCCTGCCGACCCCACCCCCCTCTCTTCCCGGAGCAGATGGAACCAAAGCGAATAAAGAAGGACCTCACCAAGGCCTTGCGGCTGCTGAATCCCGGAGACCGCGTGATGCTCATAGGGACCACAGACCGGCCACAGCTGGCTGAGATAAAGGGGCTGTGCCGGATGTATGAGCGGATCCTCCTGGTGCCACGGCCGGATTATGCTTCTCGCTACGGTGAGGCCAGGGCCTAGGGAGATGGGCCAGAGAAGGAGTCCAGTTAACACTGCCCCTGCCAGGGTCCCCACACCTCTTCCCTTCACCCCATGGCCACTACGATCCCACCCTCAGCAGCCCCATGTCAGATCCAGAGGGCTGCTAAGCAAGCAGCTCCACATCCTGGTCCTGGCTTCAGCCCCAGGGACACAGGCACGTCCCTTCTGTTCTTGAGAGTCCCCATTTCCTGGTGTTCATCAGAGAGGACAGTCCCTACCACTCTGGGTCCCAGACCTTCCTGGGGAAGAGGCAGTGCTTTCCAGAGACGCAGCTCCTTCCAGACCCAGGTGGAGGCTGTGAGGCCTGGCTGGCCACCCTGATGCCCCTGCCCCTCACAGCCCGTCCCCTCCTACTGCCTGCAGTGCTCTGGAAGCACATGATAGAAGCCCGGGGAGCTCAGGTGACCCAGAGCCTGGACATCAGTGCCCTAGCCAAGGTGTCCGATGGCTATACGACCGGTCACATTTTCCAAGCCACCCACTCGGTGCTGAATGAACGGCGGCTCCTGCAACTGTCCAAGAGGCCCCTGGTGGCCTCAGAGTTCTTGGGCCATCTGGCGAAGCTAGATCCAGTGTACAGGGAGGAGGAAGAGTCCCTGAAGGTGAGGTGGCAGGCAGGGGCTGGGGGCCAGAAATGCCACCTAGAATCAGTCCTTCGCCGCACGCCTTGGGGTCCTCCCTTTGCTCCCCTAAATGCCAGAAGATGGTCAGGTTAAATGAACATGGACTTCAGCTGAGAGGGGAACAGAAGACCCCAGGGAGGACCAAGGGCTAGGTGTCTGTGGGCAGGACCCCCTCATCTGGTTTACTTGAGGGTGGCTACCTTGGTTGGTTCTGGCACCAGCTGCCACCTGCTTCTAGTACCCACCCCCCAAGGGCAGGCTGGTCTTGGCAAGAGGCCTGGAGGGAGAATGGCTACACTGTGAGCTGGAGTATTTGGTGGGGAGCATGGAAAGCCCTGGTTCTAACAATATTCCCAGACCCCAGAGGACAGGAGAAAAGGCTGTTGAGGAAACAGGACCCCTAAGAAGGGGAGGGGTGGGGACAGGAGAACCGAGGGTCAGGGCCAGTGGACTCACACCCTCCTCTCCTGCCAACCCAGGAGTGGTACTTCAAAACCCCACTGGGCAAGAAGAGTTTGAAATTTATGAAGGACCAGGAGGCCGAGGAGGCCAAGCTGGCAAAGGAGAAGAAAAGGAAGTGATAATTGAGGCCTGAGGAGGCCTGAGATGGGGGTGGGGACTGGGCAGTTCCCCGGGTGTGAAGGGACAGGGGTATAAATGCCAGGTGGCTGGGAATGAGCTCTCTTGTCTGTCCATCTCTGTGTCTTCCCTCCTCTGTCTGTCCTGCCCAAGGCCGGCCTCCTCCACCAGCCTCCTCTCCCAGCTCCCACTGAACCTGCTCCCTGGCTCCTTCCATCTCTCTGCTCTGGCTTCCGGATCCTGTTCGCAGCCTGCCCTGGGCCACCACCCCATGTCTTCATCTCTGTCATTTTTCTGTGCTGGCTCCCAGCTCTCTGGCTCCTTAATGTCCTTAAGGGACAAAAACTAGGAAGGAAACCGGGAAAGAGAGGGAGAAGGAAGATTCACAATAAGTAAGAAAAAGAAAGTAGTGGGCCGGGTGGGGAACTCTGGGGAGCCAGGACAGCCGTGTCCCTGAGGACCAGAAAGCCCCATCACTTCTCAATGTGGCAGATGTGTATGGGGGACCAGCACCTGGGGTGGGCAGCAGACTTCTGTTGCTGCCTGTGGGCTGAGCCCCGCCCCTGGGCAGATGCTGTCTTCCAGAGAGCCCTGGAGGAGTGCCTCACACTTGGGGCATCTCTGCTGCTTGTCACCACTGAGTTCCTTCCCTTGGATTTGGGAGTGGAACTTTCAGGACTCATGAGTGACTTTTGAGGAACAGGAGTAACAGGGGTCCCTGCCTCCGTCTGGGCCAGAGAACAGGCAGTGCAAGGCTGGCATGTAAAGCAGGTGGGTTCCAGCCCTGCCACCAGTTATCTGTGGGGCTTAGGCAAATGGCTCCTCTTCCCTGGGCTGTTCTGTGTCTTGGAGATGCCAGACTTCATGGATATCAACCCTGTTGTCACCCAGCCCTGGGGAACTGAAGCTCCACTCCCACCCCCTCCCCGGTTCCTCCCTAACTCCAGCTCCCAGCCTGGGAGTTCCATCTGGGCATTGTCAATGGGGACAGCTGGGGGCTATTTATGGCTGGCCCCTGCATGCTCCCTGGCTCCGCCCACACTGGCTGGCCTGGCCAGGGCCCAGCGCCACCCACCCAGTCCACCAGCAGTGTCGCCCCGAGTCCTGTTGCTTTGGCTCCTTCTCCCAGAAACCAGCCATGCCTAGGGGAAGGAGCTCTCCTCCCCTCCGGGGACACCATCTGGGGTGCCTCCCCTCGGCCCCTGCCTGCCGGGCCTGGGAAACCCCTTGGTCATCATCCCTGCTGTGCCGGGACATGGCTCTCCAGAATGCCCTCTACACCGGGGACCTGGCGAGGCTGCAGGACCTGTTCCCCCCACACAGTACAGCAGACCTGCTGCTGGAGAGCCGGGCCGCCGAGCCTCGCTGGAGCAGCCACCAGAGGGGTGAGAGGCTGCTGGGGGAGGCCTGAGACCCAGGGCTGGCTGGCTGACCGAGGCACAGAGCTCCCAAGGCCTGAGGAAGAGAAGCCCCTAGCTGCTGCTCCCCACCCCAAAACTTGCCCAACAACCTAAATCTTGGCCCAGGAGAGAAGTCATGTGGAGCCCAGAATAGCTCCTGCTGGACCTCGTGGCTGGGTCAGGCTCCGGCTGGGGACAGAGGGGGCCCTCTGCCTCCTTTCAACCTCTCTCTGCCTGTGTCCTCTACCTCTGCTTCTCCCACCCCCTTTCCCTTCCTATGTGCTCATGAGCTGGTCCCCAGAAGAGTGCAGGGGGCAGGGAGACCCCCCCAGTGACAGACACACCCTCTGTGCCAGGCTGGTGGAGAAGCCCAGCAGAGGGTCCGAGGAGCACACCCAGTCTGGCCCGGGACCCATTGTCACCCGCACGGCCTCAGGACCTGCCCTCGCCTTCTGGCAGGCAGTGCTGGCTGGGGACGTGGGCTCTGTCTCCCGCGTCCTGGCAGACTCCAGTACCAGCCTGGCTCCTGATTCCGTCTTTGACACCAGCGACCCAGAGCGATGGAGGGATTTCCGCTTCAACATCCGCGCTCTGAGTATGGGGCTCAGCATGGGGGGTCTGAGTGGGAGAGGGGAGGCTGTAACGGAGCTCGGGCTCCTGCATCCCCTTCTGCCAGTGCCACCCCCTTGGCTGGCACCTCTTTGCTGTCACTCAGGATCCGAGGTTTTGTCCCTCTCTCCCTAGGACTCTGGTCTCTAACGTATGAAGAGGAGCTGACCACCCCGCTGCATGTGGCAGCCAGCCGTGGCCACACGGAAGTTCTGCAGCTGCTGCTGAGGCGGAGGGCGAAGCCAGACAGCGCCCCCGGGGGCCGCACTGCCCTGCATGAGGCCTGTGCTGCAGGTCACACTGCCTGTGTCCACGTGCTGCTGGTGGCAGGAGCTGACCCCAATATCCCTGACCAGGATGGGAAACGCCCCTTGCATCTCTGCCGTGGGGCTGGTACCCTTCAGTGAGTGACCCCTCACCCCAACCCTGGGTTCACTCTTAGGGGAGGCAAGGAGATCTTCCCAGGGAAGGTAGGGGGCAGGTGAGGGGCTGCCATGCTCTGGGGGCTGGGCTGGAGGAGTTGGGCTGGTGGAGGCCAGGATGCAATCAGTGCCCAAGACAGCCAGCCACTGGCCCTTGAGTCTGCAGTATCTTGGACTTGGGACAGTTTTCTGGTTCCCCAGGGTCAGCAGAGGGCTGTGGCTGTGGCCCAGCTATGTGGCCTGCACTGGGGAAATTGTCCAAATCCATTATGGAGAGATGGTTTTGCTATAAAGTTTTGATATTTTCTGAGCTTATCCCCTGTTTCAGACACTGGAACAGCAGCTGAGTCATGTTCCTGCACTCAGGAAGCTTGTTGTCCCATGATCCAGAGAGGTTGGGGAGACAGAAGTCCTAGTTAGGGACTGCTGTGGTCCCTGAGGGTCTGGCTTTCAACTAGCAGGTTTAGAATCCCATTGGCAGGACACTCTCTGATAAATGAGCTTAAGGGACTGTCACTAACTCAACTCACAAGAAACATGGATACACCCATGTCTCTGTGCTATTTACTCTAAGAAATATTCCTTTGCAACGACCTAAATAATTATGGCCTATGTATAAGGAATGTAGAAGAATGAGTTCCCCACTTGTAATTTTTTAATGAATGTAGAATCTGGGCAGAAGGAGCCTAGACCAACCTGAGGACTAACTCTACGTGCAGTGGAGCCCCCTCTTGGCTGACTGCATACCTGCCAGATTTTGCATCTTGCCCCCCGAAAGACACCACATTATCCCTGCTTGGGCTGGGTATGGTGGTGCACACCTATAATCCCAGCAACTCAGGAGGTGGAGGTGGAAGGATCATGAGTTCAAGACCAGCCTCAGTAACTTAGGCCATAAGCAACTTAGTGAGGCCTTGCTTTAAAATAAAAAATAGGGGGCTGTAGCTGAGCTCAGTGGCAGAGCACTTGCCTAGCATGTGTGAGGCACTGGGTTTGATCCTTAGCACCACGTAAAAAACTAAACAAATAAAGGCATGCTGTCCATCTACAACTATAAATTAAAAATATATATATAGAAAAGGGCCGGGGATGTGGCTAGGTAGTAAAGCGCCTCTGGGTTCCATCCCCAGTACCCCTGCCCCCCCAAAAAATCTAATGTGAGCCATATATACAATTTGGATTTTTCTAGTAGTCCCATCAACAATTGAAAGTGAAACAGATGACATTTATTTCTTAAATTACGGTAAAATACATATATCACAAAATTTACCATTTTAAAGTTCAGTGGCCTGAGTACATTCACATCGCTATGCAACCACCACACCACCCACCCACAGAACTCTTTCCATCTTGCAAAACGGAAGCTCTGTCTGTCCCTATTAAACATGACCCCTCTCCCCAGGCCCTGGCAACCACAATTCTACTGTCTAGAGACCTCATATAAGTGGGATTGTGTATCATTCATCCTTTCGCAACTGGCTTCTTGCACTTAGCCTCAGGCTCATCCATGTGGAAGCATGCCTCAATTTCCTTCATTATTAAAGCTGAATAATATTCCATTACATGTTAATACCACATTTTGTTCATCCTCTCACCTGGACACTTGTGCCGCTGCCACATCATGAATAATGCTGCTATGAACATGGACATATGAATATCTGTGAAACAGATGAGATTAATGTTAATGTATTTTATTTAGCATACCCAAAATGTTGTAATTTCAACACATCATCAATATAAACATTTCACAATCTTTTTGTGGACAGAGTCCTTAGGAGTGGTGTGTCGTCAACACAGCACACTGGCACTTGGACTACCATGTTGCACGTGCTCCACAGCACATGGCTGGTGGCTGCCACGGTGGGCCCATAGCTCTCGGTAACCCACATTTTTAGTTCTGGCTGTGTTTCAGCCCAGTCTCCCTGCAAGCACACCCAATGATAATCACCCCTTCCTTTCTTGAAACAAATGTATTTCAAAAATTATTATGGAACGTTTTGAACAAACAGAATGGTAGCCAAGGTAATAGACTGAGCCCCCTGACCCTGTCACCATCAATACTGCCCACTTCCCCCACCCAATGCTGCCGTGCGGACTTGTATGAGAACACCTTTCAGGCACCGTCTCATGCCGCTCACAGCACCTCATCAGGGATGAGTAGTATTACCCCCAACCCTGCATTCTAAACTGAGCCCAAAGAGGCAGCTTTGAATTTGGGTGCATGTTACTGGGACTCCCTGTGTTTCTACAGTGCAATCTTTCCTGGGCACCCTCTTAGAACAACTCTTGCTGGTCAATTTTAGTTTTGTTGGGTTTTTTGTCCCTATTGTTATTTGTGTTCCCATTGCTGTTTGGGTTCACCACCAGGCCCTGCACCCCCGCTTTGTCCTCCGTTCCCAGCCCACAGAATCTTGCTCTGCTTGTCCTGGCCCTGAATGCCATCTGTGCCCCTGACGAGCTGGGTGAATTCGCATGAGGTCCTCAAACCTTCAGAGACTCAGTTTCCTCCTCTGTGACATGACATTCATGAGAGACCACCCAGGGACCGTGGCAAGGCCCTTGGAAGGGTGCTGCTCCAACCACGCGAGGACTGCTGGTGGCTTTTATTCCCACAGGGTTAGTGGACAATGCCTGCAGGAAGTCCTGGGCTTTCAAAATGGCCACTGTGGGTCCTGCCAGTGAGTGACAGGCAGGACAGAGCCAGGAGCCAGCCAGGGCCCCCTGCTCTGTTACAGACCCGCTTCCCTCCCCGCCATCTCGCTCTTCCTAGGTGTGCGGAGCTGCTCCTGCGCTTTGGTGCACAAGTGGATGGCCGGTCTGAAGAGGAGGAGGAGACCCCTTTGCACGTGGCAGCCCGACTTGGCCATGTGGAACTGGCAGACCTGCTTCTAAGACGGGGTGCGTGCCCGGATGCCCGCAATGCCGAGGGCTGGACACCACTGTTGGCTGCCTGTGACATCCGCTGCCAGTCTCCTGCCGATGCCGAGGCCACCACTACCCGCTGTTTCCAGCTGTGCCGTTTACTGCTGTCAGCAGGGGCAGATGCGGATGCTGCCGACCGGGACAAACAGCGCCCTCTGCACCTGGCCTGTCGCCATGGCCACGCGGCTGTTGTAGAGCTGCTCCTGTCCCGTGGTGTCAGTGCCAACGCCATGGACTATGGGGGACACACAGCCCTGCACT
This sequence comes from Urocitellus parryii, assembly GCF_045843805.1. Classification (NCBI taxonomy): domain Eukaryota; kingdom Metazoa; phylum Chordata; class Mammalia; order Rodentia; family Sciuridae; genus Urocitellus; species Urocitellus parryii. The sequence continues at coordinate 5,585,989 of NC_135533.1, forward strand.
GTGCTCTGCAGGGTCCAGCTACAGCCCTGGCCCAGAGCCCTGAGCAAGTGGTGCGGGCTCTACTCAACCACGGCGCTGTCCGAGTCTGGCCAGGAGCCCTCCCCAAGGTACGGGGGCTGAAGGCATGGAGAGGGCCATGATGTGAGGGGACGGGAGACCTAGACCGCTTGCCAGCTTGTTTTGCAATGCAGCCTGGAACCCAGGGCACATGGGTTAGCCCTTTCTTTCATTCAACAAGGAAGCAAAACCCTAATAGAGGTAAAAGCCAGGGCTCAAAACAGGAAGCGTGTTTGTGAGCACACATGTGTATTCATGTGCACCTACATGCAGGGTGTGTGTGTACCTGTGTCCAGAGTTTGTGTGTGCACGTGTATGGCGAAGGTGGACTGAATGCAGAAGGATTATAAAAGATCCAACAAGACTAAATCAAAGCCAGGCATGGTGGTGAACAATTGTAGTCCCAGAGATTCAGGAGGCTGAGACAGGAGGCTCCCAAGTTGAAGGCCAGACTCAGCAACTTAGCAAGACCCTGTTTCAAAATGGAAAAAAAAAAAAAAAAGACTGAATGAGTCAAGACTGATGTGGGCAGCATAGAAGGTGAAAGGTCTTCCTCAGGGCCATGAACTGCTGGAAGAGCATTTGGGGAGCTCAGAGTACCAGCGGTATCAGCTGAGAGAGACAGACAGTGGGCACAGGCGAGACCCCTCCCAGGGCAGAGCCTGAGCCCATTTCCTGAGGTTCAATCACCCTGCACCTTTGAAAATGCCCTTCACTGTCATTTTTTGGTTTATATCTTACTTTGCACTAATTTCCCCGGAGTGGGTTCAACCTGAAGACGTGAACTGCAGGGCAGATTCCCCGGCCAGGGACCTTGTCCCCTGTAGTGTCCCGCCCATGGGGGCTACTGTCATGGAGGGCAGGGAAGGACTCCTGTTGTCACAGCAGCTGGGTCAGGCCTTCTGGGAGGGTTGGCAGGTCCCCTCTGGCCCTGCTTAGGGGCTGGTCCCACCCCGCCCCGCCCCTTCCTGGGCCCACCCTACTGTCCCCGCCTCTCCCCTTTGCTCACAAACCTAGAAGCATCTGTCTGGATTCCTAAGCAAGACCAAATAATTAAACAGCCCGAGAGTTCGGCAGATTGGTCTCCCCTTTGGGAAAATACAAGAAAATCAACAATTAACACTAATTAATCTCCTATTAACACCAGATAATTAGGAGAGGAGCAATTCCCTGTAATCTGACGCCGGCTCTGACAGCTAATGATTTCCCTGCCAGGCGGGGCAGGAGGAGGACTTGGCACAGCAGACAGATTCCCGGGGCCCCGCGCCTGCCCGCGGCTCTGCCCTGCCCTGCAGCCTGTCTCGGGGAGCCCAGGGGCCAGCAGAGCAAAGGGCCCCATGTGTCCTTTTCCTGTGATCTGAAAGCCCTCCAGTCTTGGCTGGGCTTCCTGCCTTCCCACGAGGAAGACGCTGGGGCCCATCCGTGTGACATGCCAGCCTCACCAGCTCTCCAGGAGCCACCTTACTGGACTTGGCACTGAGGGGACCTGAATCTGGTTCTGGCTTTGACGCTGTTCTTGTGACCGTAGGCAAGTTACTGAAATCCTCTGGACCCCAAGTTTCTGGCAGGACATGCATCCTCTACTGAGCAGAGACGGAAAGCCATAGGAGCATAGTAGGGACCAGTGGGGGACAGCACACATCAGACACTGTTCAAAGTTATGCCACCTGTGGACTGGGTCCCTCAGTCCTCCAATAACCTCTGAAGCTGGTGGCACTGACAG